>NC_062544.1:50507637-51111336 GCF_016906955.1 Phacochoerus africanus | reverse complement strand
TGTTAGGGTTTTCACAACAAAATACTACAGCCTCAGTGGCTTAAACAACAGATATTAATTTTATCACACTTCTGGGCTCTGAAAGTCCAGGATCAAGGTGTCTGCCAGTTTGGTTTCTCCTGAGGCCTCTCTCCATGGCTTGCAGATAGCTACTTCCTTGCTGTGTCTTCACGTAGTCTTTTCTCTGTGTGCCTTCATCCCTGGTATTTCTCCCTCTTCTGATGAAAACTCCCAGCATATTGGATTAGGGCCCATTCGTATGACCTCATTTAACCTTAATCACCTCCTTAAAAACCTTATATCTAAATATGGTCACATTGGGAGTTAGTGTTTCTACATATGAGTTTTAGGGGGGCACAATTCAGTCCACAAGAACTCCTCATCACTCCCTCACCTCTCAGGCTACTCTGCCAGACCACCCATTTCTGTGAAGCTCAGACTCTGATTCATACCTGTACCTTGTTTCCTGAGTCTTCATGTCTAATATCTGTAAAAGGAATTCTCTGATTCCTGCTGTGGACAGTAGCAACTACATGGGGAGACAAATTCTACATGATCACTGGTGAACCTGGAAGGGAATTCTGCAGCCTTTGTAGAGAGCTGACATGGGCCGCACTGTGACAATGCAGTGTTTCCATTCATGAAACTGTTAAGCTTCTACAATGAACAGTTTAGTACCCAGATTCATAAATGACAGATTTGGACGGTCAACATGGCAAAAGGGATCTTTTTCTTGGAGTTTTTCTCTCATTCTGTGGGAAGGTAACCTAGAGGAGAAGCTCTTTTTGGCAGATGTGACTATTAATAAGAAAATGCTATTTTACTTTGATATTATAGTATCATCATGTCTTACTACCAGTGACATCAATTTCAGAAATTAAAAAAAAAAAGAATCTATCTGGATGTAATCAGAATAGGTTAAGATAGAGATCCATAGAAAGCTATATTTTATCATTCAGAAGTTGCTGAAAACAGGCTTGTGACAGGTCACCATAATGAAGAGTAAGCTGATTAGTTCAATTGGAAACTCTTTGTTCACAGTATTAGTATTGCTTCACATAGATAAAGCCAAAAGTACATGGTTAAAAAGTACTTGGTGATACTATACATTTGTAAATGGTAAAATAAATATAATTATGTAAAGAGAGTTAAAGATCCAGCTTAATGTTAAAAGTTTGTCTTACAATGAGGTATTTATATTAAGATTGATACTGAATTGAAGAAAAGGCAGAAATTGAATTAAGAACAATTCTCCGTAAACTAAGCTCTAGGAATAGGGTAACAAACATATTTAACAAACTACAGAAAATATTTTCTAGGGGCTGTTGTAAGAGTTATCATCATGATGTTTATTTCTTAACTTTTAAGATTTGGTTGTGACACTTGACTACTTTATGTATCACTCAAGTTGCATTAACTTATCATTGTCTTATTAACTTTTAAATTGTTATAATTTTATTAACAATATTAATAACCTTTTTGTAATCTATGCCATCTTTATCATCCTACTTTTAGAAGAGGAAAGAAAAGGGGAAGGTATTAATGACAGTTCTGTAGTGTCTGTATCTTTTGGGGAAACCCCCATATCTTCCATGAGATTCTGACCTAGATTTTAAAAACAAAACAAAAGCCAGTCAAAACATTTGTCTCTCAGGAAGGCATGGGCAACCCTCCATCAGATGGGTCACCAAACAGCCAAGCTGGATGCCAGCCATAAGCAACCACTGTGGTCAAACTAAAGCTTGCTGGCTGAATACCAGCTTGGCAAATGGCACTTCATGTTGTTTTCACTGTTTTACACTCTTCCAAGCAAACGAAAAAGAAATTAATGTCAGATTCTGCCCTTACATGCCTTTTGATAGAAGTCAAATTTGGGGGAAAGCTTTTGTTAATTTTAGTAGAAATTCCCTTGGCATAACCGAGGGTAGAATTTGGCATCAAGAAGCCTGACTCCCTATTTATGTGCTATCAGCTTGATGAATATTCGACATAGCAATATTCATAAACAAGACATCCTTCCAACATGCAAAATACTTTTGCTTCACAAATTTCAAAAGCAAATTAAATAAGAAAATGTAAAAGAAATTACAGTAATGGATAACAAAGTAGTTTATATTTGATGCAGAGATATGATAAAATTCTTGTGCCAACTCTTAATAATAGAAACACACAAACACACAGCAAAATAATCTATTTTCTTTTTTAAATTCTGTACATAGAATATATTTTCATGTTTGATTAAGATGCTAATATCTCACATTATCATGGTCCATCATAAGTGACTAGACATAGTTCCCAGTGCTACATAGCAGGATCTCATTGCTAATCCATTCCAAGGGCAATAATCTGCATCTATTAAACCCAAGCTCCCAATCCATCCATGCTGTACAGTAGAAAAAACATGTATTGGGGAAATAGCAATTGATTACTATTAAGACTACTTAAAAAAATGATTGCTTTCAACTTTGGGAAACCTCAAATTTCTTTCACACATGTCAAAAAAAATTAAAAAATTTAAAAAATAAAAAACAAAAAAAGTGATCTAAAATAAAGGGTGGCAGTCAAATCTTAAAAAAATAAAGGATGCTAATATCCTTCCAAATATTCAATAAACAGATGAAAGAAAATCTTTTAAAAACTCCTATAATTATTTTGTAAATTATAAAACATATTGCTATTAAAAATATCCATATGCATATCCATATCCACATCTACATCTGTAAGTCTAACTACATTTTTACCTACCCCAGCTACATCTATCTATATATTCAAAGATAAGGTTTATTGAGTTAATTCTTGATAACATGGAAATTAGTTTGTGACATTTTATCCCTATTTTACTGTAAAGTGTCTTGTGAGGCTGGTCCAGCAAAAAATTGAACTCATTTTCCTTTTTTTTTTTTAAACTTTTTAGGGCTGAACCTATGGCATTTAGAAGTTCCCAGGCTAGGGGTTGAATCAGAGCTACAGCTGCCAGGCTACAGCTGAACCATAATGGGAACTCCCTCATTTTCCTTTCATTTCAACCAAGACAAAAAACACCTAGAGACAGATACAGTGGTAACAGGTACTGCTTTTATTTACAAGGTGCATCTTAGGAAGTGAGATCATGTGACTTCCCAGATCGACTTCTCTGAGTGCTCCTTATCTCATTCTGAGTAAATGGCATGACCTGTGTCCAAGTCCTTAAGGCTCTGCATGATTTGTCCCCCCACCCCACTGTGTCTCACCTCAACTACTGCTTCAACCCCTGGACCACTGGCTTTGCTCCAGCCATGTTGGTCTCCTTGCTATTCCTGGAACAGGGTGTTCACGCCCCCATCTTAGTTAGGCCTTTACTACTGTTATTTCTTAGCCTAAAAAGCTTTAGCTCTGCATGGCTGCCCCCTCTGCCTTCTAAGTCTTTACTCCAATGCCAGCTTTTCAGAGAAGCCGTTCTAGACCACCTTTTCAAAATTTACATCACTCTTTATATTCCTCTTTCCTCCTTGTTTTTCTCCTTCAAGCTTATCACTAATAACCACTTCATTTTACTTATTACGTTGTTTTCTATTTCCCCTGCCATAATATAAAAGACTTTTTCAAGGACTGCATAAGAACACTGCTGCAATGTTTTGTTCACTGCTGTTTTCTTTGTGCTAAAACAGTACCTATGTCATGTAATTGAGGGATATAGAGAATTTTGTATTTCCTATAAGGTATCCCCTGCTGTGCTACTAGGGTAAGAAAATATTCATGTGCTTTTATTTCAAGTGTTGACAACTTATTCATCATTGATTTTTTGCATTAATTTCAATTTTTAAAAAGTATATCAAAATATTATTTATACAATGTGGTACTACCTCACACCAGTTAGAGTGGCCATCATTAACAAGCCAACAAAAAACAAATGCTGGAGAGGGTGTGGAGAAAAGGGAGCCCTCCTACACTGTTGGTGGGAATATAAATTGGTACAACCACTATGGAAAACAGTATGGAAATATCTCAGAAAGTTAAATGTAGAATTACCGTATGACCCAGCAGTCACACTCCTGTGCATATATCCAGACAAAAATTTCATTGAAAAAGATACATGTACCTGCATGTTTGTCACAGCATTATTCACAATAGCCAAGACATGGAAACAACCTAAATGTCCATCAACAGATGAATGGATTAGGAAAATGTGGTGCATGTATACAATGAAATACTATTCAACCATAAAAAAAGGACAAAATAATGCCATTTGTAGCAACATGGATGAAACTAGAGACTCTCATACTGAGTGAAGTAAGTCAGAAAGAGAAAGACAGATACCATATGATACCACTTATGTATGGAGTCTAAAATATAGCGCAAATGATCTATTGACAAAACAAAAAAGATCATGGACATGTAGGACAGACTTGTGATTGCCAGGGGGTTGGGGGAGGGAGTGGGATGGATTGAGAATATGGGGTTAGTAGATGAAATCCCTTGCATCTGGAGTGGATGGGCAATGAGATCCTACTGTATAGCACAGGGAACTATATATATAATCACTTGTGATAGAACATTATGGAGGGTAATGTGAGAAAAAGAGTGCATATATAGATATGACTGGGTCAATTGCTATACAACAGAAATTTACAGAACATTGTAAATCAATCATAATAAAAAAATTTTTAATAACTATGAATTTAAAAAATTATTATTTATATTGGTTACTGAGATTTTTGGTCTCCCTTCAATTTTTTTGTCTGAGGGAAGTCTCACTTGTCTCTTTCCTCTTACTGTAGTCCTGACCCTTAAGAAAAAAGGTTTCTTGATCTAGTACTGGGTTTGACAGGGAATCAGTCTTCTTTACTGAGGGTCACCTCAGCTCCTTCAAAATATTGTGTTTGTTTTGTTTTGTTCTGTTTTTTCTTTTTAACTTTTCTAGGGCCGCATCCACAGCATATGGAGGTTCCCAGGCTAGGGGTTGAATCGAACTGTAGCCACTGGCCTACAGCAACGCAGAATCCAAGCCACGTCTGCAATCTACACCACAGCTCACGGCAATGCCAGATCCCTAACCCACTGAGCAAGGCCAGGGATCGAACCCGCAACCTCAGGGTTCCATGTCAGATTCATTAGCCACTGAGCCATGATGGGAACTCCCTCCTTCAAAATATTGATCTGCGCTCTGACGAGTGCAGAAATGGGGAGAGGATGCAACATTTGCCAAGCTTGCTTTAAATTGGAACCCTCTGCCAAAGAATATTTTGTGAAGCTGGGACACCTTGATCTTTCAAAACCAATCATCTCTTTTGTTCTTCTCAAGTTCTATATCTTTTATAGCCTTTGTAAGAAAATAAAAAACTAGTTTTGAAAAAAGAGTTGAAGCATAAAGCTAAAGAATATAGATACAGTCAAAGGCACAAGTGACACAAGTTTATTAACCAGAGTTGTGAAACATGACTTGTATAATTTCTTCAATATGTGTACACAGGAGTAGCTGAGGTGAGCCTCTGCCAGCCTGGAGATGGTACCTACATTACCTCAATTCTTTACAGGTCAGAAGCACAGCTCCAAATTCTTTCAACCCACTCTGATCCAGGAATTATTTTGATATCCACAAGGGAAAGAGTCCTTTTTGCTCAAACATAAACAAACTCACAATATACATTTGAAAAACATTTCAGGTTTACAAGAGAATAAACAGAGGTAAAATATACATTTGAAAAGAGGTTAGATATACATTGGAAACCAAGAGGAGTCAAAGTAAACAAGGTAATGTATACATCTATAAGGATATTCAGATATACATTTGAAACAAAGGAGAATTACAACATATGTTCAAAAGAAAAAAGGGATCTTTGGACTGAGGGGATAAATTATTGGTTGAAGTTTTAACTTTTGGACTACTTGACCTAAATTTCTCTTGATTAGGGAGGGATTGATTTTGATTTTCCCCACCACTGCTCCCTTAGTGGACAGACAAATCATTGGGTTATCATTACACTGTAAGAGACATTGAGAGAGGAGATCAAGGTAATAGTCTGGGAAGGAAGGCCTTCCTCCTCAGGAGCAGGAAACTACAGTTGTAAGCAAGGTGAAGACTTAGGAATCCTACCGTACATATCACTCCTGATTTCCCTGGCCATTCCAGTAGTCTTGAGGTAATGTGCTCTGCATCTTCCCCATTCTTGCAGATTTATTCTGATCTTCACTCATTCTTGGGTGCTACAGATTACCCTCCTTTTATTTTTCTTCTAGTCTGTGATAGCACTTGCCTTCTTGTAAGGAAAGCCTTGGGGCATGGAGAGAATATCCACAGTGTAACTAAGCAGGGGCATAGCCTATGTAGAGTCAAATCAGTTTGCAGTGGGTTGAAGGACCCTAACCTCTCAACTGAACTTGGCTTTGTTTCTCTGTGTTACAAGAAACAGAAGTAGGTAGGGCCATGAGAAGCAGATCTACAGGAACAAATCCAGTAATTTTTTTAATGCTTTGTAACCTTTTTTTTCTAAATACAGCATCTGATTAGGATAAGGAGAATAAATTTGAGGCCATGGCATGCTAGTCTGGGTATACACCAAATTCATGAAAATCTAATCTGGTGACAATAGGGAAGATATTTATAAGTCTGTGATTGAAAAGTGTAATGGTTGGTTTGGTAAAGCGTTAGAGTTATAAAGAGGCAGTTTAATAGGAGATAGAAAATCTTTTGTTAATAATTATAGTTAAATAGAAAAATTTTAAGGTTATTCATCTTATTAGCAGTTATTGCATTTGTTTTCTATTTCAGCCATAATAAATCACCATAAATTAGTGGCTTAAAACAGCACTCATTTATTATCTTGTATTGCCATAGGTTAGATGTTTTCTCTGCTTCAGATCTCACAAGGCAAAAATCAAAGCTATATTCCATTCTGGTGGCTCTAGGACTCTGTTTCCTTGCTGACTGTTAGTGGAGGGCCATCCCCAGCTTCTTGAGTCCACCCACCTTCTTTGGCTTGTGGCCTCCTTCATCTTCAAGGGCAGCAATTACAGGGAAGGTCCTTGTCTCATTTCTCCTGCCTCTTCAGTTATATTTCTTTGACTTCAGATGGGGCAGGCCCATTGACTTAGCTTTGAAAAAGTTTAAAAAAAAATCTCCAAAGCTATACTAAGCTACAAAAAGGGAAAAAAAATAGGAATTATTAATGTATTTTTCCAGGTAACAGCAGGCCTGATTACTCTCATTTGATAGATGTAAAAAATTAATGTTTAGTACTCCAAAAACTATTTAAGGTGCTGACGAAATAAATTGAAGATGACACAAACAGATAGAAAGATAGACTATGCTCTTAGATTTAAAGAATCAGTATTGTTAAAATCATCATACTACCCAAGACAATCTACAGATTCAGTGCAATACCTATCGAAATACCAATGGCAGAACTAGAATAATTTCAAAATTTGTATGGAAACACAGAAAACTCTGCATAGTCAAAAGGATTTTGAGAAAGAAGAGCAGAGCTAGAGGAATCAGGCTCCTTGACTTCAGTCTACACTACAAAGCTTCAGTCATCAAAGCAGTATGGTACTGGCATAAAAACAGAGACATAGATCAATGGAAAAGGATAGAAAGCCCAGAAATAAACCCACAAACTTATGGTCAATTAATCTATGACAAAAATGGCAAGACTATACAATGGAGAAAAGACAATTTCTTCAATAAGTGGTGCATGGAAAACTGGAGCGATATTCCCATAAAGAGATACTACCTCACAACTGTTAGAGTGGCTATTATCAAAAAGTCTACAGCTACATGTAAAAGAACGAAATTAGAATATTCTCTAATACTATATAAAAAATAAACCCGATATGGATTACAGACCTAAATGTAACACCAAATACTCTAAAACTATGCAGAACACTCTTTGACAGAAATTAAAGAATTTTTTTTGATTTCTCTCCTAAAGCAAAGGAAATAAAAGCAAAAGCAAACAAATGGGGCCTAATTAAACTTAAAAGCTTTTGTACAGCAAAGAAAACCATTGACAGAATGAAAAGACAACCTACTGAATGGGAGAAAATATTTGCAGATTTTATGACCAATAAGGGATTAATATCCACCATTTATAAACAGCTCATACAGCTCAACATTAAAACAAAAAAACAAAACAAAACAAAACAAAAAAACAAAAACACCTGAGGGAGTTCCTATTGTGACTCAGCAGGTTACAAACCCAACTAGTATACATGAGAATGTGGGTTCAATCCCTGGCCTCCCTCAGTGGGTTAAGGATCAGCATTGCCATGAGCTGTGGTGTGGGTTGCAGACTCAGCTCAGATCTGGCATTGCTGTGGCTGTGGTGTAGCCTGGGACTTGTAGCCTGGGAACTTCCATATGCAATGGGTGCAGCCCTAAAAAGACAAAACAAAAACAACCCCACAAAGAGATACTACCTCACAATTCTCAGAGTGGCTATTTTCAAAAAGTCTACAAATAGGTGTCCCCTCTGCCACAGCCATGGTGCAATGGGTAAAGAATCTAACTACAATGGCTCTGGTCACCACAGAGGTGTGGGTTCGATCCCTGGCCTGGTTCAGTGGGTTAAAGCATCCAGTGTTGCCTCAGTTGTCATGTAGGGAAACATATGCCGCAAGTGCAGCCATAAAATAAAAACTGTAAAAGTCTGCAAATAACAAATGATGGCAAGGATGTGAAGAAAAGGGACGTTACATTCCCACTGTTGGTGGGTAGGAATGTATGTTGTGCAGCTACTGTAGAAAACAGTATGGAGCTTTCTCAAAAAACTAAACATAGAACTACCATATGATACAGCAATTCCACCCCTGGGTATACATCCAAAAGAAAAACAAAAACACTAATTTGCAAAGATATATGCATCCCAATGTTGATAGCAGCATCATTTACAATTGCCAAGATATGGAAGCAACCTAAGTGTCCATCAGTTAAATGGATAAAGAAGATGTAGTATACATATACAATGGAATACTACTCACCCATAGAAAAGAATGAAATTTTGCCATTTGCAAAATGGATGGATTTGGAGGGAACTATGCTAAGTGAAATAAGTCAGACAGAGAAAGACTGTGTGATATCACTTACATGTGGAATCTAAAAAATACAACAAACTGGTGAATTGAAGGTTAAAAAAAAAAGCAGTCACAGATCTAGAGAGCAAACTAATAGTTATCACAGAGGAGAGGGAAAGGGGGAGGGGCAATAAAGTGGAAGGGAAGTGGGAGGCATAAACTATTAAGTGTAAGATAGGCTCAGGCTCATGGGGAATATAGCCAATATTTTGTAACGACTGTAAATGGAAAGTAACCTTTAAAAATTATATTAAAAAATTTAAAAATTAAACGAAAAAGCCTCATAAAAATTAATTGATTAAACTTGTTTGGAAAAATCTAAGCATTTGTATACTATTCATCAGACATGCATTTAGTTATATATAATTAAATCTTAACTAATGAGCAGAAGAGAATTCTGGAAGTGATTTTACATATTCTGGAAAAACCTGGAAAGTTTTACGGTGTTGGCAATGGAAACAAAATATAGCCCCTCGAATTAGAAAATCTATATTCTAAATAGCTTCTGTCTTTGAAGTCCCCCCAGGATTATAGACATGAGCTATAAACTTTCTAACTCCAGTCTCTGTTTCTCAAATAACTTTTTGTATCATCACCAAACTAATTTTTTAAAAATCAAATTCAATCCTCTTTCTTGCTTTTAAATCTTGAATGGATATTCTTTAGATACTCCTAAGCAACATTTATAGTTTTTTCATGCTCTGCATATCTAGACTCATATCCCAAGGCTCTCTAATGTATACCCTAAGCCCTAACTGTACCAAGCTTCTTGACATTCATGACGTGTGTCATGCTTACTCATAACTCATGCCCTTGCCAAAGTCACTCCTTGTTTTGATAGACATGAATAAAGATATCTGCCATTCCTTTTATTATTTCAATATTCAACAAACCTACTGTGTATCTGCTTGGTGCCAGACACTGAGAATACAGATCAAAAACACACTTGTTCTTAAAAAAAGAAAAAAAAAAAGCATAAAAGAAACTCAAAAGACAATAGAGTGAGAATGGAGTCTGTGGTAGAAAGAATCATGGTCCCCCTAAAGATATCCACATGTTTCCTTGCTTGGAAAAAGGGACCTTGCAGAAATGATTAAATTAAAAATCTTAAACTGGGAAGATCATCTTCAATTATAGTGGTCCGAGAAGAAGATGTGCTGATGGAAGCAGGATAAGCGAGAGATGCTATGTTGCTCACTTAGAAGATGGAGGAAAGGGACTAAAACAAGGATAACACATGTGGGTGGCCTCTTGGAGCCGGAAAAGGCAAGGAAATTGATTCTCCCTTAGCATGTAAAAAAAAAGGATATACCCTGTTGATGCTTTGGTTTTAGCCTAGTGAAACCCCTGTTGGAACTCTGATACACACACTGGTAATGGAGTACATTTGTGTTGTGTTAACCCACTAAGTCTGTGATAGTTTGTTGTAGCAGCAATGGAAAACTAATATAGGGTTTATAATCAAGTATATAATTATTGCATGTCATTGATTTCAAGGTAAACTTTTCACCCAACATTAAACAGCAGTGAAATTGGGTAACATCTTACAGTTGCTGTAAGGAAACACTTCAGGAGGCATTTAGGACATGATTGAAATGATCATTGCTTGTCTATCAAAATTTGCAGAATGTCGAGTTCCCATTACCTCAGCAGGTTAAGGACTCAACATAGTGTCCATGAGGATGCAGGTTCAATCTCTGGTCTCACTTAGTGGGTTAAGGATCTGGCATTGCTGCAAGCCATGGTGTAGGTTGCAGATGCAGCTTGCATGAATCCTGCGTTGCTGTGGCTGTGGTGTAGGCCGACAGTTGCATCTCCAATTCAGCCCCTTGCCTGGGAACTTCCACATGCCACAGCTGTGGCTATAAAAAGAAAAAAAAATTGCAGAATGGGTATCAGTGGCTTGGAAGAGAGTCCAGAAAACAACATTGGACTATATACTAAGAAGAAATGCTTCATTACTAATGTTTTGATGGAACAGAGGACACTACTCTGTGAAAAATACAGGCACTGATAACTCCAAGTAGAGATGTGATTCTGAAAATTGAAATTGAAATGTGAAAAAGGTATATAGGAAGAAGTTTAACCAGTTTATTTTACTGATATTTATAAACATATGCACTGGAAGTTATATATTACAAAACATATCTAAATAAGTCCATATGAGCCTTTTCACACATATTAAATTAAAATTCAGGAGTTCCTGTCATGACTCAGCAGAAACAAATCTGACTAGCATCCATTATGATGCAGATTTGATCCCTGACCTTGCTCAGTGGGTCAAGGATCCTGCGTTGCCATGAGCTGTGGTGTAGTTTGCAGATGTGGCTTGGATCTGGTGTTGCTGTGGCTGTGGTGTAGGCCAGCGGCAACAGCTCTGATTCGACCCCTGGCCTGGGAATCTCTCTATGCTGTGGCTGCAGCCCTAAAAAGACCAAGAAACAAACAAACAAACAAAAAACATTAAAATTCAATGTGACCAAGCATTGCATGGTAGTTTAATTTGAAATGTTAGCTCTTATATTTGTTGATGTGTGATGACTGGCACTATATATGAGTAATCCTTTTGTTACAGGTTAATTGTCTACACCCCTCTATCACCACCATTCATATTTAAGGTCCTAGGGGTTAGAATGTGACCTTATTTGGAAATAGGTTTACTGCAGATGTAATTAGTTAAAAATGAGATTCAGTGGGCCTTGATCCAATGTGATTGGTATCCTTATCAACAGAGGAAATTTAGACCCAGAGAGAAACACACAAATCCTAATCCCTCTCTCTGTCCTAGATATTGACTGATAAGTTGAGGGGAAGTTTAACTGGGAGAATGTCTGAGGCCCTTTCTCTTTCCATAACTGACTGGATGCAGAGAACATGGGGTAGTACTTGCTCCTGGCCAAGTGGTGGTCTTCTCAGATACGGCTGTCCCTGTGTCAGCTCAGGGCTTGCCTGTGTTATGTGAGTACCTCAAACTGAGAGGTGAAATATTAAAAAGCCCGTCTAACCCACAGCTCGGAACCATATTCTCTAATATATTTTATTAACTCAAAGGATGGATTTCAACCTCTGTCTGCCTGACTTCTGCGTTTGTCAATTGGTTTTGCCAGGCAGGGAGAGGGAGTGCCATTTATGACCTTAGTGATCATCAACATAGGTTCTCAAGCATGGCATACAAAAGAGAGATACAAAGTCATCAATAGATTAAAATGTAAAGTAGAAGTACATAAAAAGGTGAAGGAGGTATAAAAGAGGGTAGAGGTAAGTCTTCTAGGGAAAGTGGGGAAAGGTTTTGCAGAGGAGGTGAAATTTGACACTAGAATGATGAGTATGAATTCTCCAGACAGAGAAAAGGGTGAGGACAACCTAGGATAAAGGAACCAAACAAGAGAAGTCAGAACACACAGGACACAAATACAGAGCCAGGCATCTTCAGAGAATGTAGGAAAATAAGACTGAACTGGAGCTCAGATGAAATGGAATGGGTTTGGGGCAGGATAAAGTAGGAAAGGTGATTGAAAGGAACTATGAAGCTTTTTAAAATAAGAAACAAAATTAAGTTTATAGTGTAGATAGAAAATTCTGGGAGCAATGGAGCTAAAGTATAGGACGAGCGAAGGATGAGACCAAGCATGGTCTGGGAGATGATGTAGAGGATTTGCTGGTAACGATTTGCTTTAAAGTAGTGATGGTGGGTGATTCCAGGGGTAGTGACACATCAGGCACTCAGGATTATTTGTTTGGGATTATTTCTTTTGAACAAATGAACAGAGAAGACAGAGTGAGGTAAACTTTTAATAGAATGATCTTTTAAAAATTTTGCTTGTAGAAATATCTACCATTTATAGTCTATATGTTCAAGATACTACAGTTTGGCTAGGGGTAGAATTTATATGGCCAGGTTAGTAGAATAGACATAGTACTCTTGTTCTGGTAGCTACAGTGAAACAAAATTCTCTCTCTCTCTCTCTCTCTCTCTCTCTCTTTCTATCTATCTATCTATCTATTTATCTATCTATCTATCCATCTGTCTATCTAGGATGAAACTGAGCCTCATAATTGGAGAGGCTTTTCCTCAAGAAAGAAAATCTGCATCTTCCTAAATGTGCTACTTCAGGATCGCGAATGTTGAGGGGATGGCAGAGAGTTAGATGGAAGGAGAAGTCTTTAGATGACTAAGAAAGTTATGATTTGAGACATGCTTGGGGATAAAAACCCCTACACATCAAAATAGAGCAGAGAAAGAAAAGACGAATTATCAGTAAATATGAAGTGTACAGAGCATCATGAGGTAAGGTAAAAACAAAGACTCAGTAGAGGCTGCTATAACCGGGTAAAGCACAGAATTTAGAGCAAGTGGGAGAAAAGTTAATTGTCAAAATCTATGCTGGAAGAGAACAGGCATTGGTGAGTGAAAGGTTGGAACTGTCATTGGCAATTGAAAGGAAAAGGAAATTAAAATGGAGAAGGGGGAGTACAGGGAGAGAAAATTCAAACTCACAGCATCATTTGCCCATATTTTATTGAGTATACCATTAAAGCTGGAAAGCTGGATGGCATATTGCCAAGTCAAGAAATCATTTATGTGCCTTTTAGAATCTAATGCCTCCTGGTCAAAGTAATAGTGAATCTTTTTTTTAATCTTCTTTCTGAGACTATAAGCCAGGTGGACATGTTGGGTTTTTAATCACTTTGTAACTGATCTTAGTATTTTAAAAGAGGCAGTGCTGTTTTCTGCCTGGCAATATTAATATTATTTTTAGAATAATGATGCTTCATTCATCCAATAGTCCTGATAGGCTACTGTTTTTTGTTAATCATAGCTCTTTGCCTTTCCAGGTGTTTTTTTTTTTCTTTCTTTCTTTTACATATAATTTCTACAAAGTAGTAATTTAATAAAACTACTGTTCCATTCACAGGAATTAAACTTATACCTGTAAAAGCTGTTCCCCCAAATTATCTTTCAATACCTGGGATGGTTTTAACATTAGACATTTCATTCATGAAGCAGTAAGTTTTTCAAAAAACAATCTCAGCTTCACTTCCATATGATTTCAATTGTTTACATTAATATATCTGGGGAGGAGTTTCCACGGTGGCACAGTGGGTTAAGAATCCAACTGCAGCGGCTTGGTTTGCTGTGAAGGTGCAGATTCGATCCCCAGTCTGGCACAGTGGGTTAAAGGATCCAGCATTGCTGCAGCTGTGGCGTAGGTCACAGCTGTGGCTCACATTCAACCCCTGGCCCAGGAACTTCTACATGCCGCCGAGTGTAGTCATAAAAAAATTATGTGTGTGTGTGTTTGTGTGTATATAGATACAGATAGATATGTATACGTGTGTATATATATCTGGGGAATATAAATATGTGGAACTTTACTCATTTTAAAATTTATGATGGAAATTAATGTGCTGTAACTACTTCCAAATACTCATTATATGAATATCACAGGAGTTCCCATCATGGCTCAGCGGAAATGAATCTGACTAGCATCCATGAGTATGCAGGTTCAATCCCGCCCTTGCTCAGGGGATTAAGGATCCAGCCTTGTCATGAGCTGTGGTATAGCTTGCAGACACAGCTCAGATCGCACGTTGCTATGGCCGTGGTGTAGGCCAGCAGCTATAGCTCCAGTTTGACCCCTAGCCTAGGAACCTCCATATGCTGTGGATGTGGCCCTAAAAAAAGACAAAAAAAAAGCATCCATGAATATCCTATATCTCAGTATTTTGGAGGAATGATACTATTCTTGGATGAGACAGTGTAATTTGATCATTAGAAGATTTTCTAAAAGACGCAGAGTTAATTTTAGCAACTATTTTCTACACAATAAAACAAATTCTAATATATGGTATACATTAAATTTTTTCTCCCTTTTTTGTAAAATATACTGGCACTCCCTATAATACACTGAATTAGATATCAGTCTAGCTTTACAGAGCTTTCAGAATTAGAAACAAAAAATACTTAGATTACAGTTCTGCATTTTTCAAGATGAGGTTCTATAATAAGTTATTCCTGAGAAAGTCTCCTTTAAAAACATTTTATGGTTAAATGAGTTTGAAAGTTACTAAATATGACCATATTTGGAGACCTGCAATGTTCATTTGAATATTCAAGCCTTTAAAAAGTTATTTTATAAAGTTGCATTTAATTTTCTTAACCCAGTGTTTCTCAAACCACTGGATTACCGGAAATGTTTCTTGCTGACATCTTGTACTACACAAATTGGGAAAAATTAATCCATAAAAACTCAATTAAGGAAACCTAACATGATCCTCAGGAAGTTCAAGCAATCATCTCAAGGTGGCACCACTAGTTTATAACAGGATCTAGAATAATTCATACCTTTCCAAATTATCAGTGACTAACAGTGAGTGTTATCATTGGTATAGGGACATTATAATTCTTCATTTTTTAAAAGTGCTTTATAATTTTCTTTTAAAACGCTTGATAATCTAATGAGACAAGGTGGTGTATCACACAACCCTTCTTTCACTTTTCTCACATCATCAATGATACCACAACATAGCTAAGTGACAAAGGGAGAATTTACCTCTACGCTCTCATTCATCTGGCCAAATTGAAAATATCCCCTTCTTTCATCCACATACCACATTTACTCCAGTTCAAAGACACAGACTCCCATAACTCCCACACTTTCCCTTTCATCCATCTTCCCGCACACACATCTGAGAAACAGTTCTTCAACTTTGGCTCCATGAGTTCCTGATGGGCTTCAGGGCACCTGTAAAGTGCTGCTCTATCTAATTGTATGGAGGCCACTATATGATTACATTCTTTTTCAACTACTTTTCTTGGGGTGTGAGTGGAGATTATTCCTTGGTCTTCCCCTTCATCCTCATGCTGTGTGACTTGGGGCTCTGTTCAACATGAACAATGATCCTTTGCAATGAATTCATCACATGAAAGGAGTAGATACAGAGCCTGGACATCAGAGTTTCATCATAGAATGAACAGTCATTGTTTGCATATTAGCATCTATCCCATCAGTCTCTGGCAGCCATGCTCATTTGGATGGGTCTTCACCCAGGTCCAGTGGATAACATATATCCTATCCTTTTGTGTCATTAGTCAATAAGACTCAATTTCTGGACTTCTATTCTGAGCAAATGGAAAGGAGTGCTCTTTCCTATAAGACATGAATCTGAGAGAATATTGAGCTGAAATAGCTAGTCATTTTTTAACTATGAGGGAAGAATCTTAGAAAATGCTAAAGGAACCAAGATAGCATAAAGTGAGTCCAGTGGAGGGTGAAAAAGAGAGAAACTGGGTCCTCTGATATAGTCTGATCATGTAGTTCTTGAAACTAGTCACCTTCAATTTTTCACATATATGAGCCAATAAATATCCCCTTTAGAATGTTTGGGGGGGGTGCATTTTGTACTATTTGCAACTGAAAGTCCTAATTGAAACATTTGAAACATATCATCTATTCTACCATCACCCATCTTTGTGCCTATAGGGTCTTCAGCAGCTCTTAGGTGGTACCGTCTTCAAAATAAAAGGGATAGCCTTCTGCCTAGATGATCTCTAATTGCCTTAGAGACGTCATTTTCCATGGCTCTGCAGTGGCTAGCAGCAAAGTAAATGGCTTTTGACTTTCAAGTCTGGGTTCAGAAATTGTTACTGATCCTCCCAAGTCAGGGGTCAATAAGGGATCTTCTGCCTCATGTCTTCAAGGAGATAAAATGAAACTGAGGTTCAGAAGCAAAGGAAAGCTTCATTCTTTGACCAGAGAATGGAGAGGTGTGAGCTCACACTCCAGGATGTGGGAGGGGCTGCTTTATAGGAGTCTCTCAGTGGGGAGGGGGGCGGGGTTCTCCAGGATGGGCACAGCTGTGTGGCTCGTCCTCTAGATGGCGATGTGGGCGCAGCCGCTCTGCTAAAGGCCCCAACGCCGATGCCGACGCCGCCATCTTGTATTGCGGTTTGTGCAGCGCTTCTGCCCACAGCCCACCCACAGCCAGCCAAGCTGAAATGCTAGGGCAGCCATTTCCCACCGGGAACTCAAGCTTGAAGTGCCTGGGGCAAGGCCATTGCCTAAGCAGCCAATGGCAAGTGAAATCCAACTAGACAGAAAGGGGAAAAAAAAAGGTTAGACTTTATTTTACTACCCAGATTCTGTTTACTTCCTAGAATTTGTTAATGGGCTCTGCTGGTGGCAGATATATTCCTTAAAAATTCTTTTCAGGAGTTCCTGTTGTGGCTCAGTGGTAAGGAACCTGACTAGTATCCATGAGGACGCGGGTTCCATCCCTGGCCTCTCTTAGTGGGTTGGGATCCGGCATTGCTGTGAGCTGTAGCATAGGTCGCAGACACGGCTTTGATCCTGCATGTTGCTGTGGCTGGGGCGTAGGGCGGCGGCTACAGCTCCGATTGGACCCCTACCCTGAGAACTTCCCATATGACACAAGTACAACCCTGAAAAGCTAAAAAGAAAGAAAAAGGAAAATTATTTTTCATTGTGCTAAGAGGTATGGAGGGCTTTTACTTGAAAAGAGTTTCCACAGTTCTACTTGTTGACCCTCAGGTTAAAGAATTAGGGTTAATATATTTTAATTTCTGTGTCAGAAAACAATTCAGTTATTTATGAACACGTGACTTTGGGACTACTCAGCCAGGTCTCTGTCCTGTATGAAGCTTGAGAAAACAAGAAGCCAAGAACATTAGTTCTTTTTAATAATGTTTGGTATATATTCTGATTTTTCAGACACTATTTGATTCACTTAAAGTAAACATCCAAGTTTTAACTTCTGCCCTGACAGCAGAAACAAAACAAAATAAACCAATAAATTCCTGGCAGATGAGATGATTCCCTCCCTCCCTCCCTTCTTTCCTTCCTTCTGTTTCATTTAGGGTTACAAGCATTCTGTAAGTTATCAAAGAACAGTGCAAAACAAAGATACTTTAATGGAAACTTACAGTCTAGTAAGGGAAATAGACATAAATAACCCAATGAGTGATTATTAACATAATGATGTTTTCTTTGAAGGAAATGTGAAAGGTGCTATGCAAGTGTGAAATGGGACAATTGATGTGGCAGAGAAGAAAGATTGTGTCATTTGAGCTAAGGTCCCCAGCAAAATTTGAAAGTAAATAGTGAAGGGGCTACAGGTGCTAACGCAATAGGCAGAGGGAAGAGTGTGTGTGGCTCTGAGTCAGGTAGCAGCATAGCATGCTTAAAGGATTAAAACAGAACAGTCTAATGTGGTTGGAGTACAGACAGGAAGAGAAAGAGGCCAGCGCTGAGTCTAGAAATAGTCAAGGACCGTCAGTCACGCAGGACTGTGCCTGCTACCTTAGAGTTTTAGGTCATAATCCCAAAGGCAAGAACAGGACATTAAAGTTGAAAACTGACAGGGGCACCATCAAAGTGGCATTATAAATGACCTCTTTTTAGTGTAAAGAATGACTTCAGAGGATGTACTGAAAGTGGGGTGTATTGACATCAATGAGAAGATTGTAGCAGTACTTCAGATGAAATAATGGGGGTTTTTACTTGGGGCATGTGGGATGGGTAGGAAGGAAATTAAACTATGCTCATTAGGTAAGTGGAGATAATTTCCTGAGGTTTTATATCTCATTTACCTTTGAACTCTAAGAATCTAACCCAATGCCTAATTTTAAACAATGAAAATAAATCTTGAATTTATATTTAATAATGATGCGTGTACTATGTAAGGACAGTTGACTCAGGAGACAATTATTTAAATAAACATTGACATATTCAACTCAGTCATTCTCCTTCCTTTAGAAAATGTTAATATAGGCTTAGTAAAACACAGAATCGAGGCATTATCATGTGTAAACAGCCAATGTGGCTCATTTCGACCCAAATCCCAATAGTCAGACTGTATAGACAGTCACTGGCTATGGTTTTTGGTTTAAGTACTCAGAGTTCCTTGCTTAGATGATGACTCTTCTGGAAACTATTCTAAATTCATTTACTTTAAACATAAGGAACTATTTCCAGGAAATAACAGTGTTTTTGGCAGGAATTTTTATCACAAGAAACTCAAACATTTTACAGAAAGTAACAAATAAGTAGTATAATTATTGCATACTTAAAGGGAATTTCAATTTTAATTAAATTTCACCCCCTATTTTTAAACAAATCTTGTAAAAATATCCCCTCCCCTTAAGATAGTTGTAATTTTAGGGTAATATCCTCTAACAAAAGCCAGAGTTATCTGTGATCCGGGGTAAATGTAACATCTTAAATGCTAAAGTATGGCAAAATTCAATGACTAGTAGTATTTTAGAGCTGAAAATGATCTGAAACATTTTAATGAATAGATTTATAGTATTTCTTTCTCTGATATATATATATATATATGCTTAAAAAAACCTCTCTTTTTTGATATTCATAAGATTTATCTACAATAATGGACAACATTTAACAGAAAGTTATGTTCAGGTGTTTAATTAGCTCCAAAGGTGAAATATCAAGCCATGCATGCATATCTGCAGGAGACCAAGAATTTCAGGTCTCCATTAATTTATAATCCCTTTCCACTCACTACAATCATTGGTGCAGCCTTTATTTTGTAGGATGTTATGTAAAATTTAGTCAGAAAATATATTGATTTTCACTGATTCCCAAATACATACTGAATGTGTCTTTATTAGGTTAAAAAGCTTCCCCAAGGCTCTCTGCAGGCACACTGGATATCCAGAAAACCCCTCTGATCCACCCTCAAAGACCAGTTGTTTCTGTTCTTGTAGGCTCTGTTTTCTAGTTAGAAGGCATGTCACCCCTTCCCATTTCACTTCCCAAGGAACTACATTTCACCATGCACACTGGAATTGTTAATTTTTTGAGTCAACTTTGCTGGTGTTTTACCAGATAGATGGTAAAAACATTAACTCTGGGTGTGTCTGTGAGGATGTTTCTGGAAGAGATTAACATTTGACTGAATAGACTGAGGAAAGATGAGAATCATCTAATCCATTGAGGGCCTTAAAGAAACCAAAAGGGGAAGGAAGGGCAGATTCTCCTCTTCCCTTGAGCTGAGATGTCCATCTTCTCCTGACCTCAGACACTGGAGCTCTTGGATGCTCAGGCCTTGGGACATCAGGACTTAACACCAGCAATCCTCCTGTTCTCAGGCCTTCAGCCTTGCACAGGGCTTCCCTGGTTCTCAGGTCTTTGGACTCAGATGGAACTATACAATCAGCTTTCCTGATTCTCCATCTTGCAGAAGGCAGTTGTAGGACTCCTCAGCCATTATCATGGGAGCCCATTCTCATCATAAATCCCCTTTATATATCTATCTGTATCCTCTTGGTCTGTTTCTCTGGAGAACCTAATACACCTTAGCATCAACTCTGAGCAGCTGAAAGTAATGTCATCAAGGCAACCCATTTGGATGTCATTACATGCAGTCTAAGATCTAACGCTAGTTGCTGCCAACCCCCCTCTTGTTTCTTCTTATCATTCTTTGATGCCTCATACTTCTCCCACTTTGCTAACTGGCAGGGTTGTTTATAACCTCTTCTCCCCAAAATTTCCCCCCAATATATCTATAGGATTTGTCACTTTCAGTAACTCCCCAAATACATGGCATTTTTTCTCTTGATATAGTTTATTTCTAATAACCATGTTCTAATTCAATCACCTCATTTTTTCTAATAAGAAAATTTAGACATAAAAAATGTAGGTGACTCACTCAAGATCAAAAGTAAATTAGAGGCAGGACTGGAACTGCAGTGCACATTTCTATGTTCTGAAAAAGTGTACTCTCTGCACACATAAGCAAATCAGGATTTTAAAGGCATAGTGCTAAGAAATAAAGTTAAAAGACGTATTGATACAGATAACAAAACACCACTTAACAAGTGAAATTTCAGGCATTATTAATGTGTCACTCAGTACACATTAAATAAGTTAGGATATTTTCCTTCAGGGTGGAGGAAAGGTAGTGGGAATAGATCATGGGGAAAAGGTGTAATAAATAACTAAAATATTGAGAGAACTTTTGCATGGATCAAATGTAATAATGAGCCATAAACTGAGTATAACTTTTTATTGATTCCTTTCTTGGGTTGGTCTTTTATTGCCAAGAGTAGAGTTGTCTTTCTGTCACTTGTAACCCATGCAATCCTACCAAATGTACTTGTTTCTAAAACTTTTACACTGTTTGTAAAAATCAGTTGGTTGTCTAAACCAAATGAAGCATGTAGACCTCAACTTGGCAGCATGGGAAAAGGAAAGAAGGGTGCCAAAGAATATAGAAGGAGGGGGAAATACTTCCATCACATTTATAGCAGAAAATCATACTATTTTTGCCAGTTGATGTAATGACACATGAACTCAAAACCTAATTGTGGATTAGAATGGTATCTCACATAAAATGACATACCATGGACCAATGTAGGCACAAATAAGTTGTATGTGTTTTTGCCAAAAGAAAGAAATTCAATCCAGCAAAAAGAAGAGCTTTTGTTTTTTATTTTGTTCAGCATATTTGGAAAACAGAAAAAAATATGAGGAATATACATTTAACTGACAAAAACTCAACATATAAATAAAGATAAAAGGCTTTAAATAGCATTGGTTTTTTTTTTAACCAAAACAATATATATATTCATCTCCCACATGCACTGTTTCAAAGCATGCATTACTTTATTCATAATATACCTCAGTAATACTATTTCTACTTACAGTGGATCAAATCAATACAGAGGACTCTTGACATATCTAAGGTTACATAGAGAATGTTACTGCAAAGTCTCAAAACTAGTTCTAAAATATTACCCAGATGTCTACAGTATGATAGGAAATTAGTTCCCTATTGAAGAGAAAAGAAGTTTCTAACTCATAGCTATTTTCATGGCCAATTAATCCTCTCTGTGTGCTTTAAGATAATTTATAAATTAAATGATTGAAAGTATAGATGCCATACCAAAAGATACACTATTACAGAGCTTTAAAAATTAAACAGTCTCTCTCTCTCTCTCACCTTTCAAATACATTTTCACCTCTGAGTGCATTATCTCTAATCAAAATAACACTTTTCCCTGGAAAATGCTGCCTCTAAATTTTAAACTATTTTCTAGTTTCCTTTTAAATTGATCAGTTAAGCTAGCATTTTAAATCTGCTTCCAGAAAGATATAATACTCTAATTTTCCAAGACATCTCCTCAAATATGTATATTTTATAATGTTTAGTAAAGCTCTGGCACCAGCAATGTTGTCCTTTGACAAAGAAACATCTGAGACAAAAGTTTCGAAACACGGGAAAATAACAAACAAAACAAGTTTCAATGGCGACAAAGACAGAAATACTGGAAATTCCATTTTGCCAATGAAACTAGCCTAATACTGTAAGTTATATTTTATTACAGCCTTTTATATTATTATACGTGCATGCTGTTTCTTCTTTTTATGGTATTTCAAGGGTCTTTTAGATTCCCTTCAGGCCTAACATACTTCACTTTTTGGAAATAAGTTTGCACCAAATCCTCTAGCAGAGTCACATACCCCCTAATCACCCTGTTAAATACTGTTAAAATGTTCATATTTTATATGATATTGTAATATGAAACAGGAAAGAGGCCAAAGGATATTTTTGCTAGAGAATGTAGACACTTTGGCATGTTTTTATATTCCCAAATGCTATTTCTTTGCTTAGAGATTATTATCTTTAAAGGCTTGTAAGGCCAGTCTTTGGAATTGCATTGGGTTTTCTATTTAAATCCACTAGTTTGAACTGAAAAATGGTACATAAGAACATTCTCCTCAGTCTCTTTTTTATATTTAGTAAGCAAGGGCAAATCATTTAGCATCTCTAAACCTTGATTAAGTTACCTCATTTGCCAACCAAGGCAAATCCCCCTATTGGGTATATTAGTTTTTTAAAAAAACAATTTGTGTAGTTTATGTCTATGATCCAAATAGTAAAAGTTGGGATCCAGAAGTCCCTTTCAAGATAATTTAACTCAAAAACTCTTATTGCCTGTGAGAAAACTGTGATGCTGATATGCTAATAATGAATTTATTTTACACAAAAAAGAAACTAAAATGATTTCAAGAATATTTGATTCAGTATGAGCCTTTATTGTGAAGCTCTGAGGGGTTACCTCACCTTTTTGTAGAATTATTCTGTAGCACTTAATGGATGCATATTTTCAATTGTCTCTAACGTAATAAATCAGAAATGCTTATTAAAACATGAGGTAAATAAACGTCACCTTGAGCTTTGTGTAACTCTGATCTAAAACCCATAAACTACCTAGAATTTATTAACACTATAATTTTTGTCTTATATTGTATTTCCATTCCTGAATAAAATGTTATCTCTGAAAAATTAATAAAAATCATATAGATTTGTGCTGTTTCTACCTTTTTTTTTTTTTTTTTTGCTTTTTAGGGCCACATCCGTGGCATATAGAGGTTCCTGGATGCTAGTCAGATTCATTAACCACTGAGCTACGAAGGGAACTCCTGTTTCTATTTTTACGGTAGAGAAACCAAGATATGTTTAGCAACGTGTTCTAGTTCAAATAATTTATTACAAATTAAACTCAAGTTTCTTTGAGTACCTGGGAAAACTGCAAATAATTTACTGTTCACTTTTTCTTCAGTCACCAAAATGATTATCTTGGGAAAAGAGAGTGGGCTGTTCTAGGACAATTTTGAAAGTACCTCTTGGCAATAAGCAAACACACAAAAAGACCAGGAAAATCTAGTTGAGATATCACAGGTGATGGTTCCTGATTAAACCTGACTATAGGAATTCTCAGTGACAACCAAAGTGGACAGGAGCAAAAGCAAATCACGACACACTGGCCAATATGACCTTTTTGGTTTTGTTTTAAAATATCTTTTTTTTAATGTTTTATTTTTAAATTTTTTGACCATACCCAAATCATGTTGAACCCTAGCCACAGCAATGACAACCCTAGATCCTTAACCCGCTGAACCACAGAGGAGTTCTGCCGTGCTCTTTTTGTTATATGTTATGCTTTTCTTTTGCTTAGAAATTTTTGAAAAATGGCTTATAATAGGCTACATGAGCACACACTTTTTTTTTTTTTTAACTAAAGTTATCCTGTCACTCCACATACCAAGAGAAAAAGGGAAGGGATACAGCATGTCTGCCTTTTCAGACTCTGGAAGAGATACTCTCCTTGCACCAGGGCCTTTGTGCTCCCTCTATTCTGTTTGTAATACTTCTGTCCCCGCACTTTTCACCTGGCTAAGGAGTCAACAGAATAAACAGGTGAGGTTTCAGTTTGAATGTCACATCTTCAGGAAAGCTTTCCTTAACTCCACAGTCAAAACTACATTCTTCTAGTCAGGCAGTCTCAGTGTGCCCATTTCTACTGCTTGAGAGCAGCTGTGTGTTTAATATCCAGTTCTTCAACTATACTTTGAAATATACAAGAACACAAATCTTCTTTGAGTGTCATTATTTTATATCTAGAGTATTACATACCACCTAGATTATAGTGTTTAATCAATATTTGTTGAATAGATAAATTGAAAATAATAATATAATGTAATATATTTAATGCTCAAAGAGGTTTAAAACTGCCATAAGAGGATCAAGGAAGCAGAGTTCTAAAGAGAGATATTAAGAGGTCAGGATTTTTTTTTTCACCATTTGAGATTAGAGTAGCTATTTATTTGATATTTCACATATAGTGATTTTAGGTACATGAGCTAAATTTCTGTATTCCTTTCATTTGTTTTTATCTAATTTTTGATATCTTAAAATTTTTCATAGAAATATATTTTCTTTTGCCCCAAATATGTCTAACGGGGAACTAAAAACAAATTATCATTTTTCTTTAGGCTTGTTGACAGTCACTTCTATTTGATGGGCATTAGCCACAACCCAAGTAGTATTGAATGAGTTTTTCTTAGGATTTATTCAGTCTGTCGTGAAAATAGCACATCTGTTTTTACCACCACTAGCCAGTTCCAAATGTAAGGCTATTCTTAAACCTTAAAAATCTTAAATCCTTAAACTTAAAGTCTAAACCTAAGGCCTTAAAGCTAAAAATATAATAACCTTAAAAATCAGAGCTGGGATTTCCCGTCGTGGCGCAGTGGTTAACGAATCCGACTAGGAACCATGAAGTTGCGGGTTCAGTCCCTGCCCTTGCTCAGTGGGTTAACGATCCGGCGTTGCCGTGAGCTGTGGTGTAAGTTGCAGACGCGGCTTGGATCCTGCGTTGCTGTGGCTCTGGCATAGGCCGGTGGCTACAGCTCCGATTCAACCCCTAGCCTGGGAACCTCCATATGCCACGGGAGCGGCCCAAGAAATAGCAACAACAACAACAACAATAACAACAACAACAACAACAACAAAAAATCAGAGCTGACTGTAAGTAGTGACATGGTGAAAGCATGCAAAGGACATACATGAAACTAGGACCAGCAGCTCCCATTGTAGCTCAGCAGGTTAAGAACCCAAAATAGTGTCCGTGAGGATGTGGGTTCAATCCCTGGCCTCTATCAGTGGGTTGAGGATCTGGCGTTGCCACAAGCTGCAGCATAGGCTCCCACTGCCACTTTGATTTGACCCCTAGTCCAGGAACTTCCACATGCTGCAGGTGCAGCTGTCAGGAGAAAAACGAGACCTACAGGAGTGTGGAGGTTAACATCTCAGGGAGCTCAGCCCATAGGAGAGTCAGCTTGGGCTAGTTGCCAACCAGATTTTAGCCATGACTGCAATTAAAGGTAAAGGCAAATTTCTGAAAAGGAGGGATAGTCATTTGACTTCAAAGTTTGCAGAGGTGGAAGATGCCATTATGTTCAATGTAAAAAAATAATGGTGCAGTCAAGACTCTGACTAATAACAATACTAGTGAATATAACAATTTTAATGAGTCATTTGTTAAGCTCTTACTATATACCATGTACTCTGCTATATGATTTACATATATTATTATTTTTCATCTTTGCAATAACTCAGTTTTTTTAATAAAGGACCATGAGTGCATAAGCTTGGGTCACATGCTCGGATCATACCACTGGTGGTGGCAGAGCTGGTCATCGAAACCAGGCATTCTGATTCTAGAGCTGTGTTCTTAGCTTGCTTAACCACAATGTGATACACATTGATTTTTCCTGTTTCTAGAGACACTTGGGGCATCTTTATCACATCTCTTAACTTATAAGTCTCCTAATGACAAACACTGTCCAGTCTAAATCCATGGACTTTTTATCGGCCGCTCTATCTGTCCTATAGTCTTGATTTTCGAATAAGTGGCTCTGAGCGTGATAATGAATTGTTTTGTGGTGACTTGTGTTAGAGGTTGTTAGGTAGTGATGAAAAGAGCTCTTTTGTCAAGGGAGCCAGAAGGACTGAGATAAAGGATGATTTTTAAGTTATGCTAAATATGTAATATCTTCCAATGACAGACTTTTACCATGGAAGGCCTCTAGTTTCAAAGATAAATTGACCTATAGTTGAAGGCAGAAGAACTATTAAGCACTTTACAACTATAACTTCCTTGGTTGAGTAAAATTTTGTTCCTTGAGAAATTTGACTTATGTTCACCTCTAATATGAAGAACAGAATGTACATGTTATTAAAATTTTATAATGAATAGCAGTCTTCAAAATTGTTCAAAAATAAGGCACAGAAACATTGCTAGATCAGGACTTATGATGTCACTTTCTATATTGCTCCATGTCAGCCTCACAGCTGACTGTGTGTGGCTCCACAGCTCCCTTTCAGAACTTCAGAGAAGGCCTTCTCTTTCTTCCCCATGATGGCAACCTTCCTAGTTCTCACCCCTAATTATTCTCTTGTATACTTAGTCAAGCGGAACATTTTGGGTTACTTTGACTCTACACTCTCTTATACCACCCTCAGACCAAATCAGTTTATTCTACCTCACATATTTTTTGAACTGATCCTTTCTTTTCCATCCCTGGCATCACCGTATAATTTCATCATAATTTTTTTTGCCTTACTTATTGGAAGTGTTTCCCAATTCATTTTCCTGTGTCTTTTCTTATATCCATCAAATCAACCTTCAAACTTCCTATCACAATAATTTTCCTAAAGGGCAAATTATTTCATACGAATTCCTTTTCAAAACCCTACAATGGGGAGTTCCCGTCATGGCGAAGTGGTTAACGAATCCGACTAAGAACCATGAGGTTGCGGGTTCAATCCCTGGCCTTGCTCAGTGGGTTAAGGATCCGGCATTGCCGTGAGCTGTGGTGCAGTTTGCAGGTGCTGCTCGGATCCCGCGTTGCTGTGGCTCTGGCGTAGGCCAGTGGCTACAGCTCCAATTAGACCCCTAGCCTGGGAACCTCCGTATGCCGTGAGAGCGGCCCAAGAAATGCCAAAAAAAGACCAAAAAAAAAAAAAACCTACAATGACCATTTGCCTTTAGGAAAGTACCATCTCCTTAGCATTGCATATAAGATCCTCTATGATCTGGCCTGTGTCTACTATTCTCCTTCTCATCATTGAGAAGTTTATGTTCTAGGGAATTTTGAATTTCCTGAAACTTCAATACCTTCTGTCATTTCTGTGCCTTTTTTTCATTTTTCTTCCTTTTGCCTAGAATGTGCTTTCTCACTTTGTCCTAAAAATTCTTCTTCATTCTCCAAATGCCCTCTCAGAGGTCTCTTCACCTCCATAAAACTATCCCATTTTTTTCCCCTGAGAGAATTATTTTCTCCTTTTCTTTGTCTGCATATATTGAACATATAACATGGCATTTAGATGTCATAAAGATCTTTTTCTATGTAAGCTACTTGACATGTACTTTAAGAATGCATGCTCCAGAAGTAGACTGGAAATCTTTCAACATTAGTAAACTATAAAAGGAAGCGGCAATTTACAAGTGTTGAATAGTCTACTGCTACTTTGAAGCTAATGTCTAACATGTCAGTGGGACCAGTATGCAAAGATATGGTATATGGAGAGAGTCTGCTGCTGCTATTTTGTTGCTGTTATAATACTACAATGTGTGGGACTGTTGTCTGTCTCTAGAAGCATTTTTGTTCCTGGTGTATATGCCTGATGTGCTTTAGCATTGCACAGATGATAGTACCCCTTAAAACTAGTTTCAAACAACTAGGGCAGTCTTCATGCCAGAAAGAAATGGAGAGCTGCATTTCCCCAAAACTTATAGTGTTCAGCTAAATTATAAAGTTTTATAATATGATATTTTCCAAAAGTAAAATAATGAATTGGAATTAAAGATACACATACGTTTGGTGTTTATTTTTTAAAACTTCTTTTGAGTTTAACCATTGATGAGACTAATAAGAGTAATTGTAGGGGTAGAATTCAATTACAAGTGAGTCAAAGAAAGAATGGGTGATAACAAAACAGAGGTGAATATCAAGGTTTTAAAACCTTGACTGTAAATGGAAGAATGATTTGAGGAGGTGCCTTAAGAGGGAAGGAAGCTGTATAAAGTGAGACAAATTCAGGAGAGAAGGAATAAAAGTATAATGATAGCCTTAGGCAGCAGGGCCATCTCTCTCTCCAATCAAGGAAGAAAGGGTACAAATTGTACGAGTGTAGGTAAGTGTATAAGTTGTGGTGAAACTATGGGAGGAGGAAGTTGAGTGCATTAATGCCTGAAGAGCACTCTTTTTTAAAGCAAAAAAGGCTAAAGGTGAAGGTGATCTGGGTGTGACAGAGTGCTTAGGGGAGATCTTACCTTTCTGCCCCTTTCTATTTCCTGATCTATCTACTCTGCACACCTCTTGGTATTTCTTCTTCTTTGTTATTATTCTGCATTTGTATATGTGTTACTCTGATAGCTGTTGATATGTACCGTTTTCTGTTTCATTTCCCGAAATAGTTTTACTTACTTTTATTACTAGATCTATAAAGAAATAAGAAAGAAGTAAAATGAAAATATAATCTTACTATATCTAGTTTATCTGAGATAGTTAATACTTTTCCCTATCAATATATTTCCCACATAACTGAAACATAACCCAAACTAGAAAATTAGAACTAGAAACTAGAAAATAATCATTTTGATGGGAAACTTTTCAAAGTGTTTGATAACATTGGCCTCATGTGTCAATAATTTGGTAAATGTACATTTCTATCTGGTTCTTTCACTTTTTTCCTAGATTCCTAATAAAAGGTATTGTCAAATGCCAGGCATGTAGCAACGTTAGGACTTGTATGAAGCTAACATATGAAAGTAAAGAGATAAAAACACAATATCTGGTTCATGAATACAATTAAACTATTTATAATAAATGTCAATATATAGCTAGTGAATGGCCCTAGTATGAAATACACATATAGCAAAATGTATGCCCCCCAAACCCTACAAATCACTGTTATTTGAATTAGAATATCTTTTTATAGCATAAGAGAGTAATAGTTTTAGAAATCTGCTTTCTGGCTACCTGCCAAACTCTGCCTAGAATCTTTACAAAAAGATTTCTGAAAGAAGAGTTATTTTTAAAAGTTAATGTGCTTAAGGATCCTTTGAAAACATTGTTAACAATTAGAATGGATAGGCCTTACTCCCAGAAGTTCCAATATCAGAAAACTGCTCGTTAGCAAATTCTCATGATAATTTGGGTACAAGTAGTCCTTAGAACACACACCAATGATATTCTTCACAGAACTAGAACAAAATATTTTAAAATTTGTATGGAACCAAAAAAGACCCCAAAGAGCCAAAGCAATCTTGAAAAAGAAAAATGGAATTGGAGGAATCAGGCTCCCTGACTTCAACCTACACTATAATGCTGCATTCATCAAAACAGGATGGCACTGGCACAAAAACAGAAATATAAATCAGTGGAAAAGGATAGAAAGCCCAGAAATAAACCCAAGTACCTATGGTCAACTAATCTACAACAAAGGCGGCAAGAACATACAGGGGAGGAAAGACAGCATAGATGATGCTGAGAAAACTAAAAAGCTACATGTAAAGGAATGAAATTAGAACATTCTCTAACACCATACAAAAAAAATAAACTCAAAATGGAGTAGAGATCTAAATATAAAGCTAGTATTATTAAAACTCTTAGAAGAAAAACATAGGCAGAACACTTTTTGACATAAATGCAGCAATATCTTTTTGAATCCACCTCCTAGAGTAATGAAAATAAAAACAAAAATTAGCAAATGGGACCTAATTAAACTTAAAAACTTTTGAACAGCAAAGGAAACCATTAATAAAATGAAAAGACAACCCACAGGAGAAAATCTTTGCAAATAAAGCAAACAACAGGGATTAATATCCAATATATACTAGCATCTCATGGAGGTTTATATATATAAAAAAAAAAAAATCGGAGTTCCCGTCGTGGCGCAGTGGTTAACGAATCCGACTAGGAACCATGAGGTTGCGGGTTGGGTCCCTGGCCTTGCTCAGTGGGTTAAGGATCCGGCGTTGCCATGAGCTGTGGTGTAGGTTGCAGGTGCGGCTCGGATCCCGCGTTGCTGTGGCTCTGGCGTAGGCCAGTGGCTGCAGCTCCGATTAGACCCCTAGCCTGGGAACCTCCATATGCCGCGGGAGCGGCCCAAGAAATAGCAACAACAACAACAACAACAACAAAAACAAAAAAAAAAACTCAATAAAAAAATGAGCAGAAGCTCAAAATAGATATTTCACCAAAGAAGACAGATAGGTGGCCAAAAAAATACATGAAAAGATGCTCAAAATCTAAAGTCAAAACTACAATGAGGTATCACTTCACACCAGTCGGAATGACCATCACCAGGAATTCTACAAGTGATACTGCAGAAGGTGTGGAGAAAAGGGAACCCTCCACACTGTTGGCAGGAATGTAAATTAGTACAAACCACTATGGCAAACAGTATGGAGATTATTCAGAAAACAAAGAACTACCATATATGATCCAGCAATCCCACTCCTGGGCATATATTCAGACAAAACTGTAATTCAAAGATACATGTGATGTTGCAACAGAAGAAGGGCTGGGGGAAAAATGTAATTGTAATGTATACATGTAAGGATAACCTGACCCCCTTGCTGTACAGTGGGAAAATAAAAAAAAAAAAACAAAGATACATGTGCCTCAGTGTTCACTGCAGCACTATTTACAATAGCCAAGACATAGAAGCAACCTAAATATTTATTAACAGAGGATCAGATAAAGAATATTATATATATATTATATATATAATGCAATATTACTCAGACACAAAAAAGAATGAAATAATGCCATTTGTAGCAACATGGATGGACCTAGAGATTATTATACTAAGTGAAGTAAGTCAGAGAAAGATAAATATCACATGATATCAGTAATATGTGGAATCTAATAAAAATGATACAAAATAACTTATTTATAAAACAAATAAATTCACAGATTTCAAAACCAATCTTATGATTACCACAGGTGAAACTGTTGAGGGGAGGAATTGGGAGGGTGAGAATAACAAATACACACTACTGTATAAAATAGATGATTAACAAGAACCTGTTATATAGAATAAGGAAATCTACTCAATAGTTTGTAATAACCTATATGGGCAGAAAAGAATGGATATGTATAATTGATCAACTTTTCTGTACACATGAAACTAATACAACATTGTAAGTCAAATATACTCCAAAAAATTTAAAAAAAAGTTTCAAATAGAACTTAAAAAAGAATGTCTTACATTTATATATTACTTGGTAGAAAAACCCACATTTACAATGCACTTTAGATGTTATCTTCAACACACTACCTTAATTGAGGTCATTAGCATTCCTACACGATGAGGTCAATTTTCCAATATGAATATTTTATGCTGTAATTTGAAATTCTTTGAGCCATAAATTTGTAGGAATTTGTTTGTTTATTTTAATGTGATTCAATGATCTGTGTCTCCCCTGGCTATTTGTTTACTGGAAGAGAAGAAGGAAGATGGTAGATAAATTACTTTTCTTTCACATTTGTTTCCTCACAAATAAAGATTTAGTCATAAATTCAACTGAAAAGCAATTCAAGCAGTTACCTGAAACAGGAATGAATGGTTAATTTGGGTACAAAATTATGCTTAGATAATTTAATGACTTTTCATTAATGCTGCCCGTTTGTTGTATAGGAATAAAATCATGTTGAAAAAGGAAATAAAATTTTACTGTACTGACTATAGTACATATTGCTTCTTTTTGAAACCCATAGTCCTCTTTAGCATATTTCTTATTAATTTTAGAAGTAGAAATAATTGATAAACTTCTTATTCAATTCAAATGAATATCATTGAAATTAATATTGAAGTCTCTGAATTTCTTGATATGCTCTAGGTAAGCACAAACCTTATTATTTTTCTTATTTATTGAGTGGGTATCTAGAAGTTGGTATAGTTTTGTAAAACCACACCCTTCGTATAAAACACACATTCTATAGTCATTCAACAGAGGTTGTATAAAGCATATAGCACAAATTTGATTTGGACAAGGTAAGGCATTCTAAAGTTATCCAATAGTTTGGGATGACCATGATAAAAACCTGAACTAGATTTATGCACCTAAATTCTGCCTCTGCCTGTCCTTTGCTATTACCACAGGGAATTAGGGATGGGTGAACCCAGCCATGTTTTGGGTTCGTCAAACATCTTGAACTACTTTTCCAATGTTCTGGGTTAGGCAAAACCCAAAATGTGTTTTGCCAAGCACATTTTCTCTTAATTCTTAAGCCCAGGAGTATTTTAAGGTAAATTTAATCCATATGCTTCTGATTCATTTACACTAAACTCATCAAAATGTTCTGTCTTAAGAGCTATTTGATGTACAAGAAGCTTTTTGAATATTTTATAAGCCTTTTAAAGTAAAATTCATTGGACTTTTACATTTAGCTGGGCCAAGAACAAGTGAACTCAGACCCCAAAACAACCAAGTTTGGTTGCAAAGTCTGAAACATCAAGGTTTGTGAAGGCTCTAATCTTGGCTACACATATCTCAATCCTTAGCAAGAATATATATTAACATTGTTTTTGCAGAATGTAGATTGTGTAACATAATGAGTAGTGAACAAAATGCAAAATAAGGCATGGAAATATAAAGAAGCCAAGTGACAAATAATTCAAAGCAGATTGAATGTCTGTTCTTTAGCAAGAACCAGGCACGAGCTAACATAATGGAGGATGACACTGCATCTGTTTTCATTTTTCTTTCTTTTGGGAAGACTTTCTTCTTTTTGGACAGTATTTGGACTTTTCTGCAAGTTCCCTTACATTTCTATCTTTTGGACAGTCACAGAACTTATAGCTAGCATTGAAGCACTAACATTAAATAAAAGAAAATTATGTTTAATATCACATTAAAGGGGTTTTTGTTATGAAAAAGCTAAAATGGATTACTAACTTTATTTCTTAAGATATCATTGCACCATTATAACTTTTAGGTTAGCAAAATAATGAGCAGATTTAGTCATTATGAAATCCACAAATCAAATTCACTGTCAAAGTCCCAACTCTTATAAATGTTGGCTGGAAAATGCTTATTAAACATTTAATAAATATCCTATTTGATTATACATAGATAAATTCATTTTGATCTCTCTCTTGATTATTTCTATACGATTTAGAAGGCCAGGCTATATTTACAATTTGTACATAATGGTATTAGAGGGCTTAGCTATGTAAAAAGAAAACTAAGTAGCGAGGCAGAATAAGAGAAAGTAGAATAAGAATCTGTCATGGAGAAATAATTTATCACATGCTAAAAAGCTGAAATCTTGTTCTTACTTTTCAGTTATAAAATTTTCTAAAAACCAGCCCCAGACATTGAATAAAGTTAAATAAAAATCAATAATAATTTTAGCTTAAGCTTTGACAGTTGCACATGAGAAAAGTTTGTTTTTCCTACTGTTGTTGGCTAAAAAAGCACTTTAGTGGCTTTCAAAATATTCTGTTGTTAATAAGACGCAAATGAGAATAAACATCTTTATAATCAGTATCTCAACCATCCTGTATTCTCTTTCATCATTTTCTCAGGAAAGTTGAGGACTGACACAGATGAACATATCAATGGAGAGGAGATAGAACAAGTATATTGCAATGAGATTGAAATTCTTTACTAAAATGACATACTTGAATATTTCTTTCTTCTCTTTCTCCATATGCCAATTTTTGTTTAATAATGCCACACTAGGATTATAGTTTTTTAAGAGTTAGGCTTTACCAATAGTATATTTTAGTTCTCAACCTTCATCAGCTGGTTAAATTTGAAAAAAATCTTAATCTTTTTTTAACCTCCAGGTTTTCCTCTAGAATAAGGACAAAATATAAGATTCTTAAAATTGGAGTTCCCATCGTGGTTCAGTGGTTAATGAATCCGATTAGGAACCATGAGGTTGCAGGTTCGATCCATGACCTTGCTCAGTGGGTTAAGGATCCAGCATTGCTGCGAGCTGTGATGTAGGTCACAGACATGGCTTGGATCTGGCAGTTGCTGTGGCTCTGGCATAGGCCGGCGGCTACAGCTCCGATTAGACCCCTAGCCCGGGAACCTCCATATGCCACAGGAGCAACCCTAGAAAGAGGCAAAAAGACAAAAAAAAAGATTCTTAAAATTATAGGAAATGAAAATATACTTGAAACCTTAAAATCAAATAAAGTAAAGAACATAAGTGCCAAATAAAAGGTACCTGTAATATGGGCCATTTACTTCTGTTTAAATTTTTAAGAATGGATTATCTATCAAAAGGGGGGGGGCAGTGCATATTCTATTTATACAAATATTCTTCCTCTGTCAACTTGACTAAGTTACGGTCCTCAGTTATGCAACCAAGAACTAATCTAGACATTTCCATGAAGTTATTTTCCACATGTGATTAAGATCCATAATCAGTTGCATTTAGGTAAGAGAAATTATTTTAGATAACCTAAATGGGCCTGATCAAATCTGTTGAAATGCCTGAAGAAGCTGAGGCTTCCCTGATGAAAAATTCTGCTTGTAGACAGCAGTATCAGAACCTGAACCAAGAATTCCAGCCTGCCCTTCCGGATAGCCTGTCCCAGGGATTTCTGGACATGCCTCACCAGTCCCAACAGCTGCATAAACCAATTCCTTGAGACAACTCTCTTAAAACAGAACTCCTGTTGTTTCTGCTTCTCTGCTTGAACTCTGGACGATGTATAAATTCATCAAGGGTTTTCTTCTAGATACCAAGGATTCTGTAGAGAACAAATTAGGTATTTCCTCTGTCATCACTGAACCAATAGAGGATATTTCCTTAGATAAATTATAATATAAATGCATATTTAAAATAATAAAAAGTGCTGTAAGTAGAAGTATAAAGAGATAGCACATTATTTTCACATTAGCCTTTTGAGTTTTCATATAGAAACAGTAAAATCTTTTTTCTAGTGACTTTAAGTCAGACATAATTTTGATTTTTTGTTTCTGCGCATCTAGAGTTTCTATTAATAAAAATGCAAATATACATTTTCTTCTAAGTGGAAAAATATAAACTTTCTGAGTTTAAAGTATTTAGTGAATAAACATTGAGTGCTTCTAAGTACATGAAATTGAGGTGAACAAGGCAGGGAAGGGCCATTTTACCTGCATTAGGATCTATTATGTTATTTGAATGATCATTGTTGTCAATTTTTTTTTATTGTACTCCCTTGTAGTTAACATGGTATGCTAATTCATGTGACTACAACATAACTCATATTTTCAGTAAGAAATATTTAATCATTAAATCTCTTTATCAGAACAATAAAAAGAAAGGCCCCTTAAAATAAAAAGATTAGGATTAAAAAAATTAAAAGTTAGGATTAAAATTTTGAGATTTGGGATCACTCATTAGTGTGTTTTTTATTTAGATCTTGAAGGAAGAAATAAAAACATCATCAATGAGCAAATTTGAAGGGGATCCAACCCTTCAGATAGAAAGTGTTACAAGTAATTTCCCTATTAAGAACATTATTTTCAATGTCTTGTACACTGTTCCAGTATTACAGGCCAGTTAGCCTTTAAATCATGTGTACTTAAATTCACAAAAGTTTCTTACTGTTTCTCATTTATGATTTCACAGAATTTTCCAGACGTTAGTGATTTGATTGGGAAAAAAATATTTTCCCTTTTCTTTGTCTGTGAATGCACACCTCCTCTCCCCAGGAGAATTCATAGGACTGTTTTACACACGCTTGCTTAAATTTCAAATTGCCAAGCCCTTTAGTGGCCAAGCCCCAGCCTGGAATTTGATTGATATTAATCTGATTTTTAAAATAAAAGCTTTCTTATTGAATTGGATCAGGATAAGATGAAATTTCTAAATTTTCATTTTTTAAAATAATAGTTTTAGTAACTGAGAAAGCAGGATGTTTGCAGAAGCATTTTAAACATGGATATTCAATTTACAAATGCTTTTTTAAAAATTATAACTTTTCACAAACATGTTTTTTAGTTTCTCTGAACGGAAATGAAATATAATATGGAAATCCCCAATTTCTCAGGCTGTAATAATTTTGAAGGTTGGGACCGTGCTATACTGTAAATTTCTTCTTTTTTTTTTTTAAGAAAAACATTTGTTATGCAATCAGCCAATGTCAACAGATTTCTAGGAAGAACATTAAAGGAGTACACTTTTCTGTACTTTACGATTATTCAGGCATAATGAAACAATTTAATTATCATATAAATTTGAACCAATATGATTAGTGATTGATATCATTAAAACAATTGCTTATTTCAGGAGTTCCCATAATGGCTCAGTGGTTAAGGACTAGGAACCATGAGGTTGCGAGTTCCATCCCTGGCCTTGCTCAGTTGGTTAAAGATCCAGCATTGCTGTGAGCTGTGGTGTAGGTTGCAGACATGGCTGGGATCTGGCATTGCTGTGGCTCTGGCATAGGCCGGCTGCTACAGCTTTGACGGTTCGTCTCCAATTCGACCCCTAGCCTGGGAACCTCCATATGCTGCGGGAGTGGCCCAAGAAATGGCAAAAAGACAAAATGAAACAAAACAAAAACAAAAACAATTGCTTATTTCAGATCTTACCAGTAATTGTCATGAATGGGCTATTGGTTCATCAGGAAATTTTCAAGATTGTGAATTTTTTACTTTTACAGCTAGTTTTATATTACAGCCTTTCAAACACTTATAAAAATTCAAATATTTATATATGGTAAATAAATGCTATGAATTAATTTAATCCCTCATATAGACATGCTTAGATCCTTTTTAATTTACTCCACTTTACCCAACAATTACCTCATTATCTATCTGAGTCATTATGGAACCTATTGCTTTATTGTATGAACCCTCTGAGCCAAAACACTCTTCTCTAATTAGCCTGTTTCATAGTCCTTTGAAAATGCAAGTACCCACAAATTAATAATGTAGAACTCAGTAGTTCTCATGAAAATGATTTTATGTAAAATTAAGGAAATATTAAAAATAAAGACCAAAGATCCCAAAGCACCTCATTTAAAAGCTTTGAAATTTGCAAAGGGTGATTAAAGTGATTCTACAAGTTACTTTTCTTCAATTTTTCTTCTTTTTAACCATGCCCAAATAAATCAAATGTTTACACATAATCAAGCAATAGATCGATATGGAGTGAAGTAAGGAAGAAAATATTGAAGGACAATCTGTAAGCAGTTAGAAGGTAATGGAATCTTGAATCTTAAGCAGCATGGTCCATAATGAATAAGTCATGCCAGACCATGATGATAGGCCTGTTTGATAGAGTTACAAAATGAACTGGATGAAGAGGATGGAATCGACGTCATATATTTGGGCTCCAGTGAAGCATTTGAAACAGTGGATCATGAACTTTTACTTGCAAATTAATTATAATTGTTTTGGATGAGAAAAGAGGCACATGGATTGGGAATTGGCTAAAAGATCATAAACAAAAATAATAGATGGCAATGAATCCAGTTAGAGGATAATTGCAGCAGGTTTTCATAATGGTCAAAGTTTTGAAAATCTTCATTGCTTGTTGAAAGACTATTTTTTCCTCAGTAATTCTGAAGAAGTGTTTTTAGAGGTACCTGATATAGTAACCAATAAAAACAATCAGACATAAATATGAGTTCATATGAATCAATATCTAATCTAGAATTTATGTTTGGCTTAGGTTGACTTTAGAAAATGTTTGTTATGTAAAAAAGTATGGGTGCATAATATTCAGGCAATAACTAGTGTCGGAATCACAGAATGTTTTAAAAATTTAAGGTATTATTAATCACATATCTTATTAAAAATAAGTTTAGGAGCACCTCTATTAGAAAGATATCAAAGAAATAAAACTAATCTTTTAATTTTTTTTTTTTTTGGTATTTTTTAGGACCACACCTGTGGCATATGGAAACTCCCAGGCTAGGGGTCAAATCAGAGCTACAGCTGCAGGCCTACACCACAGCCACAGCAATGGAGGATTGTAGCAGCATTAGCAACCTATACCACAACCCTCAGCACAGGGATCCTTAACCCACTGAGCAAGGCCACAGATGGACACTAGTCAGATTCATTACTGCTGAGCCACCAGGAGAACTCTTAATCTTTTAATTTTTAAGTCATGCTAGTAATTTCTCTATATTTGTTTAAATTAAACGGATTTTTATAGTAACTAGAACAGTGTAACAAATTATAGTAAACACAATACTGATTTTTAACTGCTAGAAGACTTTCAGAAAATAACTGAAAGTTAAAGTCCTTTATGAAGGAAGAAGGAAATTATCTATAGTTTTTTTTGTTTTTTTTTTTAGCAGTCAAATCTCTTTTATTGGTGGAGGGATGTGAGGTATTGGTGGGTTGGTCCTTAGGAACCCTCTCATTGCATGGCCTATTGGTTAGTGCTGCTTCCTAAATTTTTCAGCTTTATCACATCCTGCAACTTGGCCTGGAGAGGGGTTAGATGCGGCAGGGCCCCACAAAACTATTCCCCCAGTGGCTCGGATTAGAGGCCCTGCTGTCTGACTGGTGAAGCCACAATCACCCAATATCTTGCTCTCATCTAGAGGCTAGTCCCGCTTGCGCAGCGGCAGCCCCTCAGCCAGCTGCTGGAGGATGCCCTCCGATATGCGCTTGCGCCTGAGCATGGTGCTTGAGTCCTTGGAGCCCCTGAAAATCGTGGTCTAGAGGCAACGGATCGGATCTTGAGGTTCACGTCGATCGCGATGGCTGCCTCTCCTCAAGATTTATAATGAAATATGATAGGACAGCTCTTCCAAAAGGTGCATTTCAAGATAATTTTAGAAGTTATGCAGTAATGTTTTAAATTGTATGCATTATGTATATTGGGGGAAAAGAGTGATTAAATAGAATAAATATTACTTAAAAGGTATTTAATTTCAAACAAGCACATTATCTCAAGAAAAATATTCAGTAAAAAATAGTACAGTAGTATAAAATATGGCCATCATGCAGATAATTGGTATACAGAAGAATAATTGGGAAATGTTGCAAATAAAAGCCAATGTTGCTTTATCTACTGATAGATTTAATTACATGAAAGGATCATATACTGAGATGATACAGGCAAGATTATTAAGGGGAAATAAGATTAAAATGTTAAACAAATAAAAATAACTTTCAGGAGTTACCGTCGTGGCGCAGTGGTTAACGAATCCGACTAGGAACCATGAGGTTGTGGGTTCGGTCCCTGCCCTTGCTCAGTGGGTTAACGATCCGGCGTTGCTGTGAGCTGTGGTGTAGGTTGCAGACGCGGCTCGGATCCTGCGTTGCTGTGGCTCTGGCGTAGGCCGGTGGCTATGGCTCCGATTCAACCCCTAGCCTGGGAAACCTCCACATGCCACAGGGGCGGCCCAAGAAATAGCAAAAAAAAAAGACAAAAAAAAATAATAATAACTTTCATAACATTCAGTATAATCCAAAAATTTCCCAGCTCCAGCCAACCGCTCATTTAATTAAATGAAATTCTATTAAATATTTTTGTATCACAGAAAATGAAACTGAAGAGTCTCTTGAAGTTTGATTTAAGTAAGATTTATCCTACTAAAGTGATAAATTTTGACTTATTTACCCCTTTCAATTTTTAAATATCAATAGAATTAAATAAAAGCATGTTAAGCCTAGAATAAAAAAAAATTGTCATCATTAAGTACTCCCTTAAATGGAGAGGGTACATTTGCTGCTTGTAACTGAACTCTTAGTTGAATGAAAACTACTGCTCCAAGATTTTATCACCACTTATTCTTAAAAGATAGAGGCACAGGAAAGCTAGAGTAACATGCACACATTGACGAAAAGACAGACTTTAAGATATTTTATCCAAGCAGAAGCAATTAAAACTTTTGATTTGCATAACAGCCTCCCAAGGGTAAAGGTGGGATTTACATCACTAGTTGTACTTAAAATTTACCCTGAAGCATTGAGACCAACATGTAAGAGAATATTCTCACAGGAGAGATTAGATGACCTGTCATGTCTTTCCATCTCTTATTTACATGATTTTGTTGTCCTAATAATTATCCTTTTGGAAAACAATTTGCTGACAACTTCAGATTTTAGTTACATCTTTGGGAGTTGTCTGGCAGTGTTCAGCTAGAGGGGAGCTGTCCTGTCCAAACATGGTGAAATTAGGAAAAGGCACATCATAGATCCTAGCCTTTCCTTGAACATTTCTACTTATAGAGGCATTGTTAATAATTCTCAGCTTTTGGAATAAGCACTACATTTTACCTTACAGATGGAATAATAATAATGACATTGACCATATCTACAAATATCTCCTACTTCACCATAATTTTTGTTTTGAAGAAAGTCATGACCATGTTTTTGCCTGAAACACTAGCATATATTTATTGATAAGTTAATTCTTCCACTTAGGAAATATTTCCTTTGTCTACTCTGGTAGTTGTGCTAGATATTAAAGATACAGTAGTAAAAAAATACACATCCTGGAGTTCCTGTGGTGGTGCAGCAGAAACGAATCCAACTAGGAACCATGAGGTTGGGGATTCAATCCCTGGTGTCGCTTTATGGGTTGAGGATCCGGCATTGCCTTGAGCTGTGGTATAGGTTGCAGACACGGCTCAGATCCTGCATTGCTGTGGCTGTGACGTAGGCCAGCAGCTGTAGCTCAGATTCGACCCCTAGCCTGGGAACCTCCACATGCTGTACATGTGGCATGTGTGGCCCTAAAAAACAAAAAACAAAAAAAACAAAACTCACATCCTTGATATCACCAGAGGGCATAATTAGGCAGTGAATAATTGTAATAAAAGTATAAGTGCTCTAATTAGAAAATAACAGATATTTTGGGATTATATTGGTGGGACAGCCAACCCAGCAATGGTAGTAGTGATCATAGGGTGATGATGAAGAGTATCTCAGACCAAATTATGTATAGCATATATAAACATATACATAATACATATATGCTACATGTGTTACATATCTATACTATATACACTACATGTGTAAAGAGTACAGCTTGTCTGGAGGCTCCAAGGTAAAAGGGTATGAAATGTTTAAGGAGCTAAAAATCAATATGCTGCAAAGTAGAGTTAGAGAGGAAGATGATAAAAGATGAGGCTAGAAGGGCTCCAGATGTTTTTCTTCTCTACAACTCCAGGGGCCCCATTCGCATGGACTATGTCACCCAGGTAAAAGAAGTTGTGATCTTAAGTTAGAAACAGTGAGGATGGAAAGAAGTAAAATAAGCTAAGAAATATTTAGGAAGAAAATTAAACAAATCTTAATGATTGGATATAGAGAGTGAAAGCAAGGGAGAGAAGATATTTTGCTTGATTAGTTGGATGCATAGATGGTACTGCCTTAAACTAAGATGAGAAACATTAAAGGAAAAATTTATTTCAGATGAAAAAGCTTTCTTAAGGTAGTATGAACATATTGACTTTGAAATGTGCCCAGGAACTCTAAATGAGTATTTCTAGCAGATTGTTGGATATGCAGATTTGCAATTCAGAATAGATATATGTTCTCAGCTTATGATAATTGAAGCCATGGAAATTAGAAAAAATTGAAAGGAAGATTAGTGTTTTTTCTTATTTTGGATAGGGCTCTAGCTATGTAATTCTATATAATAATTATTAAAAGATATTTACAGGAGATTTTATAATTTATTTTGATAATCCACATTTTAGCTTAACATCCATGTTATTTATTAAGATCCCATTTTCCAAAATAGTATGGAAATATAGAAACTACAAATAAGCAAAGAAAACCAGCCAGTTTTTGTTATATATATTTTCCACATTGGATATGTAATGATTTTTATAAGCAGGAACAATTAGACACTATTGAATATCTTTTTAAGTTGTTTAGTGGAATGGATAATAATTGGCTCACTTTTGATAGCTAGAACAATATTTGTTTTTAAAAATTAAATGAAAACATGGATAAAGACATGAAAATCCATAATTTATTTTTTAAAATATTGCTATTACCCTTAAACACTTGGGGCAGTTGAAAAAATTAAGATGAGTTTCTGTTCTTTTTTCTCAGCCTACCCTTTTGTGGAAATAACAATGAATAATGAAATGCCACAGTACTGACAGAAGGAAGAAAAGCAAAGAAGCCACAGTTGTGAAAGAAGCTCTTTGTATTCTGGGTAAGTAATAATTATTTGACTATAATTAATGTTGTTTTTGATACCTTGAAAAAAACCAGAAGAATGACTCTAGTAGATATATTATTCTTTGTAACAGATTGTTATGAACAATATAGCACAATCCTATATATTTTTCTGAATTTGAAGATGATTTATTTTTCATCACTGGCATGTGGTTGTGTATATAGATGTCCAAAACAAGTGAAGCAATCAGTCCATCAATTGGTTATTTTGTTTACATGAAATCAGAATAGTTAGCTTGACTGATTCTCCCCTCCTTGGATGTTTGGGCATTAAATATGTAACCCAGATGTCAGCTGGGGCCACCTCGTCTTCCTTGAGATTGAGGTAAGAATGCCTTGAATCTTGATACATACTTGTGGAAGGAGGAAACACTTTTCAAATGTCAGGGAAATCCAGATAGCTTGAATTCTTATGATTACTCTTCCTCTAGCCTGTGTCTGGGTTTCTGTGTTTCCTCTTATCCACTCCATCATTCCAGATTCACACTCTAAACTATTTTTTCCATGATATAAAAATGTAGCCCATGTAAATGAAATATTCGTGAGTATAGAGAACTTTTTGGAGGATTGAGACAAGGCAGGATTAAGAGTACAGAAGTGTTTATGCTACTGCAGAAAGAATGACCCTAACCTACCTAGTTATTCTCTGTTTTGGGTCTCTTTTTTATTTGCTTCATGGCACTTATCACTCCTTGAGGTTATGCACATGTATGTGTCTGTGTGTGTGTCTCCCCCCCACCAGAACGTTAACTTTAAGAGAGCAGTGGCTTTATCTGTTTTGTTTGTTGGTATAACTTCTGTGCCTAATAGTCAGCACTCAAGGAATGCATAAGTGAACAAATGAAGGAATGAATAAGTTAAGGGAGCCACATGTGCTTCCTGGGTTTTATCTTCTATAATCCAGGAGTTTATCAAGAATAGTCTTTTTCCTAAGAGGGATTCATGGGTCAGTTATTAAATATCGCACTTATTTTGAGTATTTATTTAATTTATATCATGTAATTTAAACAGGATTCAAAATTTAGAGCAAGTGTTAATAAATTTGCTGGAATAAAAATAAGCATAATTCAAAAAACTGAAACATCACAAGATGCTCTACATATGCATTATTTTAAGTAATCCTCCCAATAAACATAGGAGATGGTCCTACTGCCATATTTATCATATTATATTACAACTGACTTCAGATTCTCAGAGGATTCATATTCTCATGTATCTCTACAGATTTTCCTTATTTAACAGCTCATGTTTTACGAATTTCTCTCATAGAAGGAAAGCAAATGACAAGGTCTACTAAATTTTTGAGCAGAAATAGTAAGATGTAGTCGATTGAGTTATAGATGTATATTAAGAGGCAAAGGTTCTGTTTTTCTCAGCACATCTACATCCATTTCATAGAATCATTGAAATAAACCAATTTCAGTGTTCTGTTGGTGGTGATTACCAGTGTGCTTTGGGAGTAGTTTATAGCCATGGAACAGATGGAAAAAAAATTTTTAAGGACGACTTATGGAGCTGAATGCTCCAGGTAAGACTACCAGCCTCTCCATCGTTCTCCAACCCACAACACTGCCAGTATCACCATTTTAACTGTAGTCAGGAACAAAATTCAATAAATAATGCATAAGTAGAATTAAATAGCCACCTTGCCCTCTGAATAAATCACATTACATCTTTCATCCCTTTCTCCCCTCAGTTTACATCAGAAACATAAGCCTCCAAAGCCTTCCATCATCATACAGCATTTTAGCTTTCTATATTCTCTAATCTGACCAAATCAGATTATTCCAGGTATTGGTGTCTCTATTAGTGTTGACTTAGACCTCCTTTTCATGAGCATGAATGTCTTTTGTCTCAGTTATGTTAGATCCTAATACTCTTCTCTTAGATTTAAGTTCCACCATGTTCTCTTCCAACTAGTCCTGAGAATAATCAAGATAGAATGGACTAAACAAAGACTTGGGAAGATGAGTCCATTAAGAGAGGTCTGCTAAGGGGAGAAAATATTTTATTGCAGAGAATAGTCAAAGTATAGAATTAAAGAGATATAGTGGGCTTATATTAAAAATAAATCTCCTTTAAGTAGTTTGGACTGCATTTTCAAGCCAGATTTTAAGCAGGGGTGTCTGGTTTATGGTCACCCTGGTAACAGCGTGGGAGCTGGGCAACAGCCTCAGTTTTAAAACTATTCAGTAGAACCGAAGAGTTCATTGGAAGTGCTAAGTGCAATCTTCAAGCATTTAATCCAAATGCATTTTTTTTGAAAATTGTTTTTTTTACAGAATAAAATACATATATTTAAATGCAATTACATTCATACAGATTATTATAAAATGGATCTTAAGAAACAGATTAAGTGACTCCCTCTGGAGAAGTGGAATGGAAAATATGCTGAGACAAATAGGAAATCTATTCTATACTTTATCCCATTTTGTATGGCTTTCATCTTTACTATTTAGTAGTATTATATTCGATTTTTCTTTAAAAATTAGCATTATATTAAAATTGTGTAGGTTATGCAACTAAAATTTATAAAGAAGAAAGCCTTATATACCATTAAATATTTTATATAGCATAATAAAAAGAATAATTTAACTGGTAAGAATAACAAAAATAATACACCCTCTGAAAATAAGTAAAATAGAAAATTCATAAATTGGTTAAAAAACGGTATAACTATATAAATATGTCCTCACAGTTTGTTACATCTTATTGATTCCTCAGTATAGGCATTACGCCATTCTAGGTGATATGATAAACAAGACATTATAGACCTTACATTGTACCATGGAGAGAAATGGTTATTAATAATACAATTGTAGAACTGTATTATTTAATTGTACAGTTGCATTAGTTAATTATAATTATCATAAATTCTTTGATGGAGAGGAAATCAGAATCAGATGTAAGAAGACTTCAGCATTCCAAGAATGATGTCAAATGACCCCCTTTATGGTGGATTATGCACTTATTTACTATGAGATATATTTCTTCTCCAGAGATTCCTTGTTTGTGTATCAATTGTAGATTTTTGGTTTGCAGTTATTCTGAAGTTTTGATATAAGAGTCTATATGTATATGAGATTGTTTTAAGTTATTGTTCTCTTAATTGCAAGTTCATCTCCAGTGTCCTGCATTTGTACCCACCTCTTCTGATGATTCCTGATTTTGGTGGTATAATTGTGCATGGATGATTTTGTATCTTTACTGTATGTGTACCTTTACTGGTGAGCCTTGTCATGTGTGGCATTTTGTTTCCTGCTGCTGTCTTTTCTTTTCTGCCTAGAGAAGTTCCTTTAGTATTTGTTGTAAGGCTGGTTTAGTATTGCTGAATTTTCTCAGCTTTTGCTTATCTGTGAAGGTTTTGATTTCTCCTTCAAATCTGAATGAGAGCCTTAATGGGTAAAGTAATCTTGGTTGGAGGTTTTTTCCTTTTATCACGTTAAGTATATCATGCCCCTCCCTTCTGGCCTGCAGAGTTTCTGCTGAAAAATCTGCCAATAACCTTATTGAAGTTCCCTTGTATGTTACTTTTTTCCCTAGCTGCTTTCAGTATTTTCTCTTTGTCTTTAATTTTGGTTAGTTTGATTAATATGTGTCTCAGTGTATTCCTCCTTGGGTTTATTTTATATGGTACTCATTGTGCTTGCTGGATTTGAGTGAGTGGTTCCTTTCCCATGTTAGGGAAGTTTTCGGCTATTATCTCTTCGAATATTTTTTCTGTCCCCTTCTCTCTCTCTTCTCCTTCTGGCACCCCTATAATACGGATGTTGTTGCGTTTCATGTTGTCCCAGATTTCTCTGGGACTCTCTTCATTTGTTTTCAGTCTTTTTTCTCTTTTCTGTTCTGCATCCATAATTTCCACTAATCTGTCCTCCACCTCGCTTATTTGTTCTTCTGCCTCCTGTATTCTGCTGTTAGCTACCTCTAGTGAATTTTTTATTTCAGTTATTGTATTGTGCATCTCTTCTTGTTTAAGTTTGATATCTTGTATCTCTTTGGTCAGTGTTTCCTGTAAGTTATCCATCTTTGCCTTCAGTTTATTTCCAATGTCTTGCATCATCTTCAGCATCAACAGTCCAAAGTCTTTTTCCTAGAGGCTGAGAATCTCCTGATCACTTAGCTGTTTTTCTGGGGTTTTTCCTTTCCCCCTCATCTGAGTTATAGTTCTCTGTCTCTTCATTTTTATAGGTTTTTGGTGTGGTGACCTTTTTACAGACAATAGAGTTGTAGCCTCTCTTACTTCTGATGTCTGCCCCCCTTGTGGCTGAAGTCAATATGGGGGCTTGCTGTAGGGTTCCTGATGGGAGGGGCTGATGCCTCTCAGGTGGAGCTGATTCTAATCCCTCTGGTGGGTGGGGCTTAGTCTCTGGATGGGATTAGAGGCAGCTGTGTGCCTGAGAGGTCTTTAGGTAGCCTGTTTACTGATGGGTGGGGCTGTGATCCCACCTGGGTTGTTGTTTGCCCTGGGGCTTCTCAGCACTGACTGATGGGTGGGGCCAGATTTTTCCAAAATGGCCACCTCCAGAGGAAGGCATGCTGCTGAATATTCCTGAGAGCTTTGCCTTCAATATCCTTCCCTCAAAACAAGCCACGTTCACCCCTGCTTTCCCAGGATGTCCTCCAAGAACTGCAGTCAGGTTTGACCCAAATTCCTATGGAGATCTCGCTCTGCCCTGGGACCCAGTGCACGTGAACATCCGTGTGCACTGGGATGGGGTCTCCATTTCCCCCAGTCCTGTGGAGCTCCTGTGCACAAGCCCCACTGGCCTTCAATGCCAGATGCTCCAGGGGCTCTTTCTCCCAGTGCTGGATCCCTGCACGTGAGGCTTTGATGTGGGGTTCAGAACTCTCACTCCTGTAGGTGAGTCTCTGTGAACCAGTTAGTTTTCAGTCTGTGGAGCTTCCCACCGGGGAGGTATGGGGTTGTTTATATCGTGAAATCGCCCCTCCTACCTCTTGCTGTGGCCTCCTCTTTGTCTTCTGGAGTAGGATATCTTTTTTAAGGTTTCCGGTCCATTTGGGTGGAGATTGCTCAGTCTTAGTTGTGAATTTTGTTGTTTTTAGGAGAGAAGTTGAGTTCCAGTACTTCTATCCCACCGTCTTGATCCTGTCTCCCCAAATGCAATTTTTAAGAAATAATTTAATTAATAGCCAATCAGTGGAATGAATAATCTCCACAACTCCAAGCCAGAAACAAGGTTTAAAGTGGAAATGTTCAAAGCATCTTGCTGTAATAAAACCAGGTTGGTATTCATATCTCTGTCATGGATTCTCAGTATGTGGGGTCGACTGTGGGTTCCCTGAAATCAGCCATCATTGAGTGGGGAAGCACCAAACTGGCTCATCACAGAGACTACTGGACCTATCAGAACCCTGCCTGGCTTTTGGGGAGGCTTGTGTTGCTCACACTAAGCCACTGCCTTCCTGAGACAGTGTCAAAGCACCTTGATGAGTCTCAAAGAAAGATGTGAGCATATGTGTGCTTCATTGGACACAGACAGTGCTCCTGGGTCTGTCTGCTACCACCCTAATAGTAAAATGGGAAATATTTTTCTTACAAAAATGCATATAATAGGAAATTTTGAGTATTGGAGACTTCATGGTATTAAAAGGTGCTGTTGGATTACGTTACTTCTTGTGTGTTGAGCTGAGAATAAAGCTTCTCTGACTACTTTTGAGCATTTACAGTGCCTTAAAAAATATATTTGTTCAGCAGTTTCTCCTTCTACATGAATTTTGATTTTATGCTGTCTTTATTGTTGTGAATATTTATTCATGTGTTTGACCCACCCAGCCCTGTGAGAATATTCTAGTCAGACTGTTATTTTTAGACCTAAGCCTTGCAATAGCACACCTTAGAGGTGCAGGCACAGCAGCTGGGTGCCTGCCCTCAGAATCTTTATGTATGATTGCATTGTAGTAAGTAATACATAATGCCTGGAGTGGAGATAATATAATACTGTAATTACTTTTGCATTTAGGTTAAGTTTAGATGCTCTTTTTCTTGTATTTGACTATTTCATATTTGACAATGTTACTGGACATTTTCCGTTGTTTCTTTTCTTTTATTTATTTATTTTTTTTGGTCTAACGTTTTTCAAAAATTTTTTCTTATAGGAGAGGTAAAATAATTACATTTGAAACCAAAAGTATATTTTTGATTATAAACAGAAAATTAAAAATACCATTTGATGCTGGAGAGGGTATGGAGAAAAGGGGACTTTCCTACATGGTTGGTTGGAATAAAAATTGGTACAGCCACTATGGAAAATAGTATGGAGGTTCCTCAAAAAACTGAAAATAGAATTGCCATATGATCCAGCAATCCCATTCCTGGGCATATATGTAGATAAAACTATAACTCAAAAAGATAGGTGCACTCCTGTGTTTATAGCAGCACTATTTACAGTAGCCAAGACATGGAAACAATGTAAATGCTTGTGGATAGATGAATGGATACAAAAGATGTTGTGTGCATATATAATGGAATACTACTCAGCCATAAAGAGAAATGAAATAATGCCACTTGCAGCAACATGGATGGTCATGCTAAATGAAGTAATTCAGAGAAAGGCAAATACCATATGATATCACTTAAATGTGGAATCTAAAATATGACACAATTGAACCTATTTATAGAACAGAAACAAACTGACAGATGTAGAGAACTGACTTGTGTTTTCCGATGTAAGGGCTGGATGAGGGATGGATTGGGAGTTTGGGATTAGAAGATGCAAACTGTTATATACGTGTGTGTGTGCTTATGTGCATGTATATATACATACATGTAAATATACATATATATATCTGAATCACTTTGTTGTACACCAGAAACTGACACACATTGTATATTAACTACAATAAAAAATTTTTAATACAATTTGATGATGGATGTGATGAGAATGATTAGGCTGAATAAAATATGATAAAGTGTAGCATAAGCTAACTTTACAACTAATGTTAAATACCTTGAAAACAGACTAGTGAGAGCATTTAAAAAAAAAAAAAAGCCTTAGGTTGTAATGTGAATTACAGTTCACACTGCCCTTAGATTTAGCCAAGAGGGGCGTCTTTTGTGGTTCCCATGCTTTAGAGGGTCCTATTGTTGTATCCCTCTCCATGGAGCAAACAAGTCCTTGGAATCAAAGAGTTAAACCCAGCTGATGCCCGCAATCTCTTTCAGACTGTCCTTTAGGTATTCAGGTTCCCAGAATTGCCTGCCCTCAAGCACACTTCTGTGATCTGTTTAGGGACCTTACCTGGATCCATCCATTTGAAGCAGTTCTATGCTGTTGATGTGTATACCCATAGGACTGAGGGATGGCCCAGGGGTGACTATTGGGTGACTGCAGAGCTTTGACGTGCAGTCAGGTGACCATACACACCCATGAAAAGCCCCTTGGGTGTGGAAGGAGGCAGTGATGGGCGGAGGAGGAGGTTGGACTGCAGAACGTGTTGTTCTCATGCCACTGTGTGCCAGAGCAGAACTCTGAGGAGTCCAGAATCCTAAGTTCAGACTGGCTATCCAGATCCTTATAAAAGTGTATTTGGCAAGGTAAGAAATAGAAAGTATTTTATTTAAAAACTCCTTGTCATTTTCAATAACTTTAAAATATTTAGAAATACAATGTTTGGGCCTTCCTTTATATTCTTGTTCCAGGTCCTATAAATGTCAAAGGTGTGCCTGTATATGATTAAATTCAAATCATTCTTACAACAATCCTATAGGGGGGTACTGTCATTTTCTTTACTTTGTAGAAGAAGAAACTGAGGCACAAAAATGATTAAACAACCACCTAAGGCCACACAGCTAGTGAGCCAGGCATGGAATGGCTTCGACTTCCTAAAGTACCTTCTCTTAACCACAATAGTATGCTGATTCCTTAAAAAATGTGTCAACAATTCTCACAGAAAATTCCTGGATGACAAGAAAGTAAATGCCAGTAATTCATTGGGATTCACCTTCTATGTAATAAAAATTGCCTAAATCCATGATATATTTTATGTTGTGAAATCAGTAAATATTATTATATTTCCTGTAGTTACAATGTAATTTTGAGAGAAAATATTCAGAGCATAAAATTAGGGCTCTTACCTTCTTTTTATCATTTACTGGACAGTTTAACATTATGTATATACACATATATATATATGTGCTTATGTCTTTCAAAAGATATAACAATGCTTATGCCTTTTGAAACTGTATTGGATAATTCCATATAAATTCTTGATTTATTAGGCATAATCTTAAATTGAAGATCTTTCAGTTTTCTATAAAAAAATTGTCAATAAATTCCAGGAATTTCCCTTTTCATGCTAATTTGATAAATGCTTTGTGGCAAGGTACTGAATCAAGTATTTCAAATGAGAACAGTATCTTTTTTTGCATATCTTCTAATGAAGTAAATCCTTTGGGTAACTACTCCTTAAACAAGGTTGCATCATCTTGCATATCCTACCAATATCTTTTTTTTTTTGAGTGAAATAAGCATTTTATTTTATTTTATTTTTGTCTTTTTGCTATTTCTTGGGCCGTTCCTGCGGCATATGGAGGTTCCCAGGCTAGGGGTCCAATCGGAGCTGTAGTCTCCGGCCTACGCCAGAGCCACAGCAACGCTGGATCCGAGCCGCGTCTGCGACCTACACCACAGCTCACAGCAACGCCGGATCGTTAACCCACTGAGCAAGCGCAGGGACCGAACCCTCAACCTCATGGTTCCTAGTCGGATTCGTTAACCACTGCGCCACGACGGGAACTCCCCTACCAATACCTTTAAAGAGCTGAGCTGATTTAATTTTGGCAAAGCTTTTCTTACAGCTGCAGTAGTGTCAGAAAAAAAATTGAAACACCTGAAACTAACATTAAAACAAAATAAAAATGACTGTTTCAAGACATTGAACAGATATTTGACAGATAAATACTAAAGTATCTGAAAGTTTAAAAATATACCTTGACCATTTCATGGTATTACAAATATATTTAAACTTTATTTCTTGCCTAATAGTAAATATCTTGCCCCACCAAAGAATCTGTCTACTCTCTTCAAATTGGGTACTTAGACTAGAGAAATATGAATTTATAAGCCTTGTAATATGACTTAGAAACAAACTTTACTTTCAAATGTTCTTTTAAGCTTTGAATCTATTTAATTGAATAATATGTCTGTGTGATTCAGAATTTTCTTGATACAGTGTAACTAAGGCAAAACATAGAAATAGATGTTGGGGTTGTAACTGCAGCAATAACTGTTCTCATTGATTGATATGATAATGTGTAAGTTATAAATTTGAACCTTTTATCATATTGTATTTATAAAATATTTTTATGTTATTTATGAGTTCTCAGTGGAGATTTTTCACTAAAAATATGGCTTTGCTGTTCAAATATTGGTTGAGAAGATAGACACCAAAGAGAGGATATGCAGATGTTTAGGAAGGAACTGCTGAGGGCCAGAAGCAGAGTCAAGGGGTAGGGATAGGAAGGACAGGGAGTTGAAGCATAGGAGCCTGACGAGGTCCCCGCATAATTGCCTGTCTAGGAAACATGCCCCATGTAACTCTCTTCCTGCAGCTATCTACTGATTTGTCATAATTTACCCAGAGAAGATTAGACAATCGCTAAAGAGAATCACCACTTTCATTCTAAGACCCAGTACTGTACATAATATGTAAAATCCCTTTCTTCTAGGCTGGGTGACCATTTGAACATGTAGAATTACAAAAAGAAAACAATCAGATCCATCATTTCTAGATGAATGATTATGATAACTCTATCACGCCTTCCTTCTTCTTTATTCACACTTGTTTTTTTGTTAGCAGATACCTCACAAAGCTAATAGACTGTACCACCCTGTCTAAAGGGAATTTTTTAGTGCCTCATTCCAACTGACTAATAACAAACATCCACTGCAAACTTTACAAATGAATGTAATAAGCAAATAAACAAGCCCACACAGTCAAATGAGTGAAAAATAACAATAATAAAACACTTTAGTAACTATTTTCCTATTTTTTCTCATTAGTTTCCTCAAAAGCAAGGTTTTGATATTCAAAAACTGGGACATGGAAGAAAATCAAACTCACTGTCTCCTAGAAGATCGCTGGTGCAGATGAAAGTCTTTAAGTAGCAGTCCTCTTCTTCTTCCAGTTGCACCAAGGGGTGGGCCCTCCTCCCCACCTTAGTATGGTTTCTGGCTCTGTTCACTAATGAAATGTTATTGCCAGAATTCTATTTGTTTCTTTTTTTAAATTTTGGGTTAGTATGCATAGCATTTGATGTTTGCACGTCAAATTATGCTGCTTTCTTTTCCCTTTAGATCAGAAGTTTGTGACAAATATAAGAAAGGCACTGCTCTGAAGTTTTTTTTACAAAAAGAAAGAAACGTTGCTAATATGTCCTCAAACCTCCAAATTACATGGCCATTGACAGTGTATAAATATTTCCCATTTTGGCAGACCCCTAGTGCTGAATCAAATGGCAAATCATGAGTATTCTACCTTGTTTTGATAAGATATAATAACATTAGTTTAACTGAGGGGATTGCCTTTCATCTTTCACTTTGGCTATGTCTATGTGTAGGATGTGAAATTGCAAACTGAAATCATATATTGGTAGTATTACCTAAAATCCCACTTTGCCTATGTCAGATAATTCACCAGAGGTGGCTAAAGAGAAATTTGAGCAAGCCAGATAATTGATTTTTCTCAATTTATCAATAGCCTCAGTGAATTAGAATATAAATCATATATACTTTCATTCTTTTTGTGGGGATGGGGCGGAGGGGGGCACCCATGGCATATGGAAGGTTGCCAGGTTAGGGATCAAATTGGAGCTGCAGCTGTTGGCCTACACCACAGCCACAGCAATGTGGGATCCAAGCAGCATCTATGACCTACAGTATAGCTCACGGCAGCACCAGATCCTTAACCAGGGATCAAACCCACATCCTTTTGAATACTAGTTGGGTTTGTTACCTCTGAGCCACAAGGGGAACTCCCCATATTTTTATTCTTATATATGGGATTATTAAACTCCTTACCAAGTGAGTGAATTTTCCCCTGATTTAGTAAGCGAGGTATTTCTGAGGCAAAACAGCATGGAGAGTGTTTACTTACCAGATGGGGACAATAAAGCAGCCGGGATCCCATCCCTGACTTGACATGAATGGTGTGTGCTGTGCCCTTTCCTCTGGTACCTCAGCAGCTACTAAATCCTGCTGTGTTTCCTATTGCTGGCTGACAAGAAACAGAAGCAGCCTCTTCCCACAAGTGACTGGTGGCTGATGAATCAAGCCAGTGAAATGCTATGCCCCAGACTTTCATCTGTCCAGCTGAGCTGGGTCATTACAAAGTGTGCTTTCACACATTGTTCCTCTTGTGGCTGCAATTTATATGTAGTGTGGGCTTTAGTTAGTTTAATTTAGCAAATTTATTTTAAACATCGACTGTATACCTGGCTTGCTTTCCAAAGGTTAAAAAAGACATGGATACAACATATTAGTTTGGTGTGTTTCATTTTTAAAGGGAGTAATAAATATAAATCTAGGGAGACCTATCTTTGAAATAAATCAAGATCACTTGGTCCTCAATTTTCCTGCAGACTCTTTTATGGGTAGTAAACAGAGCAGTTAGAGAAAAGAACAGGATAAATAGAAACAGGTATTTGGAGAAAGGGAGTAATAAATTTTAAAGTCTTAAAAATTTTGAGTACACATATTGAAATTTTAGTAGATATTATAATTTACTGTTTGGTTTTGGATGTAGAATTACAGAGGGAGACTCTTATTTAGTCCTGATCTTATATCTATCTACCTTTCTATCCATCCACTGTTCGTCCATCCATGTGGTTACTTATTTTGTATTCAAAGTTTTCTTTGGTAAAAAACTCAGTTTCTGAACCATTTATGTTACAATATATATACTTAATTTTTCTTTCATTTAAACCTGCTGATTTAGGAAAACAGGTCTAAATCTACTGTATTGCTTAGGATTTCTATTCTAAGAAAACCAGCTAGTGGGCAGTACTGCCTCAAAGGGAGGCTGGCGAAGATATCCCAAAAAACAAAAAAAAAATCTTATTCTGCAGCTTTGGTGAGCCCATAAAGTCTTTCATCTATTTAAAAAGCTTGCTCACTTGTGTGTGTGTGTGTGTATGTGTGTATGTGTGTGTGTGTGTCAGTGTGTCATCATCTCTATTTTCTTAAGCACTTTGGGGGACATAAACTAGAAAATACTATCAGGTTTCAGACATGCACCACAGCCCAAGGCAGGAAGAAGTGAGAGCAGTTTTGCTGATTTGTTCTCTAGATGCAAGCGTCTGGGAATGTCTTGCTACACTTAACATGGAATCAGCTAAGAGTATTTATTTGAGAAAACCCAGCAAATAGACATATTTGTTGGATACATTGAATAAAACCCAAGGTACCTTTGCTGTTTTACAGACCATTAGTTATTCAAGTTCCCAGCAATAAAACGAATGGTCTGTCCTCAGTTTTAGATGATTCTATGTGTCTAATCATTCATAAGACTACTTTATCTGATATTTATTATAAAAATATGTCAATTACATTTATTTCAAGATAGGTATTTGCTTAAATTAACTTATAAACTTTGCCTCTTTAAAAACCCAACACACCAACACATTTTTTTTTCAAATCAGAGTGAACACAGATAGGCACATTTTGGTGTAATTTAAAATATTCTTTACAAGTTGTGTGTTTTGAAAAAGTGATGAAATGCTTCCTTACTGAAAGAAGAGTCTAGTAGAAATGCCACACCAATCTGATAGGACATATGAAAGATGACCTAATGAGAATTATTTTCTTATTTAATAATTACTGCTTTAAAACATCTTAAGAGTTATAGGCTGATTCTCAAGGTTTTTGTGGCAAGTAGACCTGATGAATTTTATTGCAATTTGAAACATCTGAGTCCAATTCCTTGAGGAGATTATTTGAGTTTTTTGAATCCACAGATTTTACCTAGGAATTTGTACTTTGTAAGTTTGGAAGAGCCTGGAAATCTGTATTTTTATGAGGCCACAGACTTCTCTGGGAATCCTGCCAATCAAACCTTTGCCAGGGTGAATATGTGATATGTGACTAGTTTATGAACTGAAACATGATTGATTTAATGTAAAGTCCTAGTTTCCTAATGTTTTGACACCATTGCATTCAAGTGTAGTGTCTTTAAAAAAATACTGTCTAAAAATAATTTCCATCTTCCCTATATTTTCTACCTTAGAAGCCTTTTTATCCTTTTGAGTTGATGTAAATGTCACCGCCTCTAAGTGGCCTTCCATGATCGTCATAGCTGAAAGTAACCCCCTCCTACACTAACAAGAAATGGTCTTTTACAGAAGTGATTTCTCTAATAAGCTTTTATGTGGGATATGTGTGTTTGTTTGGGGAACATGTATTTAAAATTATTGTGGAGTCTGCTATAATGATTTTCTCTAAGACATTACCACATAGCATCATAATGGGGATCAGAACACTTTTTTTTTCACATAAGAATACTTATGTTTTTCTGCAGGCAGTGTGGCAGAACAACTAGAAACAGGGATTTTGAAACCAGACTGCATGTATTACTATCCCAACAAGATTGCCTATAAGCCATGTGAACTTGAGCATTTTGCTTAGTCTCTTTTGCCTCAGCTTCTTCATCTGTAAAATGCTAAGTACAATGTCTACCTGATAGGGTTATTATGAGGATTAAATGACTTGATATGTATATATAATATAAATGCTTAGAATAACATGTGGCATTTATAATTACTATATTACATATTTCTATTATCATTATTATTTATAATAATAGTGGTTTTTTCATTATATTATGAATTCTGATATTTTTTCATCACTTTTTTCTCTTCACATTGACTAAGTATAGATCGAAAGCCAAGTTTGTAACCTAACCATAAGGAAGGGAATACTTTTAGCTTTGTCCTTTAGTCTCTTCTATTGAATTTATCTCCCATTTAATGTATGTCATCTTGTGTAATTTTATGAATTCATGTATGCTGCATGATATTCTTTCTGGGTAGGGTAGGGTATGTAAAAATAAATCAAGTTCAAATTTTTTCTTTATAGTGCTAATTGAGCTGCACAAAAATAACAAGGAATTTAGGAATAGCATCATTCTAGAACAAAGGAAAATATAATAAGTTAGTATTAACACAAAAGTGTTTGAAAGGTGAGGAAATATGTATTTAAAAACAAGGGGGATCAATGGTGGTAGTAAACACTTTTCTTTCCAATTTGCTTTGCTCTCCTTTGGTGAAATATATACAGTTTAGTGTAACTATCCAGTGCTATTACTATTCCGTATCATTTTCAGTGGGTAGATGCTCTTTTTGTGACAAGGGATGAAATTTCAGAATTACTGAATGAAATTATAATCAAACTAACCTGACAACTTCTAAGTCTAATGCCATCACATTCAGATAGCTTGCAGACACATTCAACACATTCAAAAACCTATTCATAAGGTTTTTTTTTTTTAATTCCTTAAGTGGCTTTTTGAAACTGCTATATTGAAAAATTTAACTGTAAGAATAACAAAAACAATCCTCTCCACCCCCTTTGTAAATAGCACTGGGTGACTAGGGATGGATTTTTATCCTTGAGGTCTCTCAGAGGCTCAGAATGTTTTTGCAAACCACAAGAGCATTACTCCTCCATAAGAGCATTATGTCTGTGGTTTATAATGTCATCTGGACTTCTTGATTGATTTACAGCATAGCTATCCAGCCAATTGATTTACAGCATAGTTATCCAGCCATCTCAATTCATTAACTTAAGTATTTTTCTCAGCTTAAGTCATGTGTCCTGTCAGATCAAGACTTCTCTGGAATCCTGCAAATTTCAGATTAGGAAGAAGTCTTTCAACTCCATGATTCATGTCTCCAACTTTCATTGGACTCAGCTATTCATCCAAAGACTTACACCAAGTGAGACTTGGTGATGGTATGTTTTGGGATGAGAGGGTAAAGCTGTTAGAGATGGCAAAGATCTACTGATTGTGCACTGGAACTCCTCCAAATCATAGCAAGCCCTATATGAAGGGGAATTCTCTACCTGGAATCCAGGGGCATCACAAATGAATTTAATTGCCAACTATTTAACTCTATTGATATTTTTTCCTCATGGGCCAATCCTAAATTTTCTGGCCATTAGTAAGTATAGACGCCACATAAATCTGTCATTTTAAAATATTACTATTTGGAGTTCCCGTTGTGGCGCAGTGGTTAATGAATCCGACTAGGAACCATGAGGTTGCGGGTTCGATCCCTGCCCTTGCTCAGTGGGTTGGGGATCTGGCGTTGCCGTGAGCTGTGGTGTAGGTTGCAGACACAGCTCGGATCTCGCGTTGCTGTGGCTCTGGCGTAGGCTGGTGTCAACAGCTCCGATTGGACCCCTAGCCTGGGAACCTCCATATGCCGCGGGAGCGGCCCAGCAAATGGCAAAAGACAAAAAAAAAAATAAAAAAATAAAAAATAAAAAATAAAATATTACTATTAGTGTATATAATGTTACTATTATACAGTGATTACATGTAAGAGAATTAATTCTAGAATTTGCATTCTTGTACACAAATGAGGGATTAAAAAGCTGTAATAATAAACTGAATATTAAAACAAAAGTATAAACTACTAAATAAAATTATTATGCTAGGGTAAAAATGACCATTGGAAACAATTTTAACAATATTATTGGATATTCATGGTAGGCATTTAGATTCTTACTCTGTGGAACAAAAAGAAATCTGGAACTATTTAAGAAATTCACTAAATAGCAAAATCTTGGCTACCAAGACGTTTATTTCATCTTTTACTTTTCATGTTTTTACAAATGCTTTGATTTTAGGTCAGAACTTCTGCAGGGTCCATTTAGAGTCTGGACCATTTGATCTACAAATGTTAAAGATCTCATGAAGTATCTTGCTTTGCATGTAGACTGCTATTCTTAGTCCTATCTTTTGCTGAATAAGAGTGATACATGTTTGGATACAGAATCTTTCTTTTGGAGTTCATCCTCCAAGAATAATTTTGTCGAAAAGCAAAATTCGGATAATGATATTGGAAATACTATTGAGTGTTCTTACTTTAAAAAATTTCATTTAACTTCCACCACCTTTTTCCCAACCAGCTGAGCAAAATGAAAGTTTATTATTTCTGATGATGGATAGCCGTTGTCTGTGCTTTTGATAACTTCTCTTTATGACCTTTATTTTAAGTAAATAAAATATTTTCTATTTTTTAGGCAGGTGAGTGAGGGTGAAGCAGTGCATAAAATATGGATTTCAAATGACACATAGGTCTTTTAAAAGTAATTTATATCTTAAAATAAAAATAATCCTTCTGATCTACAATCTTAATAGTAAAAATTGTCAAATATTTTTGTTTATGAAATCTGAAACATTAATATCTCAGAAAAATTTTAATGAACTATATATGTACCCATGTTTATTGAAATTTTATATACTATGGATATTTATGGAAATACATTTACAAAAGTATTTAAACATACTTTGCAATTTCAAAAGACAAAATTATTTGTGGCCCAATCAAAACCACTTACATAAAGTACATCAGCAAGCAGGCATCAAATTTACTGATACACCATCATTCTGAGAAGAATGCCCTGTGAAAAATTATAATTATGATATAGAAGAAAAAGAGTACATTCCAGTTGGAAACCCAATGGCTGTCTTTAGAGTTAGAGGATTGTACTTTTGATTACAGTTTCTGAGCATTTTCCAACTTGAGCAATTTACACTCATGGAATAAGCTCATGGTCTTTATGGCACTTGATCTGTTTATAGCCTATTTATTGACTGCTAAACATCTTATGATGAGAATAAGATCTTATTATGACTTTTCCATCCTAACTCTGTCTTGCATCTTTTTTTAAATTTGGAGGCGTAAGAAGGACCTCATTAATATACAGCTCTAAGTCTCTCTGGCTAATTATATCTGTCATTTAGTATTTCTTTTCTAAAATGGTGAGAAAACCCATAAGGAAGAAGAATCAGCCTTTTATTTGGCTAAATGTATTAACAGAATCTGTACCAATAAATATCCATTGAAATCTAGAACTGCATTGAATCTAACACTGTAAATTCTAGGGTATATCTTAAACTCTCTCAGCATTAGTTTTCCCATCTTGCTAGTGGGTATAACACTGACATCATATATTGATGTTAGTATTATGTAAGGTAAAATCCCTAATAATAAGACCTTGCAAGAGAGATAGCAAGATTTTCTCTCTGATTATATTTATACATTCCATCTTTCTCCTTCCACAGCCAAATACATGACCTTTAAGCTATTATTACTGTTGGGGCTTGATATTACACTGAAGTTTACTATTCTCTGCTTTATGTGTACAAACTTTCTTTCTGAAAAACAACATTTGAAGACAAAGGGATATTTCCTTGTATTCCTTCACCTTGTAGTAACAGAGAGTTGGGTGCATGGTAATGTTAAACATACCTGCTTGCCAATTGATTGACATGGTTCAAAACTGGTACTTTTGACATATAAATGTTGTCAGATATATGTTCATTGCCATAGGTAACTAAGAGTTGCCCATGAGAATCATATTTCTAATAGTAACTATTTGGAGTATAGAGTATGAAAGTTGAGGGTAGTGAGGAAGAATGAAATAATTATTTTTTAAAATGAAATATATTAGCTTGCAAATATCTTCTAAGCACAGCTAAAAAAAATATTGCCATTTCCAGTAACATGTCCCCATCTGCGTAGTTAACAGAGTTTGAGAAGCTGCCAGGGATGGTGGAATAAAATTCTCACGAGAGGAAGTATCTAGAGATTTAAATTTTTAGAATTCACTGAAAAATTACATTAGTTGCACATAAATTTCTCTTGGTTTTATAGCATCAGACTTCAAAGAATGATACTTCTATTCCATATACTAAAGCATGCAGTTTATAGTTTGAAGATTATACACGTGGAAAATTAGGATTTCCAATTGCATTGGGAGGAATAATTCACTTCATAATAGTAATTACCACATTTTTGGCAAGATAATCTAATAATCAAAGGCCTATTGTAAATAGCCTATGTGTTATTTTCAAATAGGGAATTATTAAAACATCATTTCATGTACTTATCCCCATTTTTTTTACTTCTCTCCACTGTCTAGAAATAGAGTGCGTGCGAATGTAATTTCCATTAGCAAAGACAGGAAAGGCAAATTTATAACACAATTCAGATGTTAATAATACAAAATTTCATAGAAGACCATCTTCTTTGTAAATTGGCTTTTATGTTTGCCAATAATATTATTAAAAGTTAATGTAAACTCTAGGGTAGGATGTTAGACTTGTCTATGACAGATTGGAAGAGGTTTCTGGAATATTTCAAGAGTAAAAGAAAATAGGACTTGACAGATTAAAGAGTCCTGAACTGTGCTCACCTTCTTCAAACTGCCCTTTATCAGATGGATTAATGTAGTCCTACCATTGGGAAAGACAGGCTGCTACCTATGACAGTAACCAAAGGGCTTACTGAATGTGGCCTGGCATTAGCAGGGGAAGAATTGGAAATGTTTATTTCCCCTGTCACTACACTGAAAGAAATAGACAGCTGTTGGCTTATCTTAAAATAGCTTCATTAACACAAAGAAGCAAGTTGGAAAATAACAATACAGGAAGTGGAGGGCCTAAATGCCAAAAAGTGAGACATCTGGGTGAAGAGCATATTTACTGAGTAAATGTGAATTACTTTGCAATTTTGTCTTATTTTTAAGAAGGGGCATATTAGATCAGATTCATCTCATTAAATAAAGCTTAAAAATGTTTCTGAATTTTTATTTTTAAATTTATTGATTAGAACATTAAAAATTTTTTTTACCTTAATTTTTTTGAAGTATAAAGTTCATAAAAAGAAAATGCATCTATATTAAGTGTACAGCTCCATGAATTTTGGAAAATATATGGCTATATAAACACCACCCTGATAAACATATAGCACATGTCCATCATCTCAAAAAGTTCCTCTATTCCTCGTTGCACTCAGTTCCACTCCCTTATCCCTGACCCCAGGTAAACACCGATCTGCTTTACTATACCATTGATTAAAGTTGCCTCTTCCAGATTTCATTTAAATGAACTCATCCAATGTGTTCTCTTTTGTGTCTGGCTTCTTTTACTCAATATAATGCTTTTGAGCTTTGTACATGTGTTCCATTTGTATCAACTAAAATTTAATTTCAATCAAGTACCAATTAAAGTACTAATTTCATTGTATGGCAATTGCCCAACTTGCTTACAAATTTTCTTTTTGGTGTACTTTGTGTTTCTTCCAGTTATAAACTATTATGAATAAAGCTGCTCTGTGTATACACATTTTTTTGTGAACATATGTTTTCATTTTTCTATGGTAAATACCTAGGAAAGGAATTGCTGGATCACGTGATAAATAAATTTTAACTGCACAGAAACTACCAGGTTGTTTTTCATTTCTTATTTTTTTTATTAGGGTTCTCTCTCTCTTCTCATTGGTGAGTCTGTCCAGAGATTTGTCAATTTTGTTTACCCTTTCAAAGAACCAGCTCTTGATTTTATTGATCTTTTTTCTATTTTGTAATCTTCTTTATTTATTTCCTTTCTGACCTTTATTTTTTCCTTCCTTTTGCTGACCAGGTTTTGTTTGTTCTTTTTCTAATTCTTTTAGGTGATAGGTTAGGTTGTTTAATTGAGATTTTTCTTGATTTTTTGAGGAAATTTTATATTGCTATTAACTTCCCTCTAAGAACTGCATTTACCACATCATATAGATTTCCTGTGGTTGTGTTTTCATTGTCATTTGCCTCCAGGTGTTTTTAAACTTCCTTTTTGATTTCCTTGTTGATCCTATATTGTAATATCTTTTTATAATCTTACTGAAGTGGTCAGGACCTCTACTGTAGTATTGAATAGTGATGGTGAGAGGATAGACAGCCTTTCCCTGTTCCTAATCTTAAGAAAGAATTATTAATTCTTTCATCAATTGCATATTAGTTATGGGTTTTTTGTAGATGCCATCAGCATGTTGAGAAAATTTGCTATTATTCCTAGTTTGCTGAGAGTTTTTATTTTGAATGGATGTTGAATTTTGTCAAATGATTTTTTTTTCTGCACATATTAGGATGATTTCATGCTCTTTGATTATTTTGCTAATATAGTAGATTGTTTTGATTGATTTTTTTTTTTTTTTGGTTTTTCTTTAGAGCCACACCCACGGCATGTGAAGGTTCCCAGGGTAGGGGTCTAATCGGAGCTACAGCTGCTGGCCTTCGCCACAGCCACAGCAACCCAGGATCCGAGCTGAGTCTGTGACCTACACACAGTTCACGGCAACGCCAGATCCTTGACCCACTGAGTGAGGCCAGGTATCGAACCCAGAACCTCACGGTTCCTAGTAGGATTTGTTTCTGCTGCGCCACGATGTGAATGCCTTGACTGATTTTTTTTATAGCAAACCATCCTTGCATTTCTGGGATAAACTACGCTTTGCTCTTTTTATATAATTTTGGAGTGAGTTTGCTAATATTCTTTTCGGAATTTTCATAATTATGTTCATAAGGGACCTTTGTAATTTTCCTTCTTTGTTATTGTCTCTGCTGGATTTGTTTTTAAGACAATGCTGGCTTCATAAAATGAATTTGGAAGCATTTAATCCTCCTTTATAGTCTCAAAGGATTTTTGTAAAATTGTTTTTATTTCCTTTTTTAGTTGTGCCTACAGCATGTAGAAGTTACCGATCCATCAAACCCATGCCACAGCAGCAACCCAGGTGGCTGCAGTGACAGCACCAGGTCCTTAACCTGCTGGGCCACAAGGGAACTCCAAATTTGTAATTTTTTTAGATTAAATTTTTGGTATAACTTTCTATAAAGCCATCAGAGTCTGGAATTTTTGTTGAGGAGAGATTTTTTTTTACTTACACATTTTATCCTTTATAATCTGGGTCTATTCAGATTTTTATATGTTGTGTATATAAAGCATTTTGATATGCTTTTTTCTGTTTTTAAGTTAGTGTCTTTTAAGGAATTTGTTCATTTCACCTTGAATTTATTGGCACAAAGTTTTTTAAAATTATATTCCCTTATTGTCTTTTAAATATATCTAGGATCTGTGATGATAATCTTTCTTTCATTCCTAATATTGGTTATTTGAATTTTTCTCTTATTTTCTTTATTATTTTAGCTAAAGATTAAAACTCGTGTTGACTTTTCAGTGAATTGGCTTCTAGTTTTATTGATTTTCTTTTTATTTGTTCATTTTTTAGTTTCCTTAATCTCTACTCTTTGTTTTTATTTTTTTCTACTCACATTGGATCTAATTTTCTCTTTAGATTTTTAAGTTTTAGATTACTGAATTTTCCTACTTTTTCCTTTCTAATATATGTCTTTAAATCTGTAAAATTTACTCTTAATACCACTTTATCTACACTCCATGAATTTTGATAACTATCTTTCTTCCATTATAATTCAGTTAAAATATTTTATAATTATTTTGTCACTTTTTTTTTTTTTTGGCCTATAGATTATCCTGAAGTCTATTGTTTAATCCCTTGTATAAAAAGACCGTTTGGGCTTTCTGGGAAATATTTTTATTTTATTTTATTTTCCTAAGAATATTTAGACCATTTCAGTTATCAGGTAAAGAATTTTTATTCTCAATCATGAAAAAAAAATTCTATTTTTTCCTCCTGGTAATGGTGTTGCAGTTTTTGAAGTTATTTGGGCCAATGGAGATATTGCTCCATTTGGGGCTCTGCATAAGGTGAGGCCAAATGTTTTAACTGACCCTTAGAGTAGCTGCAGAACAACATGAGTTCCAACACATTAATTAGAGGGAAGCACTAGGCATGAAGATTGTTTTGAGTTTATTTGTTTTGAAGTTTTATATCAATCAACCTAATATAATGTGGCCTCTCCATTGTTTAAATTCACAGTCAAGGGAGTTGAATGTTAGGGAAAATGCTACATTTAACAATGATCTTTGCTTCATTGATTCTCCACCCATTTCATATCTCATAAGAATAGAAAGGAAAAAATACATCCCCTTCTAATGTGAACATTGAATGTCTTGTCTCCATTGTGCAATGCTTAGTTCTTAAGGATATTACTGAGTTATTGGATGGTCCAAATGTTTTCTAAGAAAATAATCAAAAAATGTGGAAGGTCCAGATATTTCAGATGGGTGCTTGAACACCAAAACTCTGACATATTTCTTGTGAAATTGCTTAGTGTGGAGTTTCAGGGCTTTGTTTTAGACATCTCTGAATGAAATCCTGCTAATCAGTTCAAGGAGTTAAATCACATACTTCATCTCCATTCTTAGCATGGCTCCTACAAATGTTATATATAACACTTAAAAGTATTTTCGACGCTGACTTTAAGAATACGTGGACTGAATCTATTCCTTTAGTGTTAACTATCTCTGTGACTTTGAGCAAGTTCATTTTTCTAGCTCTTTAGGGCCTGAATTTTATAAAGGGTGGATAATATTTGCCCGAAGGCAACTCTAGCATCTTTTGTGATGTCAATTACTGAGAACGGCTTTTAATAATTACTGCCATTTATTGAGGAGTTAAGTTATGATTATGTTCTAGGAACTGTGCTAACAGTGTACAACTCTATGAAGTTGAATGCCATTTAAAGGGAAATGGTTGAGATTAAATTCTAACCAAAAGGTACAGAAAGTATCTGTGCCTAAGATAAAGAAAGATTGTATGTAGACTGAAAACAAAATAGTAGAAATGAAATTTCCATTAGAAAATGTAAGAGTTATAATAGGCACTATGAAATTTGAATCATATTGGATCTGAATGCAGAAGAAGAGAAGAATAGGATAAAAATCATGAAAATGAAGATAATAGGTATGACAGAGAGTTATAAACGTTCCTAAAGAAGAACTACAAAAATTGGAAGAGAATTAATGATCAAAGTGCTCAATAGTATTAAAACTGTCATAGCTTTAAAAATACTTTAAGTATGAAGACGAAAGGAATCACTTCCCTCAGAAAAGAGATAGTGAATATAGAACCAGATGTAAGCAGATATTTGAAAATTTTTTCATCTCAAGAACAGGGAAACATTCTATAAGCATACAGAAAGAAAAATAGTTGTATATAAACAAGCAAAATTCAAGTTAGGATGCAAAATTCTTTGTAATATTAAAAGCTAGAAGCTAATAAAAAAACTATTACATTTTGAAGCAAAATTTGTAATGAAAGAGTTTTATCTTTAGGCAAATTATCATTTATGATGAAGAGTTTTCTCGGTTCTATAAAGATTCTGAATATGCATTACCCAGAGTATATGTATACTCAGTAGAAAGTTATTTTTCCTTAGGATGATCATACTATTTGGATTTTAAAACCAAATAGATCAAAACTGACAAAGTAATTAAGAGATACTAATGATTTATCTATATAGAATATAATGTTTGCTACATCAAACAAAATCAAGGGCTTGATTAAATGTTAAATGTTGTTCTGTATACTCTTAGGTACAGATTTAAGTATCAGAAAAATGATCTCTCAACAGAGCTGCTCATTCAACAAGTATTTATCCACCTCTCATCACAGAGGTTTATAGTCTAGGAGGAGAAACAAACCAGTAAACAGATAATTACATTCTAGTGATTGGTGCTATTTTAGGGGCAACAAGTAGTGTTACAAAAACAAAGAGAAGTATCCCTAACAACCTCCAGAGGTAGAAGGCATTGCAGAAGGAATAACACTTAAGCTTAAATTTAAAGTATTTGGAAGGTTAAGTGAACCAAAGTAACCGTGATCCAAGGAAGTCATTTCAAAAGCCAAGAGGGGGGAGTTTTGTATTGCTAGAGCACAGAGTGTGAGTGCAGGATTGATAATAGTTATTTAAGGTCAGTGCTTTCAGTCCTCACTCTGTGGTGACCATCTTAAAATGCTTAATAATTTTGTCTCTGAGTCTGTGTTTTATTTATTTATTTTATTATTTTTTAAATTTTTTTGGTTTTTTAGGGCCACACCCGCAGCACATGGAGGTTCACAGGCTAGGCGTTGAATCAGAGCTACAGCTGCCAGCCTACACCACAGCCCATGACAATGCTGGATCCTTAACCCACTGAGTGAGACCAGAGATCAAACCTGCAACCTCATGGTTCCTAGTCGGATTTATTTCTGCTGTGCCATGACGGGAACTCCTGAGTCTGTGTTTTATAATTAAGTTCTTAGGAGACAGTAGAATATGCGCTAATGACCGAGAACCTTGGGCCACAGTGATCCCACCTCCCACTGTGTCTCTGATTCCCTTGGACTAATTGTTGGCCACTGGCTTTTTCATCCTAGGCCCCACCCAGCCTAAGTGATTGCTGCCCCCATCCACTGGCAGGGATCTATGCTTCAGGCTGCGAGGGCCATGTTGCATCGGGCAGAAACTACTGAAAACAGGCCTCTCACCCAGCCCCTATTTATGCCACTGAGGGTTGGGACCACAAACTGTAGGAAGAGGAAATGTCTGGCTTCACTTCCCTGCCCCTAACCAGGGCAAGAACTTTTGTCTGGCAGTTGGAAAGAGGGGAACACAGCAGCCACATGAATGCCCTACTCTCAGAGGATCTCTTGCCAGACGACCCTGACTTCAGTTCCTCTTGACCTTACTGAGACTACTTCACAGCACAGAGAATATAATCAATAATATTGTAATAATTTTGGTGATAGATGGTAACTAGACCCATAATGGCAATCATTTTATAGTATATCAAAATATCACATCATTACATTGTATGCCTGAAACTAATAGAATGTTGTAAGACAATAATACTAAGTAAATAAATAAGACACCAGACATAGCTATACCTCTTCATACTCCACCCCCATACACAATAGTCCCACAAACTGCTTCCAAGCCTTGAATAGACTGAATAGTTGTCTTTTTGCTCTAAGTGTCTTTCATCTAAGTAATATAGTATTATCTCAGACATAAATATCCAGGTCACTTCAGCCACTCACCCACATTCCCACTCCCACTCAAGGAGGGATCTTTAGGCAACATTTAATTTTGTTAGATGCATATTTTTTCTGTCTCACCAGATGTGAATGGTTTGAGCTCAAACAACCTCTGACAGGAAAACAAATATTTTCTGGACACTTCCGTATACTCTTTTTCTTCTCGCAAGGTAAAATAATGAACAAGCAAAAAACATGTTAAGTACATAGTTTCTGGACACCTTCAGTCTAGCAGTGATTGGTTTTCTTATTTACCTATTTATTTAACACTGTTCTTGACAGTGGAGTAGCTCTTACCGAATATTTATGTAAATTGACTGGAGGGCAAGGATCAACTCCCTTTGTAGACAAATTGTTCAGGAAACTTCCCCCAGCCACAAAGCTAGCCAATAGTAGTATGAAGATTGGAAACCAGGTGGTGAGCTGCACAGCTGGTACAGAATTCTACTCGCTTATGGCCTTTTGGCTATCAGGTTGTTGGGAGGGAGAATACGCAGGACTATGCTATGATCCATCTTTGCCTCATATCCTAAACTTCGGTCTATTTGGCTAATTTTGTTGACATGAAGCCTCAGCTTTTTACCTTCACCTGGTACAAACCTACCCACAACCACAGCCTTCAAATGCATCCTGCTCTTCTATCTCATTTTCTTATCACTTCTTGGATCTCATGCTTCTGCTTTCTCAGCTATGCTGAAGTTGTTTAAAAAAACAAAATTTTCCAAAATTATTTTGTAGACCATGTTAGTGTGCCATTTACTCACAGAAAAGAGAAAGTTTAGTTTATGATATAATATTTTATTCACATTTTGAGAGGAAAAATGCCATTTAAATACATCTACTCAATTCTAAAGAAATCTTTATAGAAATCTTCATACTTCGTAATTAAAGTTAGGGCTTAAATATTTTAAAATGTATACTACTAAAAACATTTGGTTAAGAAGAAAGTAAATATGAAAGCATTTGGTGGCTCTTTAGTGGCACCCTAAAATGCATATCTGTGGGTTAGGATTTTCACCTCTAGGGTAAAGAATCAATGCAGAAATTATCCAAACTTGTGAAAGTCAGAAGTGCAGAGTATTTGAGATTTGTTTTGTAAAACCTGTTCCAATTTCATTCCATTATCTCAAATAATTACATATATAAGTTCAGTTAGAGGAGTTTTACCAAAATAAGTTAAATAACTGGTTTGATTAGTGATTAAAATAAGGTATTAGTGTGCATATGTGGATGTGTACTGAGTACTAAATTCAGGACAAATTGCAAAAAGTTAAAAACAGAAAGTGCCATTTTCTTTTTTTTTCCATTTTCTTTGTTAAAGAAGTTAATACTAAGAGAAGACATGAATTAGGGCAACTATGTTTATGTCTTCATTCTCAACTAGTTGTCATTTGAATTCATGACAAATGAATCAAATGATGAACTAGCCAACAAGTCAAACCAGTTGACATATAAAAATTTACTTTTTGGTGTGGTAACTCCTGTCTCCAGATATCTTTTCTCTTTCCCAAACATATACATGCACTCTCTTGCTTGCTTGCTCGCGCGCTGCTCTCTCTCTCTCTCTCTCTCACCGCCCCCCCCCCCCACACACACACACTTTGCTATGGCCACAGTGAACTTCACAGTTCATTTTTAAATATGCCATATTTTTTTTAGGCAAATATTTTGTTTCATTTTGCAAATACTGAGTCAGCCTTACATTTTTAGAGCTCCTTTTCAGGTTTTAGGACACAGTTCCAAGGACCCATCTACATGGTTTGATATTGGGGGTTTTTGCTACTGATTCAAATGAAGAGACATTCTCCCTCTATATTTAAATAAATAAAAGAGATTTCTGACCAGAGATACATTATTTTCTTGAGAGTTCATTTGAGTCAACCAACCATTTGGCCTCAATGAAATTGGTTTTTACCTATGTGTCTAGCCGCAAATGGGAAGATGTACAATTCTTTGAAATAGGATGTCTAACTTAACATCAGCTGAGTAAAAAGATATGTGCATTAGTGTGAAAAATGAGCCTCTGTTCTGACTAGAAAGTTTGATGAATTTATGGATTACTGACTGTGCAATTCTTTCAAGCACTGTTGCCTGATGTTCAGAGATTTAAATTTCCTGAGAGGAATCAGTAGTCTTGAGATGGCATCACTGATGAAACTGTAGAGATTTAATCACTCTCAGGGTGATTTAATAAAAAGGAAGTAATGAAGATATTATTTTTCAAAATTCTTGAATTATGTTATAGGTGGCTTTATTTGGAAAATGAAAACAAAGATAAAAACGAACTGAAGTCTAAACCCTAACTAAATTAAAAAACCTTATCCATCCCTCAAAAGAAAGGAGTGGATTTAACATACTTCATAAAGGGCGACATGGAGAAGAAAATACTTTTTTACACTAATTTTCTTCTGATATGCTCGACTCACTGTTGTACAGTTTTGCAATGCTTAATATAAAATGGATGAAATCTAAGATCTCAGGATATCCAGAACAGCAGGATGTAACAATAACCAGTTTTCATAGCATCATGGACTCCGTTTGTTAGATTTCTTTCCATCATCTAAGAGTCTTTCAGAACTAACAGCATCATATCACACCTCTTGGTTTTCCCTGTGGCAGGACAAGAAACCCAAGCCCTGAAGAGCATGCTTTAGTCCAATGCTGCCATCACCATCCTCTGATCTGACACATCCTCCAGCCTGGGTTAGTCAGGTGAAGAGTATTTGTTCTGTTTCCTTCTCACTTACCCCCAGGACTGGGTATTGTATTAGGTGACCCCTTGCTGCCCATTTCTGCTTAAAACCATTTAATTTCTTTGATCTTCCATCCAAAACCCCAGTTAACCTGCAGTTAATCCCATTCTCTCCCACATGTGACTATCCTCTAGGCCTCCTTCCTGGTCACTCTGCATCATTCACTGAAGGCTCAGACACTCTTCTCTACCTCCAGCTCTGTCATTTTCCTAGTGAGTTTAGCATCCAAGGAAGTGATACATAAAACAGTATTCAATCATTTCCTTACCTGCCTTGAATGCTACAATCTTTAATCCTAGTAGCCATTGCCACTCACTTTTAAAGCCATGCCCTGGATATCTCTAGTAACTGCACCATATTCGAAATTCTGATTTCAAGTATTTTCCGGTCTGATCACTACTTTCTTTCAGCTTGCTGAAAAAATTCTCCCACCGCACTGACCTCTAATCCAGTCTACTCACTTCATCACTTGTGCATTGGCCATCATTCTCTCCTATCTTCTCTTTTGTCCTATCCCATAATCCATTTTATAATACTCACTTTTGAACACACTAATTTTCCTTACCCAGAATCCTCTAACCTTCTTTGGATCCAATTTTCTGCCTTCTTTTGAATATTATGGAATAAAATTATATAAGTGGATTTACTGGTTTTATTTTAAATTACCATTTGCAAATTTAAAATTTTACTTTAAAATACTACTTTCCCTAGTAAATCTCCTCTTCTCTTTCCAAGGAAACAACTTTATACCTTCGTTCTTTTTCAGATCCCTCCCAACTCTCCTCACCACATAAACCTATATACATACCCAACTAGTAATCTCCATTCTCCTAAATGCATTGAAAAACCAAAAATCACAATTTATTTTAAGTTGGTTCATCAAATTCTAACAGAGGGAAAGTATCTTATTTTCACAACACCAAATTTACCTGTTTGTAGTCAACATGTTGCTCCTAGTCAACAGAAGAAATATCCTTCTGTTAAATAAAATCCCCTCTGTTGGTGCTAAGCATTTTATCCCCTATTGCCCTCTCAAAGATTTTGCCTCTATACTCATGTCTTATATTTTCTTCATCATTAACATTGATTTTCCTGCTATTGGATGATTCCCATCAGTATTTAAGACTTTCTAGTATGCTCTATCCTAAAAAACAAACAACAACAAAAAACGCTCCCTTTAATGCCATTTCTTCTCTAGTTATTGCCTATTACTCTGCTTAACTTCAGAGAAAACTCTTTTGAATAAATAATATACACTTGTAGTATCACAGTCTCACCTTGTATTCACATCCTGACCCATTTTAATTTCACTTTCATCTCCACCATCACTGAAACTTCTCTTCTCCAGGGTACCAAAATAATCCTATTACCATTTCCTACAGACACATCTCTATCTTCAAACTCCCAGATTACTCAGTAATGTTGCACAGTCAAGTACTTCAAGTCATCTCCTTAAAACATTGTCCTTTCTCGTTATCCTTGACCACACTGGATCCTGGTTTTTTGTTGTTGTTTTTTTTTTCCTTTTATATCCCAATTTTCTCCTTTTCATCTCATTTGAAATTTTTCTTACGCCCTCTACATTTACATCAACTTTAACTTTCTGTGTTGGATTTCCTCAACTTTCTTTCTTGAGTTCAGTTCTTTTTTCATCTAAACTTTCTCCCTAGGTGATATCATCCAGCCTCTTCTCTTTAAACATAATCAAATACTGATGATTTTCCTGTTTTGTGTTGATATTGCTAAGCCAGAGCATTCACTGAACTCCATATTTGTATATATATCTGTCTGTTTGATGGATGACTCAAAAGTTATCATGTCCAAAAATGTGCTAACCTACTAAATCTGTTTCTCATCCAGTCGTCCTCATCTTAAAGCCTTCACCATCTATTCAAGCAAGGAAGTCAGAAAGTTGAGTCTTCCTTTTCTCTCACCATCTTTCATCAAATCCATTACCCTTTCAGCAAGTTCTTTTGAAGCTACATCCAAAATATATCTCAAATCCATGCATTATTCTCCACTTATATCTACTGCCACCATTCTTATCCAAGCCACTATTATCTCTCATCTGGACAATTAGTATACATATCTTCATGCTTATATACATGTTTTTTTCCTTCTCAATTTGCTTTCTAAAAAGGAAACAATGTTCTATTAAAATCGTAAGCCAGACTATATTAGTCTATTGCTTAAAAGAATTATGACCTCCAATTAGTTTGAATAAAACTAAAATTTCCTATTGTGATCATTTGGCTCCTATCCACCTTTGTGTGTGTGTTATTTCATAGATTTCACTCACTCTGCTACTGCCACACTCCTTTTCTTAACATCCTTAGTTGTGCAGACATAGCATTGCTGTATAATTTAATCTCTGCACCCAGTTTTCCTAATTGATATTCCTGTTTTATATCTGGGTTTGGCCTAGGTATTCTTGTAGGACCTAATCTACCAGGGCATGGTTGCCATGTAAGTTCACTTCTCCCTTCATAATTATGGGCTGGCTATCTTTTGCTATCTCCATAGTTATCAGAGTCACATAATCTATTCTGATCTGTGATCTGCCTGCTGGGGCCTCGCTCTAGCCCACTTTTGCTGGGAATTAGATTTAACCATTACAGACAAGAGTGAAACTCATCAACAATAATGGTGGGTATAAATTAGTTTAACTAAAGTGATTTGCTTAGGTAAAGGTACATGACAGACTTTTCATTTAGCGTTAGTCTTTGTTACAAATAAAGTATAACAAATCTACAAAGCCTAGTCAATAATCTTTTGCAGGATGCTTGAAACTGAAGCTTTAGGGAAAGGTGAAAATTTGTTTTATCCTAACTTTGAATATTGATTTTAGTCTCAAGACTTCTAAGACCTGAATTTATACTAGAAAAAAAAGTTTAGAAATTCACTATTGATAATTTTCATGTACATTTAATTTAACCCTTGCTAGTTTTACATATAGAAATTCAATTTGTATAAAATATCCAAGTGCTTTGGGGGATAATCTAAAGCCTGGGATCAACTGCAAAAGCTGGGTTTGGCTTTTTCCATCGAGAGGCAACACAATCTAGCAGGCTTTAATGTAGAGAATTCTAGAGGATAAGAGAATGTCACCATTTAAAGAAAATTATACATCCAACCCTATGAGATATGGTAAGTCTTGCATTTCTTCTACTGAGACGATAAAGTAATAATCTGTGGAAGATTGTTATTGAAAACAGTAGTCTATTAAGAGAGCTAGAATTGACTAGTCCAACAAGAACTGCTAAATGTTCTTTTGGGTAGCAGCAAGAAAATCTGGGAAGTTCTCTGTTAGCTACGGAGAGGGGCAATTGGTGGAAAACACATGACCTCTTCAGTAGACATTATTAGTGTCTGAAAGTCATATGCTATGTGTGCAGATAGCTCATCAATGGCATGTGAGCTCATGGAGGAAGAAGAGGGGAAAGAGGCAGTACCATTATAAGAAATTAGCTTTTGCCAGAGAAATTGCTAATGGGGGAGGCAGTATAGTTGGCAACAGATTTGTGACTGATACTCACAAAAAACTTGGGAACTTTAAAGTTAAATCTGTTCCCTTTTTGACGTTAGATAGCCCTATTTGTTTATTATTCTTTTTGGCATCTTGTCCCTTGGATTCATGTAAATGGAGAAGTAATAAATGATTTGTTGATGGATTTTTTTTTTTTTTTAGCTTTTGAGATGGGGCTCAAATGACTAAATCCTTCCATTTCAGGAGTTCCTCTGACATAAGCTTTACCTAGCTGTATGAGTGATTTCCACATTAACTTTAGAAACTTTTTAGAGAGTTACATTTTAATTTCTTGTCATTCAGAAAAAAGAAAAAAATCTTTCAAAGTCTGTTTGAAATGAAAGAATATGGGAGAGTTGTTAAAAATAAGCTACAAAAAGTTTAAGTTTATGTTCAATTTAGAGTATTTAAGTTTCCAAGGAAACAGAACATATAGAAATTAAAAGCCGAATGTTCTTAAGTTGATGCTTTGGAAAAGCCCCAAGAGGCTTAATCCTCTGCTGGGTGACGTTGCTTGCCCCAAAACTCTATTTGCCAATTTTTTGCAGTGTGAATTTTGACAACTGCACTATTCCCAGAGCAAACATACATATTATTACAATGTCCTAATGCCTTGGTTATTATTCTCACAGTGTTAAGCAGACTGCCTACCACAGCCTCACTGCCAAGTAAAGAAGTAATATAACTTCTTTCTTCCACAAAAAAATCCTGCCCAATATAATACTTGGCAACTCAACATGTAAACCTGTAGTCCAATTTACTATTAGATTCATTCTAATAGTTCTAAGTTAGGTTGAAAAATAAAATCTAATATTTTTTTGTCCCTAATTACTTCCCTTGACTTTAACATTATTTCAGCAAAAAGGATAGAAAAGAGTTGAGTCAATAAAACTCCTTGGATTTCAAATTCTATAGTAAACTTTGAATTACAAAGATGATAACTAATTAATTCTAATGCTTTCTTGAGACTATTGAGCTTTCTGTTCCTTTTTTGGCCATACCCATGGCATGCAGAAGCTTGCAGGCCAGGGATTGAACCTAAGCCATATCAATGACAATGCTGAATCCTTAAGTGCTAGGCCACCAGGGAACTCTTTTTTTTTTTTTTTTAAGCTTCATTTTCTACAGTGCCTGAGTTTCTCCCTGGTGATACAGTCATAGAAACATATCAATTCCTTCCTGTCATAGAGTGCCTATTTCACATATAATAAACATTTTAAAACCCTAATGTTAATGCTCAAAGACATTACTATAGGAAGCCTCATTGGTGTGTGACTGCAAAGTCAAACCAGTAGTTTTCTCAGTACTTTGCCCATGTGAAATCTATGCTCTGCTGGTGGCTATTTGTGGTACCACCTCCTAGACTACAGGGGATTATCCTGAAGTCTGAAGCCAAATGCAGAAACTGTTTTTTACAGTCCAGCTGGCCAGCTTCTATGAGTTTTAGTCACCATATTTTTCACCTTACTTGAGGCCATGTTTTGTAGACATGTAGATTGATAGTTGGCATATTTGTTCATGGACCATAGAGCAGCATTTCCTAGCCTTGACACTACTGACATTTCAGACTTGATAATTCTTTGTTGTGGGGAGATGTCCTCTGCATTGTAGAATGTTTGCCAGCACCTTTGATCTCCATCTACTAGATGCCGGTAGCACCCCTAACCCCCATATCAGTTGTGGCAATCAGAAATTTCTCCAGATATTGCCAAGTGTCTCTTGAGGGTAAAGCCATCCCCATCTGAGAAGCACTGTGCACACAAAGGATAAATGAAAGGGGCTTTGCAGAAGAGAAGGTGGCACTGGAGTGGGAGGGAAGATGAACCAAGGAAGAGACTTAGAAAGAGAAGTCATGTTGCAGAGACAGTGATCAGTTGGGAAATTAAGTGAGTTGTCTTTGACTTCATTTCAGGAAATGTTTATTAAGTTGGTGCTGTGTGCTAAGCACAGTGTTTATTGCTGTAGATATTTACAGCAGTGATGCAATTAAATTGCTTGAAATCTGGTAGAGGAATTAGAATAGGAAACAATTACAGACATGTATGAACTGCAGAAGGGGAACTTAACCCAGTTGACTCAAATAGGAAGAGAGAGAAGCCAACAAGAAAGGCTTTCCAGAAGATTGACCTGTGTTGAAGGTTAAAGAATTAATTACATTTAGAAGGATATGGGAAGGTTATTTTTCTTATGAGAAGTAGCAGGTGCAGTGTACGTATAGAAAACAGCAAGTGCAAAAATGTGTAGTTGGTATGTTTGTATGTTTCTGAGTTTTTGTGTGTGTGTGCAAGTGCACATATGGGCACACATGAGAGAGAGAGCAAGAGATTGACAGATAAGGACAGACAGATGGAGAGGGCAAGAATGTGAAAGACTGATACATTTATAAAAATATGTAAGTAATTCTACCTTGCTGGAGCAAAGATATTTAATGGAAGAGTAATAAGAGATAAAGCTGAAGAGGTCAAGGGGAAAATTATAATGGACTTTGGAAAATAGTTTGGTTTTATCTGCAAGGACACAGGAAGGATTGTGAGCTGAAGAGTGATGTTTTATTTATTTATTTTTATGGCCACACCCATAGTATATGGAAGTTCCCAGGCCAGTGGTTGAATCTAAGCTGCAGCTGTGGCAATGCTGAATCCTTTAACACACTGCACTAGGCCTGGGATCAAACCCATGCCTCCACAGTGACCTGAGCTGCTGCAGTCAGATTCTTAACCCACTGCCTAAGTGGGAACTCCTGAAGAGTGCTGTTGCAGAAAGGTAATTCTGGAGGTAGTTAAGAAAAGATATTGGAGTTGAGGATAGGCCAGAGATAGAAAATTTGAAGGCTACTGTAAGCTTTCCACGCAAGGTCACAAAGGGAATTTGAAAAGTGGCAGAAAAAGTAGAGTAGCAGTGGAGGATATTGCAACAATTTATTCCACCCCTCAAATCTCAACCAAGGTTTAAGTGACAAGAAAAAAAGTATATGTGTATATGCTATTAGATAGCTGAGTTTAGGCAGAATACAAAGAAAAGAGTTGTGGTAAGGAGTGAAGAAGAAAAACTATTGGAAGAGTGGCACATCTCCTGCTTGAGTGATTGGCTGTATGGTAGACTCATTTATTGAGGAAGAAGAAGGAAAGAAAAATAGTCATGTTATTGGGAATGATGATAAATTCAGTATGGGACATATTAAACTTAAATTGTTTAAGGGATATTTAAGTGGAAATGTGTAATGAGTAGTTTGATACATTGTTGGGGAGTTCAGCAAAGGGATCTTGACTGAAGATTTGTAAATCACTTGGGAATACATGATTATTGAAACCAGGGTTATAAAGAATAAAACTTTGGAAAAATGAGTGACAACAGAGCAAAGATGGAAATGTTACAGAACGCAATTCACATGCCTGAAGCACAGTGAAGCCAAACAATACCAAGACATTGAAGTTTGGAGAAGAAAAATTTTTACTGTAGGGCCATGCAAGGAGACAGGTGGCTCGTGCCCCCCAGAGCCCCCAACTCCCTGAAGGCTTTCAGCAAAGCTCTTTTAAAGGCAGGGTGAAGTACGGGAATGGCTACTTTTTGCACCTTTTTTGTTTTTGGATCCTTTGTTCTTATGGCCATCACCTAGGTCAGGTCACCACATTCCTGTAAATCTCAAAAAAAAAAAAAAAAAACCACCCCAAAACACGTTATTATTTGTTCTGTAACTTTTAATCTAAAAATGTAATACTCTTAGAGGTCATAGCCTTAAGAATAGGCCATCCTGTATGTTTCAGGCTGTAGGCAGCATGCTTCCAAAATGGGTGCCATGCCAGGATGGCTAAGCACAAGTGACAGAGGACAAAGATTAAAGTAAGGTTAAAATAAAAGGAACAGATTCAATGTGGTGTTGGATTTGTTTTTGTCTATTACAGAAAGATATCATCCAACTAGGAAGTATTAACAGAGCCAAGAATTGAATCAAGGTTTGTGGATCCACAGTCTGGGGGTCTGAACCATTTACAGTTGTGACGTTCTCAACACCTATCAGCAACTCTTTCTTAGAATTTACAGCTAAAGCGTCACACTTGTGGGCACTGTCCTCCATTCCCCTAGCAGGACTCCTGGGGGCACCACTGTACCCTGTATATACTTTTATGGAACCCAACCTACTAAATTGCATTTCCTTTTACGTTAGATATTGCTGCTTATGGAGAGAATAGACTTCATAATCAGCTTGAATTTCCTGCACACAACAGAATGATTGCATGTTCTACATGCCCAGTAACATTTTCTTGAGAGAAGTATAAATAGCAAAAGTGGGTCTACAATAGATTACATAACAAAAAACAAAAAGCATAGACTTTTCACTCATTTTAGGAGTATTATCCAAATCACTATAGATCTCATTTCTTAAATGTGTCGAACCAAGAGGAATGTATTTTTGATGAGCTCATTCTGTTTGCCAGGACTTAAAATTTTTACTAGCCTTAAAGTATTTTATACTTATGCTATTTTAAAGTTATATACTAAGCCATAAACTTATTATTCACACTGTATTCTCATTTTTCAGTTTAATGTTGCTAGTACAGAAGTATTAAAGCCCAATCCATTAAAAAACAAACTACAAAGTTCTGTAGTGAGACAACTTTGAAAAAGAGGCATACCAGCAAACAGGCTGCCTAACTGAATTTCCCCATCTTTTACAAATGGAACTTTAAAGGTGGCAGAATAAGGCCCAGTTCCTTTACAGTTGATGTCCATAACAAGGTCATTATCTCTTAATTTAGAATTATGGCTGATAATAATTCAATCTATTATTTGTTGATGAAATGTATTTATTGTGAAAATTTGAAAAGCTGCACCAATATGCTCACATAACAAAAAACAAAAAGCATAGACTTTTCAGTCATTTTAGGATTATTGTCCAAATCACTATAGATCTTATTTCTTAAATTACATCAGAAATAGATGTGTGTGTGTGTGCACATGTGCGTGCGCATGTGCATCTCTTTGGTTGTTTATTGAAGTTCAGTATGGAGTACAGCTGGGAATAATGTCTTCAGAGTTGCCTGCTCATTCTTCCCTTCTTTAGGCATAAACCAGACTATATCCCTCTGGGGCACTGATCTTGTAATTTGTATGATGTGAAAATGTTAATATAAGTGGCCTTTACAGTAATAACAGGAAACCAATATAAGTACCCTAAGTACTAGCAAATTCCTTACCAGTATGTAATTTGCTTTGTGAGATTCCTCTTGTTGTTTAAGAGTTGAGTTTCTCCAGATGATGATTAAGCCTAGTACAATGCTAAGGTGCCAAGGTGAAGTTTTATAAAAACGAAAAAGGAGGAAGATACACATTCTAATCATGGTTTAAGGAGGTGAAATTCCGGAACCTACCAGTGGTAGACCAAGATTCATCTGTAGAGAATGGTCTTGGAACCATTTAACCTCTGTATCTTAACAAAGGGGAGAAAAGGGCAAGGTGAAATGCCTGTCATGCTTTTATTCTTATAAGACATGTTTCAGTGAGATTTACTACATAATTATAACTACTGCTTATAACAATATTCTAAAAGCAGACACATAGTACTTATAGAATATAAACTGCAAATAGACTACCAATATAGGAAGCTATATCACATTCTCTCACTGCACTGAAACAGCAGCCAACAAAATCACGACTAGATGGTGTATGATGGCTGTGTGTTGTGCTTGAGGACAATGACATGCATCTATAGCCAGCTAGGCATGTGCTGCAAATTGTTTTTCTAGTTGTGGTGATAGATTTGAACTGATTCATCTGCATTTTCTCACCCAGTCTGCTTTGTAACCAATGGCACATATTTTGGGGACAGCTGTTTGAGGCAAGTGGTAAAGTCTGTGGCCATGGAACAGAGGAATTCAGACTGCCCAAACCCACAACCTTGGCCCAATGGTACTATACTCTAACCAACCAAGCTAACTGATGGCAGCTGTAGTAATTCACACTGCACATGTTTTTAGAGCATTCCAAGGTAGCCCATCGTATACCAACTGGGAACAAATGAATTCCTATTTATTTGCATTGAAGCCAATAACATAGTGGTTTGGCTTTTCTTAAACATCCATCAGAATTGTCTGTCATTTCCCATGTTTATGGCTAAATGAGACTCAAGTCGTCAGGCCCCACTTCTGACATGAGGTTTTTATCAATGGAAAAATGGAAGCAGATGATTCTGTCATCTTTTAAAGTAGTGACATGAGGTGAGGCTGACATCATGTGAAATCTGTGCTGAAACCACCTTGATACCAATTATTTCTTAAAAAAATTAATGCCTTTAGAATTTTACATAAGCTTTTCTTAAAGGGCTGATTATAAAATATTCAAATGGGGATCTTTTCTCTTGTAGAGTGCTCTACCTTAGTTTCTAAAAATTTTATCCTGATGTGCTTATCATAAAACAGGTTGAAGGTGAAAACAAGGACTAAACTGCTTTAAACAGAGATTCTCAGCCTTAGATACACATTGGAATCATCTGGGAACTTTAAAAATCATTGTTATCTGCCTTAAGTGGTCTGGGGGCCTGGGTCTGGGGAGTTCAAAAACTCCCCAGGTGAATCTAAAGTTCAGTCCTGTTGCACACTGCTGCCTTGAAATTTAGGGGCAAGAGGAATGAGCTGCACCATTACTCAGTATTTTGCATTTGGCAGAGCACTTTCTGAATTTCCATGAATTTAACTAATTAATGTCATTTCCATATATGTATTCTATATATGTGAAATTGTATGAGTTCTAGAATCTATGCAGGATTTCTCTAAATATTTGTTTTTCTCCTTAAGAAAAAGCCCAGTGTTCACTCAATAAATGCAAACTCCTATGAAATTTGTTAGCCCTTATATTTCAGGCCTATGATGTGATTGAAATCCAAATGTTAGAAGCATTATTCTAGATATTGTATTTAGAGTAATAGATTGTCAGTGGCTTCCTGATACCTATTTTTTAAAGGGAGTATGTGAACTGCATTTTCCAGGTAAAACTTGGAACTCAATTGTCAGCATTATCTACTAGGCATTTGGTAGTTATGGCTTTTCATCTTCTTTTTCTTATCTTTTTTTTTTTTTTTTTTAAGGCGACACCTGAGGCATATGGAAGTTCCGAAGCATAGGGATCAAATCAGAGCTGTAGCTGCCGGCCTACGCCACAGCCACAGCAAGGCCAGATCCAAGCTGTGTCTGCTACCTACATCTCAGCTCACAGCAATGCTGGATCCCCAACCTACTGAGTGAGGCCAGGGATCGAACCTGCATTCTCATGGATTCTAGTCGGATTCGTTTCTGCTGCACCATAAAGGGAAATCCCAGCTTTTCGTCTTCTGTTTCAGGAAGATAGGAAGGTTTACACAACATTTTTAAGAGATTTGCTAATTTTTGCCAGATGAGTAATTAAAATGTCATGTTGATAAGGATGGCATTCTTGAGTCATGACAATGTCAAGCACCATATTAAAAATTTATTCCTATTATTTATTCCTATTTTTATTCAAATTCCTAATGTACAAGAATTGTGTCTTTATTCTTATCTTTTATATTAATAAATTGGGAGTTGGGAAGATTAAATAGATTGTGAAGATTACACAGCTAATTTATTGCCAAGGTAAGTTTAAATTCCATGTCTGCCTGATTCAAAACTAAATCTTAAAATCAAGTCACTAGGATAATGGTTGGTGTAGGATAGTGGCTTGTGTTCTAGTGACAGAGTAGATTATTCAGAATATAAACTTTGAAGAGGCTTTGGTTTAATTTCCTAGTTTTCTCTTTAATGGGGAGATGGATTTGATTGTTGGGAAGGAACAGAAGTATTTAGTTAAGGAATAATGCTTGACATTGCTTTCTGTATTTTAGTTCCTATATAATTCATCAACAGCTGGAATCGAGGCTGTACCAGTAAATGTTTACTCAAATAGCAAGAGATTAAAATATTTGAGCATGTTTCATTAGCATAAACCCCAAAACAGAAAGCATGACAATAGCAATAATAGCTCACAGTTGAAGGTCACTTCCAGTTTACAGTCTTTTTGCACAGGTACTTTTGTAATTTACTGGGCACTTTTTTTAAAAGTGCAAAAACATAAGAAAAGACATTTGAACTTCAGTCATGTTATTTTTCAATTTATAGTATTTACCTTATGAAGTACTGCTTTAGAAATTTCACTTATAAATTTTAAGAGGTGTTCGAAAATTCAAAAGTTTTAAAAGGGCAAGCAGGTACAAGTCTCCCTCTAATCCAGATCGTCCATATCAGAATTCCAAGGACTTGCCTCTTATGTCATAAACAGCAAGTAAAGGGAGTTCCTGTCATGGCTCAGGGGTTAACAAATCTGACTAGGAACCATGAGGTTGTGGGTTCGATCCCTGGCCTTGCTCAGTGGGTTAGGGATCTGGCATTGCCCTGAGCTGTGTTGTAGGTTGCAGACGCTGCTCGGATCCGAGTGGCTGTGGCTGTGGCCTAGACCAGCGGCTGCAGCTCCGATTGGACCCCCAGCCTGGGAACCTCCATATGCCATGGGTGTGGCCCTAGAAAAGGCAAAAAAAAAAAAAAAGACATAAGCAGCAAGGAGGTAGGAACTGAAATTTAGTTTTCTTACTGGAACTCCAGATTCTTTTTGCTATTCTACATCTAGACTCTGCCATTTCGTAATAGTATAAACCTCATCTAGCTATTTAAATTCTATATGCTTAGTATCTACATTTATAAAAATGGGGAGATTAATAGCCCTTTCTGTATAGGATTGTTATTAGAATAAAATGGAGTTATTACGTGTTAATGCTTTGAACAGTGCCTGACCAGTCACTAGATGAGCATGCAGTCAATGTTGGTTCCATTATTGTACCACATGCTTCCAGTGATTTCACCGCTTCACAGAATGCAAGTACTGCATAATGATTATTAGAGGCAGCTGAATCTACAGATCGTATATTCTGTGAACTTGTGTGGTTATCTTCAGATATTTAGGTCTTTCAAATTTGGCCATAAGCTATCAATATATGTATGTCATTGGTGATTTCATGGTCCAAGAAGTTACTGGGATGCTAAACCCTTTAAATTATATAGTATTTACGGTAGGATATAATTGTAGGTACAATTACATCCCACAAACAAATCAAATCACTCTTAGATAAACTGGGCAAAAATCTGAGCATATCTGAATTCTTATTCTGCTCTGTCTTGGATGATTTTTTTAAACAAAATAAATAGCTTACAAATTAAATAAGCATCATAGGTCTCAGGTTATTGGTGGCAGAAGTTACCTTGTGTCACATAATTGCAACACCATTTGACACATTGGTCAGCTTCGGTACAATAGAATGATGTGGATTTGACTCCTACTTCAGGAAATTAGGATCCCTCAGAGTCTCAGCGTCCTCACTCATAATGAGAAAAAAAAATTCTGAAGAGTTTTATTTGGCAAGTTCAGTGGACATCATTAAAAAAGTCAGATTATAAAAAATATTTTACTTCAAATTAAAAGTTATAATCTCTTACTTTTTGACGTTTTCAGTTTTCCATGATCTCTCTACAAGTTTTCCAGTTAAAAGTTTTTTAGCAATCTATTTTACAATTCTCTAAGTACTCCGAGAGCTTGACCTCTCTTAAAGGGTAGATGATTATCGATAGAACTACTAAAATTGTAATGCTCTCTTACCAATGTTTGTCTTACGTTTCTCAGCATGTAGAAGATTGTACTCAAGAAGAAACTGAAGCAATCAAAAGAGAATCAATATACTTTCTTCCTATTATTCTTTAACATTAGGCTATCTAAATATATCCAGGAACCATGGGGGTGACCATGTGCTTTGCCTCCATAATCCCTGACCAGCGGTTTGCCCTACAAACAGTCCATACAAGAAAAACACTTGATGCAATTCACATTATACATAATAAAATATAAGAAAATATGAAATATGAGAAAGAAATAAATGTGGTTGCCTATTAATAAAGTTTTAAGTAAATTGTGAAATATAACTGGATGCAGTTCTAGTCCTGATTATGCCATAATCAAGATTATTAAACTACACAGAATGCAGTTTTAAATTCCAGTGAAGTCTATGTATCATGAAATTACTACACTATGAATATATAGAGACTTTCTAGCCTTCAGGCTATTGCTTACAGTGTTGCCCAGGCTATTTGTTTCGTGAAGTTGCTTTATGAAACCCCCTGGTCTAAAGGAAGGACCTATTGTCTTGTTCATTTGAGTTTTTATTCCACACAGAACAGAATTAAATACACTGAATGGAAATGGGAGATCCATAAGGATCCAAATCCATAAGGATTTGGAGAAGTGTGTCCAGTGCATTCTATAATGTTTTGCCTTTAGGGAGTCAGAGGATGGAGGGAGGGGGGTGCTGCTGTCACAGTAATTACTTTTGAGGTTTGCAGGATACTCTCACTGACCTCCCCACTCTTTCCAGCACCCTGCTTTCCTCAGGGAACATCCCCCCTCATAGCTATCTGCAAGGTTAGGAAACAAGCTTTTTCAGCAAATAATATGTGGCTTCCATGTGGATGCCCTGTCATGAATATTGAAAAACCTGAGGTTGTAACAATTGTTTTTTGTCTTATTTATCTATTGTCTAGCCTGGATTGAATACTTAGTTGTGTGAATCTAGCCCTTGATATTTTCTGTGAAAGCAGCTGGGCATCCAATGAGTTCGTGCTTCTCACCACAGTCCTCCCAAATCATCTTGGCTTTTCTCCAGCTCTCTGCTCCATGTAGGAGACTCAAAGCCCTGCCTAAGTCAGATTCTCCTGAACACACTTAAGAATCAACAAAGGAATTTTGTTTGAATCCAGGCTACAGGACATGAAATAAGTGTTCCTAAAAGAACGTTCTCTTCCTTCTTGGTTCAATGCATCCTGCACTTTAACTCAAGTCTCTGGTTCCAGAATTTGGCACTGCCTCTCACAGTGTTAAGCATCTGGGCTTTTAGGCTTTTCAGAATGCTGTATACTTTAGGAAGGTCAGCACTTTGTAACAATTTTCCAAAGAAAACAGTCTTTGTTGCCATAACCTTCTTGTATAACCAAGTTCACAGAGCCTGGAAGCATTTTGTAATTGTATTGAAACAGCAAAAACTGCCCTGGGGGACCACCCAAGGGACAGGGATAAATTGGTTGCCTCCATTAAGTGATCTTTAAGCATCAAATTTTAGTAGAAATGTTGGGGAGTAAGTGATCACTTAAAAAAGAGGTTGCCTGAGGTCTGAGAGTGCAAGTTGGCCTATAGTTAATAACTGCAAGGTCATTGCATGAAATCAGTAAGAGGAAGCAGAGAGGAGCGGGTATCTTATTTCCATACTGTGGTCTGATGGTTTGTGATGTCAGCAGACCTTCAAAATGGAATGATTGCCTTTAAAATATCATATCATCTTGTTAACGAGAAAGGAGATCAAAGAATTTACTCCAATATCCAGTCATGACACTATAATTTAAAAGTGCTCTGCAATGATTCCCATCCCAGGGCTTCAAATTCTTTTTCTTAATTAATTTCATTCATAGAAACTGCTCTAAGGGCCAGAGATTTTTATGGCTCTTTTGCAGAGAAGTCAGGTTACATGCAAGGAATTCTCAGTAATGCATGCTCATAACAGAAGAGATCAGTAGTGAAGATTATCCCAAATAGTGGATAATCCAAAAATCCTCGCTGTTGGCCTTTGGAAGGTATGGCATTATTTGTTGTTGTTTTTGCTGCTGCTGCTTCTGCTGGAGTTTTTGTCTGTTTGCTTGCTTACTTTTTTTTTCTGCCATAAGACACCTAATAGGACACTCACAGAAGGGACCACAGTGCCAAATTGGACAGTCGAGAAGGTGGCTCAAAAACACCTTGAATGGCAACAGAAGGGAGCCCTGATATAAGGCCTGTGGTAGATTGAAGGGAAACAAATACACATAAACCTCAAGTTTGTATTGTCAGAGAGAAAGACAATTTTTCCCACTGCTCCTCTACTACAGTAATAACTTGGCTATTAATTTACCTTAGGTAAAATGAACAGGAAATAAAATTGAAATGAATATGAACTTGCATTGCAAATTTGAAATGCTGAATTAAAAAAAGTTCCTATGTAAGGAAATTCTATGTAAGGAATATAATTCTATATAAGGTAAAATTCTACATAAGGTATATAGAATTAGACATTTGGGGCCGGGAAAAATCTGGGAATTGTTTTGGTTGATATTTTTAAGTGGGATCAGCAGCCAATTAGTTGGAAATAGAGCATGAAGTAAGAGAGTTTAAATATATACTTGTTATTTGGTTCAAAGTATCCCAAAGCTTGGTCATATGGATCCTAAACATAGTTCATCTCTGTATCACTCTTCCTAAAATGGAAACACCAGAAAATTTGCACTGAGTGTCTTTCACACTGAAATTACTGTTAGAATGAGGATCTAGAACAAGAATGTTCATTCATTCATCCACTCATCTTCCCATTCATTTATTTGTCTTTTGTATACAAAACACTGTTAGGCAGGTGAAAGATACTTGTGGGAACAACGCAGATTATCCCTGAGCATACAAACCACCTGGCAATATTATCCCATCAGTTACAGCATGGAAATGGCCTTTGCTAAATCCATTGGTCCATATTATATGATACAGCTGGTGAAGAGATACAGTTGCATATTCCTATTTTGCATGATAAGCGTATGTCCAAAAACTTCCACTAGTCCATAAACTGGATGTGTACCTCTTAAATTCAATTGTTTAATAAATGAGGGCAGAAGAGCTAAACTACTTATTGCTCTGTCAGCGTTAAAGAAATAGGAAATTTCATTTAAAAAATACCAATAAAGTTATAAAATCATTCCATTGCTTTTCTAGGCTTAATAATCTGGGTAAAAAATTTTGAATCAAATTACAATTCCAGTTGCAAAAATGTTAAGAATTTACTTTATGTACTTAACCTTTGCTAGCCACCCTCTCCATGATACAACATCAAAGGAATTCCTTTGAGGAAAAAGAAGATAATCAGGTTTGTTAGGGAAGAACTTTCATATGTCATCACCATTACTTACTGAACTATAGTGAAGTATCATTTTGTAAGCAAGGAAGGATCAAAAAAGATATGACAAAAACCCTCTTTAGCCAGGTTCTTAAAACTGATCCAAACAATGTTCGATTTTTATCTTCCATGACAAATCAGGTGTCAAGGTGAATTTGGGTACCACTTCCATTGAATGAACGTCTCAATTAGATGACAACCAAACGATATGCTCAAGCTGCTGTAATTTAACAATATAGAAATAAAGGGCTTTAATCTCTCTTATTTTCTCCTACAATCCTCCTCCATTTCAGCATTGGAGAAAGGAGGAATCTTGTCACAAATGCTTTTGAGAACAAAGCACCAGTTTTTATTAGAGACTGAGAGTTGAGCTTATTTATACGTGCCTCAGTGTCAGGTAAACCAATGTCTTTTTTTTTTTTTTCTCTTTCATTCTTGTAAAACTTTGATGCTTACAATAGAATGCCATCATCAAACACAAAGATTTCCACAGGTGCCACACTAGTTGGAATAGAACTTGATCTCTGCCAGGAGAGGAAGCTTTTTGTAGAAGGTGGTATCTATTGTCTTTTCAGGACTGCGTGGTAATTATCTTACAAGTGTTAAATATATAGCATCTACAAATATACACATTTTATTTTGACTTAACTGCAAAGTACGGATAGTTTCCACTTCTATGTAAGAATAACTTGGCTTTTATTTTTATAGTTTTCAAAGCACTGTCAACTGTTTTATCTCTTTCAGTTATCACAACAGTTCTGTGGTAAACTTAGGTACATGTTTCAAAACAAAACAAAAACAAAAAGAAGAAATGAATCTGCAAGTTTGAGAGACTTGCCCTAAATCATATGTGTAGTAAATGCAGCAACATCAGAAACAGATTTTATATTGTCTGTAAATTTGTCTAGGAGATTTATAGTCACTTTTCTCCTTCCACTTTCTTGAATTAAAATACTTATTATAAGGATCGGTAGCTATAAATGGAAAGGATTGGAATATTGTTTAGTTTTCTTAATTAATTATATTCTTATTTTAGTGGCCATTTTAACATGCATGATATTTTTCATAATTATCACTCATAAGATATAGATCACAGAGAAGATCTAATTTTCATGTATTTTTCTAGCAGTTTTTAATATCAGAAGGCCAGTAGGATTCCTGTTAACTTGTTAGAACTTCAGGCAGACATAATGAAATAGAATCTCAACAAATGCATGAATGCCAGGTAGGTCCTTGAGATACTAAGAAAAGTCTCATGAACATAAATTAAGTAAGAGCCATGGAAGTAATTCCTAAAAAGAGTAGGGTACAATTCGGTTGCGGGCAGCAAAATGGTGTTCAGGGATAGCAAGGAACTTTACCTGGAGGTAAAAGCTGGTCAGAAATCTGACTGCTTCCTATTGAACAAGAAAAATTTTTTATGTGTATGTCAGTGGGTGATTTCCCTCAAATTCTCCCTTCCCTGTTCCTGGGGGACTTCTCATAGTTATTCAAAACTAGGAGTGAGGCATTGTCAGGATCCAGTTCTATTTTTGTTCACATGAAGGGTAAGCCATTCCAAAGAGTTGTAGCTACTAAAATGAATGACCAACTGAGAGGTAACATCACAGAGTTGGGGATGGGGAGGAAAAAGAGATTATATTGTGGGAAGGAGGAGAACTCAGAAACTAACATTAGAAGGTATAAATTAGAACAGGGATAAAAAGATGATTGAAGATGTATTACTAAAAGTAAGAGCTGCTTGAAGATTACCTGTACTACTCAAGATGTAGAAAAAAAGTAAACTTCTGGGAAACTTGAAGACCCAGTGTTTATCATAAAATACAGTTTTGCTCAGTGTCTGTATTATTGATTGAAGAAATAAATGTTAAAATTTATTATGTGTCACTTGGCTGAGACCAAAATGTCATTTTGAGAATCTAGGATTTCTTACTAAGGCAATATGTAACTCTTACCTATGCTTAACTCACTTTGAAGTTCATACAGAGAACATATATAAGAACATGGAAGAAAAAATATAGGCATGAACTTGCGTCCAAACTCTACTATTTATTATTTGAGTGATAATAAATGAATTATATATATTCTTTGGTCCTCTGTCTTCTCTTTTGTTAATTGGGATATAAAATGTATATTCCTCACAGGGTCATTACATGATGTAGGTTCAACTTTTAGCACAGTGTTCAGCACTGAACTGAACTCATTGTGTATCAGAACCAGATAACACAAATGGAGAGCAAAAGTGTTAATGTTGGAGTTCCTGTCGTGGCGTAGTGGTTGACGAATCTGACTAGGAACCATGAGGTTGCAAGTTCAATCCGTGGCCTTGCTCAGTGGGTTAAGGATCCGGTGTTGCCGTGAGCTGTGGTGTAGGTCACAGATGCAGCTCAGATCCCATGTTGCTATGGCCTTGGTGTAGGCTGGTGGCTACAGCTCCAATCCAGCCCTTAGCCTGGGTATCTCCATATGCCACAGAAGCGGCCCTAGAAAAAGCAAAAAGACAAAAAAAAAAAGTTAGTTACAAAATGACTGAACTTTTAGCAGCATTCCACACAAGTGACCAATGTGTTCTGTTCCCTTTGAAATTATTTCTTCTCTTGACATAATGCTGTGATCTCTTCTTGTTGTTTTTCCTCCAAGAAGCATCCAAAGTGATCTTATAAAAATGCAAAACACATCAGGCTATTCTCTAGAATAAGCTTCTCCCTTGTCTTCCCATTGCATTTGTAATATATCCAAGCTCCTTCCTGTAAACCTTTTCTATCTTCTTCTTTTCTACCTCTCCTTCTACTTTTTCAAGATAGATTTCTTCCCATTCCTCAAGCACATTAAGAATGTTTTTATTTTAGGATATTTTCTATATCCATTTCCTATGTCCGAGATTCTCTTCAAGCAAACAGCTTAAGATTGATTCAATTTGTTACTAACAGCTTTACATTTTAGCTTCACGTGGGATTGTCAGGCTCTGCCTGTTAATATTTTGGTCTGCGTAATTTTTTCTTGTGGGGGCAGAGGTCCTATGCTTTATAGGATATTCACGAGTATCCCTGGACTCTGCCTATTAGATACCAGTAGAACACTCTTCACTCTGCCAAGTGTAGTGAGAAAAATGTTTACAGACCTTGCCAAATGTTCCCTAGAAGGCAAAATCACCACCACCACCCACCCTACACACACCGTTGAAATCACTGGCTTCATGCCACTTTCTCAGAGAAGTCTCTCCACATTCCTGAACCAAGGAAGCCCCTGAATTACAACCTATCCCCCTATCTATCATAAAGCACTTTAACAACCTAATATTTTCTTGCTTTATGATTTATTTGATTATTGTCTATCCCTCCAACAGAATATATGTGCCTTGAGAGCAGAAGCCATAGTTGGCTTATGTATAATAAGGATGTGATAAATACACACATACATGCACACACACACATTAATTGAACAAATGAACTGATGAAGAAATGTGTTGTGTCCAAACTGCAGTTTAGTTTGATAAACCCTACCTATAAACATGATTTTATGTTATTTAAAGACTAAATTTTATATTACACTCATTTAACAAATATTGAGTACTTCCTATACACCAGACATTATCCTAGTTGTTTTTCAATACAGTGGCCAAGAGGATAGAAAAGATGTATATTAATTCTAAAGTCATTTGACAGGTGTTTTAAAGTTGCAGATGATTGGATTAGGAAGATGCAGTGTATATATACACAATGGAATACTGCTCAGCCATAAAAAAGAACAAAATAATTCCATTTGCAGCAATTTGGATAGAACTAGAGACTCTCATACTGAGAGAAATAAGTCAAGGAGAAAGACAAATACCATTTGATATCACTTATATCTGGAATCTAATATATGGCAAAATAAACTTTTCCACAGAAAAGAAAATCATGGACTTGGAGAATAGATTTGTGGTTGCCAAGGGGGAGGGGGAGGGAGTGGGATGGACTGGGAGTTTGGGGTTAATAGATTCAGACTATTGCCTTTGGAATGGATTAGCAATGAGATCCTGCTGTGTAGCACTGGGAACTATGTTTAGTCACTTATGATGGAGCATGATAATGTGCGAAAATAGAATGTATACATGTATGTGTAACTGGGTCACCATGCTGTACAGTAGAAAAAAAAAAAAGGTAAAAAATAAAAAAAAATTTCAGGTATCACGTGGGTAATGGACATTCTCTCTTTATTCCTTAATTGTACATGTCTTCTTTGTCCCAGTTTTCCAAGAATGAGATTTTTTTTTTCTCATCACTTCTGTAATTATTTGAAAGAGCTGGATTTGCCATTCCTAATCCATCTGAAATTGCTTTAATCATGCTTGTAGATATATGTGTATGTACATATGTGCATCTAAAAATGGGAATGGTTAGAATAAGTTTTGAAATATAGCTACGTAATATAAACATATAATTTTGTTATGTATGTACTTATAGGCAGGACCTTATTCTAAACATAGTCTATACTTTGCTTTTGTTGAAATCCAGTATATATTGCAGAGTATCTTTCCATATTCATTTATATATATCTATATTGGTCCTTTAAAGTATTTTATTACAATTTGATGTTATAGCTGTGTTAACCATGTTTAATTCTTGAATATTGATTTAGTTTGTTTACAGTTTTCATTATTACAAGCTTATACCTTTTCATGTTTAAGTATTTCTGAATAATGTATATCTAAAAGTAGAATTATTAAGTTGAAAGGTAGGCACTTAACATCTTAATGCAACTCCAAATATTCTTCTAAAAGATTGAACTTGTATCTGTACTGATTTAATTGATTGTGTATATTAATATATTACCTATTAAGCTGAATATATTATAGATTATAAATTCTCCCTGTTACTATTTTTTAAAACTCTTGATTATTATTATTTTCCCACAGAGAAGTTTTATTTTCTTTTAAAATGTAGATAAACATGTTAGTCTTTTTCTTTGAGATATTTGTATTTTACATTTTGCTAATTAATTAGGCCCTCACTAATCCAAGTTAATTTTTCCTTATAATTATTGTTTCTATGGATTTTTTTAAATGGGTAACTAGTTAATCCTCTGGAATTTGTCTCTTACATTTGGTGTGATGTAAGGATTTAACTTTTTTTCTCAAATGAATAGCTAATTATTAAAGTAACATTCATAGAATGGTATTAAATCACACATTTAATATACACAAAATTATCAAAATTATGTATGTCTGCATCGTTCAGAAGTCTTGTGTTCAATTCCTCTTATTAATTCTGTGCCAATGCCACTTCATTTTGTTAATAATTTGCTTATAACAGGTTTTGACATTCAGTAAAATTTTCTTCCCACTGAATTCCCAGTTATATTTTTTGGTTAACTTATCTTGTATTTTTTTCTATCCTAGATGAATTTTAGAATCAGTTCCTCAAGTTATATTTTAAATTTTTCATCAGTATTGTATTTATCTTATAATCAAAAATACAATTTTCTTTCTTTTTGTGTGTGTGTATTTTGTCTCTTTAGGGCCGCACCTGTGGCATATGGAGGTTCCCAGGCTAGGGGTCTAATCGGAGCTACAGCTGCCAGTCTATGCCAAAGCCACAGCAACGCCAGATCCAGGCCGCATCTGGGACTTACACCACAGCTCATGGCAACACCAGATCGTTAACCCACTGAGCGAGGCCAGGGATCAAACCTGCAACCTCATGGTTCCTAGTTGGATTCATTTCCACTGCGTCACGACGGGAATTCCCGATTTTCTTATAAATGGTGACAAAACTGTTAAAAATTAAAATATAATAATAATGTTTAATATTGGCAAAATTCTATTAATCGCATACTCTAAGACAATACTTGTGGCAATGCTTTTGGCCGCGTACAAAAATTGTTTTAAACAGTTTTATAATGAAAAATTATGTATATATATCTTAATTCAGTAACCCTCAGTGTGTATTTAAGAATAACTTTTTAGAAAAAGGATAAATTGATTTGCAAGTGTTACAAGGATTTTATTATAATATGGAAAAGATTTGGAAATGACTTTAATGTCCAATGACAGAAAAAGATGATAATCAGCAGAATTTTTCTTAAAGAACAAGTTACTAAGTCAGTTGGTTTGCAGGTCATGTGATCTGTGCAATGAATATTCAACTGGTCTGTTGTGTCACAAAAGCAATTATAGACAATATAGAAACAAATGGCTGTGTTCCAGTAAAACTTTATTTATAAAAAAACAGTTGATTGGCCGTATAATTTCTGTTATTGAATCATATAATGAATATAAATATAATAGTGGTAGCCTGGAGAATATTTGTCTAGAGAATAAGTGAAAAAAGAAAGAGTAAAATTATGCCCATACTGTGATAGTAATTCTGAGAAAATTTAGGAGTTCCCGTCGTGGCGCAGTGGTTAATGAATCCGCCTAGGAACCATGAGGACTCAGCTTTGATCCCTGCCCTTGTTCAGTGGGTTAGGGACCCGGTGTTGCCGTGAGCTGTGGTGTAGGTCGAAGACGAGGCTCGGATCCCGCGTTGCTGTGGCTATGGCGTAGGCCGGCGGCTACAGCTCTGATTCCACCCCTAGCCTGGAAACCTCCATATGCCGCACGTGCAGCTCTAGAAAAAGGCAAAAAATAAAATAAAATAAAATAAAATAAAGAAAATTTACATGTGGAGAAGAACTAATGAGAAATGAATGAAATTAAAACCTTTTAGTTATAAGGCAGCTATATTTGTGAATTAATTGTTTTATTTTAATTATTTATTTGCTCTTTGTGCAAAACAATATTGTTCAATTATAAAAAAAAATCAGTTATTTTGTTCTTTAGCATTTCTTTCTTCTGGTGACCTTAATCTTTTCCCATTTATTTTTCTTGTCTGCATTTTGCATTGAAACATTCTGTATGTGACCTGATTTTCAGTCATTTAAGCCCTACACTTAATGGCATATCTTACACTATACTCTTACTCACTTTTTCCTCCCATCTTCTTATATTGTTAATTAAGATTAACATATCTGGCCCTTCACTTCTGAAAAGAATGATGAAAGTATGAAAAATCTCATAATTTGATATTTGCTAGAAATTTTCAAAAGTTAAGGTTCTTCTGAGTAATTTTTGTACTATTCCTGAAAGCATTTTTATTTAGTTCTAAATCAATATTGAACTCTGCGAATGATGAAAAAAAGCACAAAACATCTAAGTTGGGAAAGGAAAAACTCATTTCATGATAGGAATTCTCATTCTTTTTTTTTTTTGTCTTTTTGTTGTTGTTGTTGTTGTTGCTATTTCTTGGGCCGCTCCCGCGGCATATGGAGGTTCCCAGGCTAGGGGTCCAATCGGAGCTGTAGTCTCCGGCCTACGCCAGAGCCACAGCAACGCAGGATCCGAGCCGCGTCTGCAACCCACACCACAGCTCACGGCAACGCCGGATCATTAACCCACTGAGCAAGGGCAGGGACCGAACCCGCAACCTCATGGTTCCTAGTCGGATTCGTTAACCACTGCGCCACGACGGGAACTCCGGAATTCTTATTCTTAACATGAGCAATTTAGGAAACCAGAAACCTGTGCATAATTATATATAGCCTATATTATCAAAACTTTAACAAAACTAATCTGAGAAGAATAGATTGTTTGATTACTCTCTGTAATAGGCCTGAGCTATCACTTGGGGGAAATGCTAAAAATACTGTTACATTTTATTTTATTTTATTTTAATTGTTTTTTAAATTATTTCCCAAATGCAACTTTTTTTTTTTTTTCTACTGTACAGCAATGTTACATTTTAAAGTGAACTACTGGCAACCTCTCTTCATCAAATAAATCTAAATTGACTATTCTATCTGTGGACTTTAACCACCAACATATAGTTAAACTGGATGAAAACAATAAAAAGTCCAAGGGGATGGATAGTGAAATCATTAATCATGCTACTTGTTTGGAATACCAAAGGTTCATAAATGTGTAATTGACACTTTGGCAATGTGCATTTATTATACTTCTACATTGTAGTTTACCTATGTAGACGTGCTCTAACACAAGTACATAAACCTTTCAGGAATATCAAAACATTTTTATAAATAAAATAAGTCATATCCCTGGTGCTTTGTATCAGTCTGTATTTCATTACATTTTGTGTGTGGATGTGACTAACACAACTGAAAAGGCCTGGATGCCTGACTGTTGTGCCATGAAGCCCATAGAAGGAATTGCCAAAAATCTTCAGGAAACAAAGTGGAGCAGCAACTGAAATAGGAATAAAATTTTGAGGGCCGTCTGTTGGAAAAATCAAAACATCTGGGTAAAAGTAGGCCTTAGGCTCCTGAGATTGACAAAAACTATTCTATCATGAACAGGTCTTGGATTTAGAAGGGATGATTTCATTTGACTAGGAATAAGAAACAAATATGGGACATATGTTAGCTATACTTCATGTCATTGCTCAACATCTCAGGTGCAGGACATTTGGGATCAGAGTCTCCAAACTCTGTAGTAGATCTATAGGTTGTGATAGTAGCCATTAGAAATTATTTCCCTGGGGGGAATCCTGAAATTTTCATACAGTGAATAGTTAACTTTTGTGGGGGGGCATAAATGTTTCCTCTAAATAATTGTTTTTGATTTCTTCTTTGTCTTATACATGTTTTTTTTCTGCTTTTTAATCCAGGCTCAGTCAAAGAAGCATCCACACATTTAAGGTTAAATATCTCAACTTTTCATGCACTACTTAAAAACATGCCTGTCCCTAGAGGCATTATAATAGAGAAAAAAGAAAAGTACAACATTTAAATTTGAGGATTAAAAAACATTCCACTAATTTAAGAATAACAATTTCTAGGAAACTAAGCACTTTTCAAAATATTTTATACAACTTAAAATTATCTGCATCCTTTACTTTCTATTCATATTGATTGCTTTTTTTGAAAACATTCTTTTCTTTTTTAAAAAAATGTTTGCTTGCTTATTTCCTTCCAGGAGGTCATAGAGGAGTGCTTGCAAGCGGAAAGTGAATCCCCCTGGTTTCTGAAATAGTTCCTAAAGAGGAACACTAGTAGAATGGCAAAGCCTATTGCTTAAAACAAACACCCTCTTCTCCTTAGGATGTTAGACCAAGATCAGGTCTGAATTATCTCCCTGCATCATCCTGTGTAGATTCTCAGGACTCAAGGTCATTTGGCCATGTTTTGAATGCACTGGGTCACTGCTGCTTGCCTCCGCATCTCCTGCCTTCCCCAGTACAAACAGACCTCTCACTAAGCAAAGCCACTTTTTCCATGCTTCAGTCTAGAAACATAGATGGCTTGTAGTTATAAAGAAGTCAGAAAATGTTACCTTTTTACTGAGAACTGCTTGACCTGAAACCAAAATAACTGCAGATGGAGAGCCAAAGAGAAAGAAACAAGCTGGTGGAATGCTCAGTGACAGCCTTGGGCACATACTCACTGAGTCTTTCCAGAATGGTCATCTCACTTGGCTGATCCAGAACAGTTTGTTTCCAGGCTGCAGGTGCTGCGGAAGACATAGATCCCTTGGAAGGAAACATTCTGGAATTTGAAATAAATTTTTAAAAGGTGATACGGACCACCTTTGAGGCTCTTTCCCTCGTCTTTCATCCTTCACAATACTCTCAAAACATGGTTTTAATCACAAAAATCAGAAAAAGTACATATCATATATGAGCACAACTTAATCCCTAACATATTTTGTCTCTTTCCTTGTTAAAATCTGCATTGCAAAAGAAAATAAGAAAAAATATCTTTCACGAGTGCTAATTTATGGATGGAATATTACAACTCCACATATAAAAAAATCAGTGAATCATTGTAATTTGAAGAAAAATAATCTAAACCAGAATTTAATTTATGACGGAATATTTAGAAGATATATTACTATAATAGTTTCAAGGATGTTCCTTTTTAAATATTATTATGTAGTAAAGATCTTTAAGGTTCTTGATTTGCTGAGTAATGTTTCAAAGCATGACAGATAAATGGGTATTTTTAAAGTGCATAAATATCTTCAAATTTATAATTGCAATTTACAACTTATAATGTGATTTTCACTCGTATTGCAACCTTAATGACTCTTTATTATGTTTACATGTATTTTGAAAATATGGTAGATTAAAATCTTTTTGAGAGTGTTTAAGTTTTGTCTTGCACAACATTGAATTTTCCCTCTAAGGTGCATTTACTTGTATGAAAATTTTGTCTTAAACAAAGTAACTAAGGACATACAGTATTTGATATGTATGATGATAGTATTTTGTTATATTTAAACTTATTTACTACAACTGTACTATGGTGCTTGTCAGGAAAGCATGTGGTGAACAGTTCAGTGAAGTAAATATTACCAGGTGTAGCACAAACAAAGTAGAAAGTTTATAAGAAACATGCTCTAAAAATTTGGTGTTTCTCAAATTCAAATGTGTGTACAAATCATGTAGAGATCTTATTAAAACACAAACTTTGATTCAGGAATATGGCAGGTGCCTAAGAATCTGCATTTCTACAAATATCAAGGAGATGCTTGATATTGCTGGCTTGAAGACCAAACCTAGTGTAGCAAGAGTTGACCTTCAGGGTGGCCGATGCTGCACAAATGTACCACATTTGATGACCGGGGGTAAAGTAAAATAAAAAACGATATGCTTTTAAATTGTCATGTTTTGATGTGGAGTAACATTATATGGTCCCTACTCTGGACAAGGTACTCTACATACACTCTCTGTGTGCATTATCTCATTCAATATTCCCACACCCTATGGATGAGGTGCTAATGTTAATTTTATTTATTTTTTGGAAAACTGAGCTTTAAAGCTGTAGAATTAGTATAAAAGCTGACATTTAAACACAGGTCTCTCCAATTCTAAGCAACACTTCTGTACTTATTTAACGATTTTTTTTGTCTTTTTATTATTATTATTATTTAGGGCCACACCCAAGGCACATGGAGGTTCTCAGGCTAGGGGTCAAATCGGATCTATAGCTGCTGGCCTACACCACAGCCACAGCAACACCAGATCTGAGCTGCGTCTGTGATTTACACCACTGCTCATGGCAACACCAGATCCTTAACCCACTGAGCAAGGCCACGGACCAATCCTGTACCCTCATGGATACTAACTAGTCAGATTCGTTAACCCCTGAAGCACGAAGGGAACTCCTTAATGATTTTATTTCATATAGAAGCCTAGAGATATGATGGAGAAGACAACTTAGCATTTAAATTGATGAAGTTTTTGTCATCCAACTGCAAGAAAGCTAAGTAATTCACAAAGTTCATTAAAGTAGGAACCATCATTTTACACAGTTTAATTTGTCATATGCATAGTTCATTCATTCTTGATTTGGTGTAATGCATATATCTTTTAAAAGTTATATCATCCTTGGACATTTGCAGAAGGCATAAGGAGATAGTATTTCAGGTAAAGATGATTTCATGTGCAGTAAGACTGAAACAGCATGTTGTAGTTTGGAAAATATAAATAGTTTGGCATGCTGGAACATTCTGTCTGAGAAAACAGCATCTGGAAAGAGGCTAAGGAGTAGGACATGGGCCAGATTATAAATGATCCTTCTGGGAAATTTGGGCTTTTTGACACAGGTAGAATGACACTGAAGGAGAAAGCAAATTCAGAATGGTTGTTTTTATTATTTTATTATGTTTTGTTTTGTTTTGTTTTGCTTTTTAGGGCCATACCCATGGCACATGGAAGTTCCCAGGCTAGGGACTGAATCAGAGTTACAGCTTCTCGCCTATACCACAACCATAGCAACATGGGATCCACACCACATCTGCAACCTACACCACAGCTCACTGCAATGCTGGAACCCTGACCCACTGAGCAAGACCAGGGATGGAACCTGAATCCTCATGGATATTAGTCAGATTTGTTTCCACTGAGCCACAACGGGAACCCCCAGAATGGTTGTTTTTAAAAGAGGAGTCTGTTGGAAAGGAGGAGAAAGGATTAAAAACGGGACAGACACTAGGCAAGCATACTAGTATGGGAAATTTTTCATAGTCAAGGCAAGAGAAAGGCTTAGTTTTAAGGTGGTTTCCATGGGGGACTGACTGAAGAAAATTTAAGAGGTTGATATTATTATTAGGACCTTGTGAATAAATGGGTTGAGAGAAGGGATAGAATTGACTTAGATTATAATTTGAAAAATTGCTTAAAAATTAATTCCATTAGCAGAATTGAAGTATTTCTTTTGACATATTGACATTGAAATTACTCGTAGTAATAATGGCTAAAAACTTCCCAAATTTAGTGACAGATACCAAACCACAGATACAGGAAATTTGGAGAATAAGAAACAAGGTGAAGGCCAAGAAATCTATACCTTTCAAACTGCAGAAAACTTAAAGTTAAAATCTTGAAAGAAGCCAGAGAGAACCTTACCTATAAAGGAACAAAAATAAGAATTACAATGGGCTTCTCATCAGAAACTATGAAAGCAAGAAGAGAATAAAATGAAATATTTCAAGTGTTGGAAAGAAAAACACTGTTAAGTCAACTATAATGGGAAAAAAAATAAAATCCTTATTTAAAAAAAAGAAAAAACAAAACAAACCTCCACTTAAAATTCTATGTTCAGTGAAATTACCTTTCAAAGGCGAAGGAGAAATACTTTCTTAAAGAAAAACTGAAGGAATCATCACTGGTAGAAATAATCTGCAAGAAATCTTGAAGGAAATTTGTCAGAGATAACAAAAATGACACAGGTCAGAAACTCAGATCTATGGAAAGAAGAACATCAGAAAAGGAATGAATGAAAGTAAAATAAAATCTTTAATTTTTCTTATTCTTAATCTAGGAGACAACTGATTGTGTAAAATAGAAATAGTAACAATGCATTTCATGATTATAGCATATGGATAAATGAAATAAATGACAGCAATCTTTTAAGAGATGGGAGGAAGGAATTAGGCATGTTCTAAGTACCAGTACTACTTGTGAAATGGAAGAGTGTTATCTGAAGGTGGATTTAGATTGGTTAAGTACATAAATTTCAAAACTAGTGCAACCACTCAATTTTTTTAAAGAAGAATAATTGATTGGCTAAGAAAGATGAAATAAATGAACCCATATAAAATGTGCAAATAAAACCACAAAATTTAGGAGTTCCTGCTGTGGCACAGTAGGTTAAGGATCAATGGCAGCGGTGTGGGTCTCTGCAGAGGCGCAGGTTAAGGATCCAGCATTTTCACAGCTGCAGCTCAGATTTTATCCCTGGCCTGAGAAGTTCCATATGCCACAGATGTGGCCAAAAACAAAAAAAGGTAGAAAAGAGAGGAAATACAGAAATAAAGAATAAGTGCAACAGATAGGAAAAGGTCACTTTCATCAAGATACCAAATTCTGAGCTATAAAACATTCTACCAAATATAAAAGACTAGCAATCATGCAAGTAGTATGTTCTTGGCCACAATTTTTTTTTTTCTTTTTTAGGGCCATACTTGTGGCATACGAAAGTTCACAGGCTAGTGTTCGAATTGGAGATACAGCTGCTGGCCTGCACCACAGCCACAGCAACATGGGATCCAAGCCATGTCTGTGACCTACACTACAACTCATGGCAACACCAGATCCCTGACCCACTGAGCAAGACCAGGGATTGAACCTGCATCCTCATGGTTACTAGTCAGATTTGTTTCCACTGCGCCACAGTGGAAACTCCCTTGACCACAAGTTACAGTTTAAAAGTACTGGTTCAGATGGTTTCACCGATGAGTTCACAGGTGAATTGAATAAATGATACTAATTCTCCATAATTGTTTCTAGAAAATAGAAGTACAGCAAACACTTTCTGACTCATCCTATGAGACCAGTATTACCCTAATACAAAAACTAGATTAAAGCACTGCAAAAAGTCTCCAGCAAAATATTAATAAATTGGATCCAATAAGTAGCATATGAAAAAACAATCAATATAATTTGTCATTATGGAAGAGAATCAGTGTGGATATGAAATATCTGCTTGGTGAGCAGCAAAAGTTGGTGAACAGAAAACAGGCCAATGCAATGGGGCAACCCCTAGGGTAGAAAATTTTGCTAGCCAGCAGTTATTTTTTTTGATAAAAAACTAGCTATGTGCTGTCTCTGCCATGAGGTAGAGGTACTGGTTCTTCGAATGCAGATGCCCCGAACAAAAGTTCAAGTGCTGAAGTATAGTCTCCATTTATAATGGTGGCCTGCAAGCAATATTTAATCAGAAAATAGAACTCTCATCTTTGCCCAGGCAACACAGAACTTGGCCCCCTGGCAAGGAATAAGCTATTCCATGATCCTTGGAGCAGCCAGGCAATAGAACCCTGGAATAGATTAACCAAGGTGTATTTCACTAGGCCAGTGTTTTGCCCTCTGTGACAGGCTGGCTGGATGTTTGCTTATAGCTGATTGTGCTAAGCATGCTCTGAATAACACTGCTCCTCACAGATTGCATATGCTCTCAGCAGTCTGATGAGAATCTAGGAGTCCATTGTGAGAAAGGAGGGAGTAGGATGGGCCACGCAATTGTGGTCAGGGCCTTGAGTCTAGATATATCTTTTTTTATGGTTTTTTTTTTATCATAGTTTATTTACAGAAGATATATCTTACCACATCTATTTTTCATCTTTACCATGACTCTCAGGGTTTTGGGAAATCTGGACTGCCCCCCAAGCCTGGGGTGAGGGACATGTATTTGGAATCAGTGCTGGCTCCTCACTCATTGTTGGTGGCCACCTGACTGGAGCTACCCTTCCCTGCAGTCTGAAAAATGTGATATTACACTTCTGAGTTCAAATACTCTGTTTCAAGACCCTGTTACCAGTCGAGAGATGAAGGTGTCCTTCTAGGTGAGAGCTCTATATATGAGTTAAAAAGTATTATTTATACATTTTATTATATATTATTATTATAAAATTTTAATTCCACAACAATAATGGGTCCTCACTTAATAGAAAGGGTATATTTAAAATCACCAGAGGCATGGGGAGGTGCGTATTTATTGTCTTGAACCAAACTTCCACTGCTCTGAATACTTTTGTTTATCTCCTACAAGCAGTGGCTTCCTCAGCTAATCTGTCATGAATCTGGCCCTCCCACCCGGTAAGGCAGAGATGTTAGCCATTCAATTTGTGTAAGTCAGGATCCCCTGAGAAGCAGACACCAAAAAAGGAGTAGACACACAAGAGAATTATTGGAAGGGAACACAAGAAGAGGAAAGTGGAAAATGCAGGAGTATGCAGGGAAGGGCTTTGTACAGCTGTGCAGGTCTGTGAACAGAAAGGACGGAGGAAGCTTTGGGTAGGTAGAGTCCAGACTGCAACACCTTTCTAGCACATTTTCTAGTGAATTTGCAGACATGGCAATGGGGAGGCTTTGAGCCAAAGCGGCCCATTTGAGGAATCCATGACTCATAGAAATCAGCTTGCATTAGTGCCACTGCTGTGGTTAGTCACCAACTGAGATTGATTGGAATTTGTCCAGAGGAATGTGGTACATATACACATATATACATATATTTTCAAATTAGTGGAGAAAGAATGACGTATTTAGTAAAAGGCACTGAAAAAATTGGCCAGCATGTATGCTTCCTGATAGGAGCAACTTGGTCATATTTTAGACTGGATTCCCATTACCTAGAAATAGGCCTAGCATTTCATAGTTGCTCAAAACAATTTTCTTAGTTACGTTAAATTGTCTATCCTTTTAAAAAAAAGTAGGTCTCTACTTCACACATTCCAATAAAATTAATCTCAATTTATTCAAAGAATTGATCATGAAAGTTATAAAACCATTAGAGAAAGTGTAAGAAAATGTATTTACATATAGGGTAAGAATTGATACTTTTGATTATGTATAAATTTAAAGTTTCTCTCTAAAGTTTCTTTCTAAATTAAAAGATTAGCAACAAACTGGAGTTCCCACTGTGGTCCAGTGGGCTAATGATCCAGCTTGGCTCTGTGGAGGTGCCCTGGTGTAGGTCCCAGCTGCAGCTTGGATTTGATCCCTAGTGCAGGAACTTCCATATGCTGTGGGTGTAGCCAAAATATAAATAAATAAATAAATAAATAAATAAATAGTAAACACATATGTAACAGATGAAGGATTAATGTGCAAATATATTCGGTGTAGCTGTAGCTAAGTAGTTTATGTTCATCCAGATTTCTCACAGAGTTCTCTTATTTAACATTTTAAGTTTTTAGGTATAACTCACATTAAGGAGCATATCTTTTATAGATCAAATGAGTTCAAGTGGATGTTTTTGTTTAATTCTTATAAATTCAACATAGGAGTAGAGACCATCTACTAAATGTTATAGGATTTTTGGTGGGGATGGTGAGAAGATTTGGGGACAGTGAAGAAAAAACAAGGTAGCCAGGTATCAGGTAAGTAACTCTTTGCTCTCTCATAAAGTAGAAGAACACTCCTAATAGAATCCACAGCCAAGTAGGAGTCAGTGCGACACATTATCTGTGGGCTGTGACCTTACATTATTGGAAGATCAAGTTGCTGCTCAATGGAAAGGTGACATTTTTGGCGGCACTTAGTGTACCTCTCAGGATTTACATTTTACTCTTGGCAAAAATACATTCCAGACATACCCAGGTTTTTTGCAAGATTTTGTGGTGAGACATTGAGTGAGATTAGGGGTGGAGAAATCTGAACTTGCCTTTGTAGAAGTCATTTGATAAGTCTGACGTAGAGGAACTCTCAATTAGGAATATAAGTTTTGAGAATTAACTATTGACTATACTAACAGTACACAAGTTGAAAATATTAAAGATGAATCTAAAATATATTTTGAGATAATAATTTTCCATTGTAGTCCCCTGTCTTTTTCCTCAGAAATATAACTATCAACTTGGTTTGTGAGCTTTTTCAGTAAATTTATATGCACATATATATCCTTTAACTTTGTTTTATAATTATATTTCTAACAACCATAATTCACATATTCTGTTCACTGATTTAAAGTAAACAGTTCAGTGTTTTTTAGTATATTTGCTGAATTGTGTGTATATTAGTACAACCAGTATTAGAACATTACTCCTCTTCTAAGGCAATAGAAATAAAAACAAAAATAAACAAATGGGACCTAATAAAATTTACAAGCTTTTGTGCATCAAAGGAAACCATAAAAAAAATGAAAAGGCAACTTACAGAATGGGAAAAACTAGTTGCAAATGATGCAACCACCAAGGTCTTAATCTCCAAAATAAACTAACAACTCATACAACTGAACAACAAAACAAAGAAACCAATTGAAAAATGGGCAGAAGACCTAAAGACATTTCTCCGAAGAAGATATACTGATGGCCTGTAGGCACTTGAAAAGATATTCAACATCACTAATTATTAGAGAAATTCCAGTCAAAACTACAATGAGGTACCACCTCACACCAGTCAGAATGGCCATCATTAATAAGTCTAATAAGTATACAGATAACAAATGCTAGATATTGTTGGTGGGAATGTAAATTAGTAAAAGCACCATAGAAAATAATATGGAGGTTCCTCAGAAAACTAAGGATAAAGTTACCATATGATCCAGCAATCCTACTCCTGGGTATATATCAGGACAAAGCTGTAATTCAAAAATATACATGCACCTATACATGCAAAATATAAATTTACTGAAAAAGCTCACACACCAAGTTGATAGTTATATTTCTGAGGAAGAAGACAGGGGACTACAATTGAAAATTATGATCTCGAAATATATTTTAGATTTATCTTTAATATTTTCATATTCATATGTTCATAGCAGCAGTATTCACAATAGCCAAGACATGGAAGCAACCTAAAAGTCCATTGACGGATGAATGGAATAAGATGTGAGATATATCCAGGCAAAACTATAATTCAAAAAGATACCGGCACCCATATATTCATAGCAACACTATTCACAATAGGCAAGACACGGAAGCAACCTAAATGTCCATTGACAGATGTACAGATTAAGAAGATGTGGTAGCTATATACAACGGATTAGTACTCAACCATAAAAAAGAACAAAATAATGCCATTTCCAGCAACATAAATGCAGCTAGAGATCATCATGCTAAATGAAGTTAAGTCTGAAAGAGAAGGACAAATACCACATGATATCACTTACATGTGGAATCTAAAATGTGGCATAAATGAGTTTATCTACAAAACAGAAACAAACTCACAGATTCAGAGAACAGACTTGTTGCTAAGGGGGAGGGGAGAGGTAGTGGGATGGACTGGGAGTTTGGGGTTAGTAGATACAAACTACTACATTTAGAATGGATCAACAATAAGGCCCCTCTGTATAGCACAGGGAACCAAGTGCAATCTCCTGGGATAGACCATGTTAGAAAATAATATAAAAAAGAATATATCTGTATGTATGATTGAGTCACTTTGCTGTACAGCAGAAATAGGCACAACATTGTAAAGCAACTATACTTTAATAATAAAAAAAAAACATTACACCTAAAAGAAACACTGCTTCCATTAGCTGTTAATTTCCCAATCCCAAACCCACAAACATCCCCCTGAGCACTAGGTAACCACTAATCTGTCTTTATAGATTTGCCTATTTAGAATAACTCATAAATGAAACCATATGCTATGAGATCCTTTGTGATTAGTTTCTTTCATCTAGCATAATTTTCAAGGTTCATCCATGTTTTAGCACACATCAGCACTTTATTTCATTCTATTACTGAATACTGTTCCATTCTATGAATATACATTTTATTCATCCATTCATCAGTTGATAGGCATGTAATTATTTCTACTTTTTGGCTATTACGAATAATGCTACTTCGAGCATTTGTGTACAAGTTTTTGTGAAGACGTATGTTTCCTTTTCTCTTGACTATAAACCTAGGAGTAGAATTGCTGGGTCATAATGGTAATTCTATATTTAATCTTTTGAGGGAATGCCAGATTGTTTTCCAAAGTAGATGTTCCATTTTACATTCTCATCAGTAGTGAATGAGGATTTTAATTCTCTACATCCTTACCAATACTTATTATCATAATTGTTTTTCTAAAACATAATATTGAATTTTTCGGTTGTTTTATAATTTTCCTTTTTTTCTCAAGAATATATGAGTTTAATGACTACATTAAGATTATATTGAGCATTTTTTCCATAGCTTGTAGAACATTCAGAGCAGTACTTCAAATATTTTCCTTCTTTTCTAAGTAAAGTAGAAATTAACTCATAACATCTTGAATTTCCAAATTAAAATCACCTTTAGTTAAAGAATTTCAGCCAGGCATAGAAAAAGTGTTATATTTTCTAAACATAATTGTGATATTTACCAAAGCTCTATGTGTATGAAATGGAAAAGTCTGAAATAAATAATAAAATAGGATTCTGTAGACCAGAAAGCAATTAGTCTCAGGTGTTTCCTGTTAATAAATTAGAATAAACTTAGGGCCAGACTCGTGAAATAATTTCCATTAATTAGAAAATCACGGGTTTAATATTTATTCTACTTTTCCAAAGGTGAACTGGAAAGCTGTGTTCTTAGTTAAATAAGAGAACATAATTACATTTATACTTAAAGCTTTGAGGTACCACTTTATTTTTCCAAATGACCAGGTGTGATATTGAAATAATGTGAATGACTGGGAAATCTAAGAAACCAGTTTTCAATCAACAATTAATTATTGACTGCCTATTTTATAGGAGCCAGGGTATGAAATACTATTTGTTAACCATGTCTACTGCCTCCAGGGATTCCTAACCTAAACTAAACTGTATGAAGCATGATTCAGTATCTTGTAGGATATACTCTTTACATCATATTAAATTTTGAGCAATGTCAGAGAAGATCATATTTATGGAGGACTACTGTCACGAGGAAGCTGGCCTTGAACTTGGAAGATACATGGCAGAGGCAGGGGTAAAGAGGATAAAGGAGAATGTCAGGCAAGTCAACCATCAAAGCAGTCATGGAGTTAAGAATGAGAGTGGTCTGCTTGCTGGAGGAGGTTAAGGAAGGCTTAAAGCCAACTCAGTGAACCTATACAGACTTTGATAAGAAATAGGGAGCTATTGGTGTTCCCTTGTGGCAAAGATTGGGTGTTGTCACTGAAGCGGCTCAGGTCACTACTGTGGCGCAGTTTTGATCCCTGGCCTGGGAACTCCTGCATATATCAGGTGCAGCCAAGAAAGGAGAAAAAATAAAAGAAACAGGGATCTAGTGCAGGTTTCTGAGTAGAAGAGAAAACTTACTGAAGTGGTAGGTCAGAATCAGTCTGGTACTGATTTTTTAAGAGGGAACTCCTCTAAATAATTCTATTGTAGAAATGTGAGTATCTATATGGAAATAAAATTGGATTAAAAATTCCAATAAAATGTGGTTTCACTTTGCTTACTTACTAATTACATTTATCAAAGAAAGGTGTGAATTAAACAATGTCTTTTATGCATTTTAAAATATTTTATTAAAGTATAATTGATTTATAATGTGTTAATTTCTGCTATACAACAGTGATTCATTTATATGTATACATATTATTTTTTGTATTCTTTTCCATTATGATTTATCACAGGATATTGACTAAGGTCCCCTGTGCTATACAGTAGGACTTTGTCATCTATCCATTCTAGATATAATACTTTGCAGCTGTTAATTCCAAACTCCTGATCCATCCACACCTCATCTCCCCTCCCCTCGGCAACCACAAGTTTGTTCTCTATGTGAATTAAACAACTTATCTTCAGACTCAAGTAAGAACTGACAGACATGAGGTGAAGAAGACCATGGGTTCACCTTTGAATGTCTTGTAGTTACAGCAGGGAACCCATTTTAAAATATCAGAAGGTATACAGAGAGAGACAGAGATCAGATAAGAAAGTTCTGGAAATTCAGATTTGAAAGTCATTAACATAGTTAAGAAGCAAATACATAGAAGAGGGCCAAGGTCCCAGAACTGAAACTTGGACATCTCAATGGCTAAAAAGGAGCCAAGAAAGGAAACAAAGAAAGATTAATCAAGGAAACAGGAAGCAAAGCATTATTTCACAGAAGCAAATGGAGTTAGGCAGTTCAAGAAGGGTGGAGTCACTAATTTCAGAAAATACAGAATCATCAAAGAGATTGAGAACAAAGAAAAGGCCCCTGGGATTTGCAGTTACACACACACACACACACACACACACACACACACACGTCATTGGTGACCTAGAAAGAATACACATGGTGAAATTTTTAAGACTACATACTGAAAAAAACCCAAACTTAATTTCCACTAAGATGTTAAACTCTATTTCTGTTTTTCCCTGATACAGAAAAAGCTAGTTTATCTGACATTTGTATTATTATTCAGTGTTTGACACATCTGCAGTGCTGTAAAACTGCACTTACAGCAATAGTCCTAAGATACTGAAAGGTTATTTTATATCATCCAAAATGGTCAGGTTTTTATGAGAAAAAATGAGAAATTAATATAGAACTCTTTAAGACATGGAAAGGTATTAGCCCTTACAGAGTAAATCAACCTTATCAACCCTTTCCATGCTAAAAATAATTATTGTTTAAGAATATTAACGTGTGATTCACATGTAGCTTTGTGAAAACAGTTCTGCTGCCAATTTTCATGCAATGGAAGCCGTTAAACAATTAATTATTAAAAGTATATGGAGTTACCTCAGAAAACTAAATATAGAACTCCATATGATCCAGCAATCCCACTCCTGGGCATATATCCAGACAAAACTTTCACTGAAAAAGATACATGCACTCCTATGTCCACTGCAGCACTATTCACAGTAGTGAAGACATGAAAACAACCTAAATGTCCATCAACAAATGAATGGATTAAAAAGATGTGGTACATATACACAATGGAATACTGCTCAGCCATTAAAAAAGAACAAAATAATGCCATTTGCAGCAACATGGATGGAACTAGAAACTCTCATACTAAGTGAAGTAGTCAGAAAGAGAAAGACAAGTACCATATGATATCACTTATATCTGAAATCTAATATATGTTACAAATGAACCTATCTGTAGAAAAGAAACAAACTCATGGACTTGGAGAATTGACTTGAGGTTGCCAAGGGGGGGGGGAGGGGGAGGGAGTGGGATGGACTGGGAGTTTGGGTTTAGTAGATGCAAACTATTGCATTTGGAGTGGATAAGCAATGAGGTCCTGCTGTGTAGCCAGGGAACTATATCCAGTCACTTATGATGGAGGATAATGAGAGAAAAAGAATGTGTATGTATGTGGAGTTCCTGTCGTGGCTCAGCGGTTAACCAATGCGACTAGCATCTATGAGGATGCAGGTTCCGTCCCTGACCTTGCTCAGTGTGTTAAGGATCGGTGTTGCCATGAGCTGTGGTGTAGGTCGCAGACTCGACTCAGATCCAGCAGTGCTGTGGCTTTGGCTTAGGCTGGTGGCTGCAGCTCTGATTGGACCCCTAGCCTGAGAACCTCCATATGCTATGAGCATGACCCTAAAAAGACAAAAAATAAATAAATAAATAAAGAATGTATACATATGTATAACTGGGTCACTTTGCTGTACAGCAGAAATTGGCAGAACATTGTAAATCAACTATAATTTTTAAAAGTATAGGTTTGACTTTTTTAGCAGAAGATGTCATCATAGCATTCTAATTTCCTATTAAAGGGATTGTTGCATCTAGAAGGCTGAAAAAAAAATGTGTCTTACCCCTCATCTTTACTTCTTTTTTCCACTGTTTTGGGCTTGATCACCTTTGTAGCATATTTCTCCAAATTCTCTTTCTTTCCGTAACTGAATTAGCATGTTTATATTAGCTGTCAGAGTAGAATAAGGCCCAAAGCCACAAGCAGCCTGGCCAGCTTGAGGGAGCCATGGCAGGGTTGCATTAGAGGGTTTTTATTGTTGGCAGGAGCAACTGCTCACAATCATACTTTAAGATTCTCTGCAACCAAAGTGTTTGTTTTGTGTTTGTATGTGCTCTGGGCAGCCTCATTATTATAGGGAGCATTACTAATCGATTCACATGGCCCATTAACATTTGACTGCTATCCATAGAGCAAAGCTGCATACTCCTAAGGACCAGACAAGAGGTTAACAAAGCTGTAGGGAATTCTAGGATAAATAGATCCTCCTTACTGATTTATTAGGTATTTATTACCCATTATGAATAAAAGTCTCATCCTGATCAACATTTACTCAACAATTTGGCTGAGTCAGTCTGACTTTTGCATCAAGCAACTACTGCTGTAGCTGACACCAGATTATTCCACCCCTGACTGTGTCTTTTGAAAATAACCCTGGGATAGTTCAGAGAACTACGTCTCAGTTATCCCCATGCTTCCTGGCTATTCTCCCCATAGGAGTCCTTCAAAATAGTCATACTATTACCACTAAATACGCTCATTGCAAGTACATAAAATGTACTTTTATGTATCATATTATGCTTTACTAACACCCTTAATCAGGTCAACAGATTTCTTAAAATGTTTAATTGACCTCTAATAACTCATTCTTTTTTCATCTGTTTCACTCTCTCCAAGCAATTATAAGAGATAGCAATTGCTAAAATCCACAGTAAAAAACAACCTCAAAAAGTCCCTCTCCTGTGTTGTTTTAATTTTCAAAGTTTGGAACAACTAAAGTGTCTTAGTATTGCCACATCTCTGAATATTTTATCAATTTTTTTCAAGGAAATATTATTTAAAATGCTTAAAATATAACTGTGTAGCAATCATTGAATCTCCTGTTAGCTTATTGTTTATAATCAATATCAGATTTTGATTAGTAATGTATCTGAATAAATTTGGAGACAAACTTTTTTTTCTCATATAGGACAGAGTTCAGAGTTACTGTTTAGTTATTATTTGGTTTAAATACCCTTGTGCTTGTGTTTCATTATTATGTAACAAATTACCACAAAATAGTACATATTCATCATTTCAGAGTTCTAGAAGTTGAAAGTATGACCATAGTTCAGCTGGGTTCTCACTTGAGAGGTCTTAAAAAGGGGCAATCAATGGGTAGGCTATTGTTCTCAGTTGTAGTCTTGAGGAGGGGAAAAAGCTCCTTTCCTACTCATTCAAATTGTTAACAGAATACAGCTTCTTGGTGGTTGTAGGACCATTTTCTTTTTGGCTGCTAGCCAGGGATTGCTCTCATCTCCTACAGGCCACTGTCATGTACAAGAGGCTTGAGCCTCTCCACAACATGGCAAATTACTTCTTCATGGTCAAGGAAAGCAGCTCCTTGGTCTGCAGCTGCCACTTTCAAGTCTTTGAAAGAAGCTTACCTAATTAGGTGAGACTCACCCAGAAATATCTTCCTTTGAATTGAATTATCATCACCTGTTTATAGGCTTAACTGCATCTATGAATCTTCACCTTTGCCTGCCAAGTTACATAACCTGATCATTGGAGTGATATCCATTACATTCATGGATATGCCCATGTTTAAGTGGAAGCCATTACACTGAAAGTGACTGTAGGCGGCAGTCTTAGAGCCTTTGTGGCATTCTGCTGATACAACCCTAATAAAAGAGATCCTAGGAATTCCCATTGTGACTCAGTGGGTTAAGAACCCAGCTAGTCTCTGTGAGGATGTGGGTTCGATCCCTGGCCTCACTCGGTGGGATAAGGATCCCCCATTGCCGCAAGCTGAATGTGGTGTAGGTCGCAGATGTGGCTCAGATCCTAGATTGCTGTGGCTGTGGTGTAGGCCACCAGCTGCAGCTCCAATTCAACTCCTATCCGGGGAAATACATATGCCGCAGGTGCTGGGAAAAAAAAAAAAAAAAAAAAAAGGATGCTAATAATTAACGCAACAATAACACTGTTGTTGATGTTACCATTATTCTTTCATTGACATCTACCTGACAGTTACCTCAAGCCTCCAGGGTGCTGCAGGGGAATATACCCTGAAACCTTCTGACGACATTTAATAGTCATGATTGTAAACTGAGACATTCCTAAAGATTGCCTGATTACTCTAGACATTCTAAATGTTATCCTGGGATGAAGCCAGACCTGTAGGAAATTGAGACACACGTAGTTTGATCTCTCAAAGACTAGAATTTACAAATCTTGGCTTCCCTAGCCTGTATTTAAACTTAGAATAAACATCTCTAAGAATCTCATCATATTTACAATATGGTTGATGCTCACTTTATAGCATGCCCTCATTTTTATAGAAGAAATTTCCCTCAGGTGTTAGTAGAAGGTTTAATTATATGTCTTCAGGAAAATTAGTTTTTATTTTATGGCTATTGATGCATGTAACTGATCAAGATTACAGTTTTAGGAGTTTCCATCATGGCTCAGCAGTAATGAACCCGACTAGTATCCTTGAGGATGTGGGGTCAATCCTTGGCCTCCCTCAGTGAGTTAAGGATCCGGCATTGCTATGAGCTGTGGTGTAGGTTGCAGACGCAGCTCAGATCTGGTGTTGTCATGGCTGTGGTGTAGGCCAGCAGCTGCAGTTCTGATTCGACCCCTAGCTTGGGAACTTCCATATGCCATGGATGCAGCCATAAAAAGACAAAAAAAAAAAATCCCAGTTTTATCTTAGCAACTATAAAGTATACAATCAAATGTATAACTTACACCTAGGAAATATACAAGATGTTTTGGGTACAATATTTATCCTAATTTTAATTTAATTTTCTTACCTGTGTTTTCCTTTTTACCTTGAACTTTTTCACTTATTTTCTTAATCTTGTGGTTCCACAGGTATTTTATAAATTGCCTTACATCCTTTCTGAAATAAATCAGTTAATGTATATTGCCAGGGCAGCAGTTTTAAGTACCCTAGTAGGAACCTTAAAACACACTTTTATTTTTCCTTCCTCTCAAAAAGGTGATTAGCTAATGGGTTTACAAAATAGTTAAGAATGCACGTTAAAAAAAGGGTTAAACGTGTGTTAAATGAAATCTAGAAATGAGCATATATAGTACCCATAACATACAACATTTAACGCTTTTTAGTATAAGTGCTCCTTCTTTTGTATAAACCGAATAGTGTCAGGTCTTTCCTATTGTTACAAATTAAGTCATGTTAATATTAAATCATGCTAATTCTCCAAGCCACAAGTTTCTCATCTTGTGCCCATCTTCTCATGTGATGCCTTAATTCCATTGAAAATATGTACTCCAGCTATTTTGAGGAGTACCTCAAAAGATGCCTTACCCTCAGTCCAGACTGTCAGCCAGGGTCACGGCATGATATGTGTCTTTATATCTTTCTACTTCTGATCCAGCTCCTATTCCCCAACACCTGCTGCTTTTTTGACAGAGCCACATAGAAGGATTACTTTATCTATGTTCTTGCATTGTTATATCCTTGCTCCATCTTTCCCTAAAATGTTGACCAACAAAAATACACATCCCTCTTCTCTACAAGAAATCTAGCATCATCATCATCTTTATTATTGATATACACAAAGTACTAGGCACAGTGATTTATAGGGCTATTTCACTAAACCCTCACAAATATCACTATCTCTGTTATCTTTAGGGGATAATAAGTGCACAAAGAGATTAAGACATTTGCCCATGTTCATTTAGTTAATAAGTGGAGAAGCTGAAACTCAAGTCTAGAGAGTCGAGCCCTTATTTAACTGATATAATGTGTGAATCCCTGATGTAAGTTAATAGATGCACACAGAGGAGATGTAGTCAACTCTGAATCCCACTTCGGTCTGTAGCTATGTCCAGTTAAGAGTCATAGCTCTGAGCAGCGCTAACTCCATTAACCATACTCTCCTTTTGGGAAAATAAGATTCAGGAAAACAAAGTGGCTTTTCTAAGATTTCACAATTAATACCTGGTAAAGGTAGGACTTATAATTCTATTGGATCAGCACCTTGAAGTCAGGTACTCACCTCTTCACTTCTAGAACCTGGGGAGATGCTTAGTACTCAGAATGTCCTTAACAAATGTTGCTTGAATGAGTGAATGAATAATGAATAAAATCAAGAACACTTTATTATTGGAGTTCCCATTGTGGCTCAGTGGTAATGAACCCAACTAGTATACATGAGGACACAGGTTCAAACCCTGGCCTTGCTCAGTAGGTTAAGGATCTGGTGTTGCTGTGAGCTATGGTGTAGCTCACAGATGAGGCTTAGATCTGGTGTTGCTGTGGCTGTGGTATAGGCCAGCAGCTGTAGCTCTGATTTGACCCCTAGCCTGGGAACTTCCATGTGCTGCAGCTGCAGCCCTAAAAAGCAAAACAATAACAACAATAAAAAAAAATGAAAGAACACTTGATTATTAATTAATTCAATGTTTTTTCCTTTATACCAAAGATGATCCCAAGATGACAGTCATCCTAAAGAAGAAACACAACCCTGGTAAAGTACTATGTATTCAGAAAGTAATTTGGTGATTAATGTTTTGAAAGTCATAGATCATATTTTAAAAAGTGGAAAAGAAAGGAATTTTATACACATGCAAGGGCAAGTAATAGGGTAATAGAGAAATAAGTGTATCTATGTGGAAGGGATATTAGGCATGTGTGATTGGCTAAAGTCTAATCTGAGTGATGAAGGACCAGTTGATAGAAGCCCAGCTTTTTTTTTTCTAGTGATATTTTAACCTTTAAAAAGTGTTGGGAAATTTTGAAAAGGATATTATTTTTATTGCGTACTTCTAGAAAATGCGTGCATAAAATATTATGAAACCAAACAAAACAATGAGGTGTTAAAATTTGTAATAAATTGCAAATCTTTTATTAGGGAGGCATTGTGCATTTCTAAGCAGGGAGGAGATATGATTTAAAAACATGAAAAACAAAAGCCAAATCTCTGCCTTATGTGTCTAGAGAAGGGGTTGGGTTTTATGCAGGGGGATTAGCAATTTATCATGGCTGGTTTCACCTTATAAAACTAATTGTTCATAAGTTTATGATAAATCTTTAGAATTGCTTGAATTTTATAGTTCGAATTCTATTAGCTCATTAACTTTTCAATGGTCCCAGTTTCTCTAGAGTTCTTTTTCCACCTAAGGTAAATGCTAGCAGGTATGGTAAGTCAGCTTTTTCCACCACATATCCTTAATAAATATTTTAATAACATATTAAGTGATCAGTTGATATTCTAAGTTACAAACAAAAGAAACCAATTCTGGACATATTAAGCAGAAAATGATTTATGACAAAGGCCTTGGATAGTTTACAGACCCTCAAGAATGACCAAAGAGATTCCACACAGCCAGAAAAAAACTCCAAGATAATGTTCCAGGGAGTTCCTGTGGTGGCTCAGCAGAAACAAATCTGACTAGCATCCATGAGGACGCAGGTTCAATCCCTGGCCTTGCTCAGTGGGTTAAGGATCCAGCGTTGCCGTGAGCTGTGGTACAGTTCACACACGTAGCTCAGATCCTGCATTGCTATGGTTGTGGCATAGGCCAGCAGCTGCAGTTCTGATTTGACCCCTAGTCTGGGAACCTCTGTATGCCGCAGGCGCAGCCTTAAAAAGACAAAAAAAAAAAAATGTTGCAGAAAATATGGGCCAGGGGGTGGGAGGACTCTCCTCTGCTGTTGCTTCCAGCACAGGCAGGAGTCAGCCCTACTGCAAATAGGGACTGACATCACACACTTACCCATGAATAACGATGCTTTGTTACTTTGCCTAAGGAGATGGGGCAGAATTCTCATCATCATATCTACCCTTATTTTCAGAATGAATTCTGTTATATTCTTGTTTTGGGGTGTCATTAACTTCAGATTCAAATCTGTGGCAACTTTGGCTGATTGAGACTGGAGCCTTTCTCCACTAGAGGGTCTCCACTGGAAGTTCCTTACTAGGGCTTGCTTTCACTCCATATTGCATCCCACAAGCACTTCGTGAATCACTACTTTCACTGGATCTTAAGTGAAACTTGGCAGGGGTTTGCTCTGGTCCTCATTCAAATCTGCCAGCCTTCAGGGTCTTATAGTAAACAGATTTGTTTGTTGCCTCCAAATCCAGGAAGACTCACCAAACACTATATCCTTACTTAGCTGTGAAGTTCACCTCATTTTGTAGGGAGTATGTATCCCACATGTTACAATCCTTGGGTACCTGGAAACTTCACTAAGGTGGCAGGATTATGTATTATCATGAAATTATCTACTATCTCTAGTAAAGCACCACAAAGCTTCTACTCCTCCGGTATTATCAAAGTGATTTTTGTCAAGATAGTGGGCCTGTATGATATACTGAGGGATGGTCAGAAGATTAATTCCCTGCAAAATAAATTCTCTATAATTGGAGATACAACATGCCTTTTTCTCTACTTTGTAATTTTCATAATTTATTATTATTAAATTTTTTTTGTCTTCTTGCCTTTTCTAGGTTCGCTCCTGCAGCATATGGAGGTTCCCAGGCTAGGGGTCCAATCGGAGCTGTAGCCACCAGCCTACGGCAGAGCCACAGCAACACGGGATCCGAGCCACATCTGCAACCTACACCACAGCTCACGGCAATGCCAGATCTTCAACCCACTGAGCAAGGCCAGGGATGGAACCTGCAACCTCATGGTTCCTAGTCAGATTCGTTAACCACAGTGCCACGACAGGAACTCCCACTATTAAATTTTTAAGCAGTACAAGGTTACCCTTATTTATTGCTGCTATTTCTTCTTTTTTATTGAAGTATAGTTGATTTAAATTGTATTAATTTCTGCTGCACAGCAAAATGATTCAATTATATATGTTTATATATACTCTTTTTTAATGTTCTTTTCCACTACGGTTTATCATAGGACATTGAGTATAGTTCTCTGTGCTATACAGTAGGACCTTGTTGTTTATCCCCTCCATGTTTAATATCTTATATCTGCTAACCCAGGCCTCCCACTCCATCCCTTTCCCTGCTTGGCAACCGCATGTCTATTTTCCTTGTCCTTGAGTCTGTTTCTATTTCATAGATAGGTTCATTTGTGCCATATTTTAGATCTCACGTGTAAGTGATATCATATGGTTATTTTTCTTTCTCTGACTTACTTCCCTTAGTAGGATAATCTCTAGTTGCATTCATGTTGCTGCAAATGGCATTATTTCATTCTTTTTTTACGACTGAGTAGTATTCCACTGTGTATGAATATATATCTCACATCTTCTTATTCCATTCATCTTTCAGTGGACATTTAGGTTGCTTCCATGTCTTGGCTATCATGAATATTGCTGCTATGAACATACAGGTACATGTATCTTTTTGAATTATATTTTTGTCCAGATATATGCCCAGGAGTAGGATTGCTGGATCATATGGTAACTCTATCCTTAGTTTTCTGAGGAACCTCCATACTATTTTCCATAGTGGCTATACCACCTTACATTCTCACCAACAGCATAGGAGAGTTCCCTTTTCTCCACAACCTGTCTAGCATTTGTTATCTGTAGACTTATTAATGATGGCCATTCTGACTGGTATGAGGTGGTGCCTCATTGTAGTTTTGATTTGCATTTCTCTAAAAATTAGCAGTGGTGAGCATTTTTCATGTGCCTATTTGATAGCACATGTCTTTTGCAAGACATTAAGAGGTACTTCTGTCCATGACAGGTAAAAATTATACATATTTTATATATAAAACTTCCAAATTATAGTAGCTGTTAGATTTATATTGGTAGGACCCAAGGGGGAAAAGAAACATCTGGAACTGCAGCTGCAACCAGAATTGCTTAAACTAAAGATAATCTAATACCTGCTAATTCAACTTTTACCTGATATTTGGGGTATTAGTCAACTAGGAAAGTTTAATGTGGATACAGCAAAAAATCACCACCTCTTAATCTTTTAAGTCTTTCATAGCAAGATCAATTTCTACTGTTCTTCTGAGCTGCAGTATTATTTCTGTTTTACTATTTTGGTATGGGATGGGAAGGTTCTGGTTTCCCTTTAGCATTTCCTATCATGATAATCCTTACTCGTTGAGTAAAGGTGGGAATTCTATCAGTTGTTTAGAATGTTAATTCTATTTGAAAGCTGAGGAATAAAATATAGGTTAGGTTTAGAGCTTTATAAGATGGACAAACAAAATTATTTATCCGTCTCTTGATCGAAGGATTGTGAGATATTTGAATTAACCTAGCTCTAGAAATTGGGTGAGGAAATATAAATTGTGGTGACTTAAGTAAAGCCTCCATGCTAGGGTTTATGAAGTTCTATGCTTATATCAGGGAGCCTATGATCAATATGCCACCACAAAATGCCTTATGGGTCATACTGTTCTGATCCCTTTGCTGATATCATTGCTTTATAGTCACTATGACCTGATTAGTCTAAGAGTAATATACTATTTCTTACCTTCTGACATCCTGAGATCCAGTATCACACTGAAGTCAGGAGTCCTTTTGACTGCAGTATCCTATACAAGCATCACTGTTCTCCAGAGTACAGTTCCATGCGGTACCTTTTAGGGATGCTGGGACTCCACTTTCTGGAATTTCTCAGAGCCTTGGAGTAGTGAATGTACACTGGGCTCTTTAGAGAGCATAGTTAGGGAGCAGTAGAGCAGTTCACTGCATTCAGCCCTCACTAACATTTACTAATCTCTGAGCCTTTAGATTCTTTCCACTACATTATACCAAAGAATTTGATAACTCTTTTTTTTTTCTTTTTAATTTTATTTTGTTTGAAGCATGTTCATGATTAAATCTGTATGCTGGCTTATTTGAGTGACTGCTCTCTGATTGCAGTTTCCTCAGTCCTAGTTCTTCCTCTTCTTTTTTTTTTTTTTTTTTCTTTTTTCTTCCCTTTCCTTCCTTTCTTTTTGGTTTAGAGAAACCCTTTCAGTATTTCTTTTAGCCTGGGTTTTGTGTTGCTGTATTCTTTTAGTTTTTGTTTGTTGGAAAAAATTTTTATTTCCCCTTCTATTTTAAATGGTATTCTTGCTGGATAAAGTATTCTAGGTTGCATATTTTTTCCTTTTAGCACTTTAAATATCTCTTGCCATTCCCTCCTGGCCTGTGGTGTTTCTGTAGAGAAATCAGCTGATAATCTTATGGGGGTTCCCTTGTAGGTAACATTCTGCTTTTCTCTTGCTGCCTTTAGGATCCTCTCTTTATCACTAATTTTTTGCCATTTTTATTATGATGTGTCTTGGTGTGGGTCTGTTTGGGTTCAATTTGTTTGGGGCCCTCTGTGCTTCCTGTATCTTGAGCTCAGTATCCTTTAGATTTGGGAAGTTTCCAGCGATAATTTCTTCAAATATATTTTCCATTCCCTTATCTTTTTCTACTCCTTCTGGAATTCCTATTATGCATAGATTGGCCTGCTTTATATTATCCCATAGGTCTCTTATATTGCTTTCCTGTTTTTTGATTTGGTTTTCTGTCTGCTGACCTGTGCTGCCTGATGGGAGGGGGAGGGAGTGGGAGGGATCAGGAGCTTGGGCTTATCAGACACAATTTACAATAGATTTACAAGGAGATCCTGCTGAATAGCATTGAGAACTTTGTCTAGATACTCATGTTGCAACAGAGCAAAGGGTGGGAAAAAAATGTAATTGTAATGTATACATGTAAGGATAACTTGATCCCCTTGCTGTACAGTGGGAAAATAAAATTAAGAAAAAATAAAAATAAATAAATAAAAAATAAAAATAAAATAATAAAAAAACAAAACAAAACAAAAAAAAAGAATTTGAGTTCACCGTAAAGTTTACCAAACTGAAAAGAAAACAAAAAAAACAAGAACCACATTCACCTGCTCAAGCTAGCACATGAACCAAGGAACAGCTTGGTAACTGAATGTATATTGATTGATTTAACCCATTCTAAAATCATTCCCCTCCCTCTTAGGTCTAGAATTTTCCATTCTCTCACATTTTCTCCACACCTACATCCATATAAACCGTATAAATTATCCAAATCTTCTAAGCTTTCTCTGCCAAGGCATGTGTGGTTGCCATGGCCAAATACTCTTGGCTCTGATTCTGGTTATGTCTGGGGACAATGTGAAGGCTCATGAGAACCTGGTATATGATCCTGGTATTGGAAAGTCAGTGCTTTCCAATAAGACCTATCTATGGGGGGAGGGGAGGCACAGCTCCACCATTTTCTTCCTATAGATTCCCATTCCAAGTCTCAGGATTCCAGTTTCCCCCCTGGTCAAAGGCCTAGTGAATTCATTTAGCATGATAATCTGACAATTTATGTGATCAAAGTTTTAAGCTTGGTTTTGGCAGTTACAGCCCTGAGGACTTTTTTGAGACTTTTGTCAATTATTTCCTTTTCTTTTAGCCATGCAATTAGAAGTGACTCTTTCTCTCCAGCCCTGTAGGACTTTCACGTTTCAGGGCCATTGTTCTCTCCCATAGCCGTATCCATTTTGTCCTCCAGAGTTTCACCTTGTCTTCATTAGAGGTCAAGTTGTAGGAAACATACAAACTCTAGATAATTAAGAAGGACCTGAGGTAATAAAAAGACATTCAGTAGCTGTTTTAGGATGTGTCATGGAAGGTTATATAAGTGTCAAAAAATACATAACCTCCAAAAGCTTAGTTGCTTATATAGAGAAAGAGATTTCTTACTCATTCATGCTGCATGTCTAATGTTGGTTGGCCAAGGGCTTCCTTCATTCACCACAGCTACTCAAAGAATTTGACTAAGAGAATCAGTATTTTGACATATGCTTTCAAAATCTCTGCAGCAGTGGGAAGAAAATATGGTTAATTGCATACTGGCTTGAAAACTACCACATCACTTCTGGTCAAATTGTTTTGGCCAAAGCACATATTGTGGCCACACATACTTCAAAACAAGTGGGACAGAGCAATCCTACTGTGTGCTCAGAAGGAAAGAGTGAAAATGTTTGTGAATATCTCTACTATTCACTACAGAACTTAGAGAATTTTTAGCAGGGTATGAGACTCAGGTTTTTATTCCAAGCAGCCTGAAACAGGTATAAAACCCCATCTTTTTTTTTTTTTTTTTTTACCAAGAATAAACCTGTATTGGCACACCATAATCATCTAAAGTCTATACTTTTACCTTAAGATTCCTTTCCTGCTGTTGCACATTCTGTGGATTTTTGACAAATGTATAATGACACATACCCATTATTTATTATCATATATTTTCACTGCCATAAAAATCCTCTGTGCTCTGCTTATTCATCTCTGTCCTCCTTAACCCTACCAATGAGTAATCTTTTTATCATTTCCATAGGTTTACCTTTTCCAGAATGTAATATAATTGAAATCATACAGTACGTGGCCTTTTCAAATTAGCATCTTTTACTTAGTAATATGCACCTGTTTCCTCCACATCTTTTCATGGCTTGATAGCTCTTTTTTTTTTTTTTTTTTTTTAGTGCTAAATAACATTCTGTTATCTGGCTGTACCAGCTACTGAAGGACATCTTGGTTGCTTCCATATTTGGGGAATTATGAATAAATTTGCTCTAAATACCTGTGTTCAGGTTTTGTGTGGACATGTTTTTAGCTCCTTTGCATAAAAACCGAGGAGTGTGTGGAGTTCCTGTCGTGGCGCAGTGGTTAACGAATCCGACTAGGAACTATGAGGTCGCGGGTTCAATCCCTGGCCTTGCTCAGTGGGTTAAGGATCCGGCGTTGCCGTGAGCTGTGGTGTAGGTTGCAGACTCAGCTTGGATCCCATGTTGCTGTGGCTCTAGCATAGGCCGGTAACTACAGCTCCAATTAGACCCCTAGCCTGGGAACCTCCATATGCCACGGGAGTGGCCCCAGAAAAAGGCAAAAAGACAAAAAAAAACCAAAAAAAAACAAAAAAAGCAAAAAACCAAGGAGTGTGAATGCTGGATCACATGGTAAGAACAGGTTTAGTTTTGTAAGAAAATGCCAGTCTGTTCCAAAGTGGCTGTACCATTTGGCATTCCTACTAGCAATGAATGAAATTTCCTATTGTTCCACATTTTCACCAGCATTTGGTGTTGCCAGTATTCTGAATTCTGGCCATTGTAATAGGTATATAAATAAATATTTTTTTAACATTCTTTTATGATAAGTTAATTATCTCAGAAAATCTTATACATGTGTATATATGCATGTGTATATTTATATGAAAATTCACCAGTTTATGAAAATCCATTATGATGTCAAAGAAATTTTATCCCAATTCAAATAGTAGTTTTTTTTACAATATTACGTCTCTAGTTTACTAGATGCTACAAAAAGAAAGGAAGATTGGAAAAGAAATATCCAATACAGAGTGCTCAGAGTACTGTGTGAGAAGATGTCAGTTGTATACATGACTTTAATTGAGAATCATATTAAAACATAGTAAGTGAATAAGTGTCAAAAAGCATAATATAGGTAGAGAAATAAATGTAAGTCCCAAAACTTAAGTGGGGCTTATTTGGGGCATTATGGGTTGAGATAAGAGTTAGAGGAAGGAGTGGTAGAATTTTATTTGTTTATGAAGAACCTTAAATTCACAAAAGAAATTTATAATAGAAATCTAAGTATATATAATTCAATTGTCCTAATATGGATTAAAAGAAAAAATTCAAATTCATGTCAGTGCTAATGTTTAGTCTGTCTATTAACTTTCTCTAAAATATTTAATTATAACTAATCTAAGTGGTCTTAAGACTTGTGGCTAATTTTTAGTTGTAATTGAATAGAAAATGAGTCTCTGATATGCATAAATAGGACAAGCCAGGGAGAATTTGGCAACTGTGCTCTTTGCTTAGAACACATCAATATATAGTTGACTGATTAAACTAAAAATGACAAATAATTATAAAGCATGTATTAAGTAGAAAAGGCTTACTTTTAAAATTCTTCAGACATTGTATTATTAGAATGTGAAAGGCAATTGCTAGAATATTACTGAACAACTTTTTCTTTAATTTTAAACTAAAAATGCTTAAGGAAAATAAAACATTTGATTCATTATCTATAAGATCTAGACTTTGATATTACATGAGGGGTGTGTTCCTACCAATTTTGATATCTACCGTTATTATGACTTACACATGTCATAGAAAATATTCAATTCATTACAAATGCCTTCCACTGAAGAGATGGAATTACAATGCCTAGCTAATCCTGCCTGCTGAGCAATCTTCAGATATGCATTTACATATATGGACTCTAAAGGAGGAATACATTTTAAGACTGTGACTGACAACACAGCTGGGCTGAGATGAACATATCATGGCATGACTCTGGAAGTATAAACTCTTGAACTGAGTCTTAAAATTCTTTTCATGTGGTTCATATAAGCAATCCACATCCAAGTCATTGAAAACCTTTGCTTCAAATATGCTAGTGAAAGACTGACACATGGAAGTGGGATGTATGAAAAATTATCTAATGCATGCCCTCACAGAAAAATTTTAATTCATATAACTCTCCAAAGTAATATACTATGGTGGCACACTCATGACTCAGTAAATCACCTCACCCTAACACATATTATTTCATTATAATTTGATACTCAAGTACTGTGTATAAAAATCTTTCTCTATGAAGGAAAAGTTTCTGTATTCTTTTACTTTTGCAGCCTTATTCTAATGTATAGTACTGAATTTTTCTTTAATTTATGTTTCAATATAAGATAAAAGAGTTATCTGTAACCAGAAACAGGAATAAAAACCAGTGACAGCTTTCTGTAGCCTTCATCTCAAGGAGAAGAAAACAAAATAGCCCAAAATATGACACTTCCAACAGGCTTATTAATGACGTTTTGTCTGGAAGCCAATTGATATGATAGAGTACAGTCATGTTGACAAAAAAAAAAAAACTACTAATTTTTTTGTTAAACAAGGAAGACTAATTAAGAAATAAATCTCCATTAGTTTGTCTCCCTTAGTACAGTTAGCAGATGAAATTAGAGTAACTGAAAGAAAAAAAGCATAACCAAGTTTTAAAAAAAGTTCTCACTCTTCTAAATTAGGTCATTCTGATGAAGTAGATCACACTATATAGTAAGGGATCCACAGTTAGGAATAAACGGAAAGATTAGTCTTGTTGAGCAAATTAATAGGCATCAGTATCCAAAAATATCAACTCTACTTAGAAAATCTCATAGTTTCTTTTTCCAGAGGTACAGTAGGGTCATTTGAAATATTGTACTTTTTTCTATGCTAAATTAAGTTTGTTTTTTTCATGTCAAGACTGACTGACTACATACCATAACATGAGTAATCATTTCCATAGATTTTTAGGGGATGAACATCTGGCCCATATTTGCTAATGATGATCATGTTTATATGTTACTGCCAGACTGGACCTGGCATGCTTATGTAGTAATTTTGGCTATTTTGATAGCTGCTACCACCAAATTGAATATATGATGTTTCAGATCAATTGTTAAGACATCAGAAAGCACTAGATAAGTGATAACCCGGTCCAGTCAGTCTGTGATGCTTAGAAATATTCCTTAATAACAATTTGCTTGAGTCTATATTTAGAAATGTTATACATTGTATTTTCCATGAATACTAATCCTTAAATAAGGTGGTTTAACCTAATAGAATGATTGAAAGGATTTTCCTATACTTACTGATAGATATTTATTTGGCTATATTAAAAGGACCAACAAATTCCTCTAAATACTCTGAAACTGATTACTACCAACCTAAAAGGTAGATAACTGATCCTCAAGAGGAGGGAGAAGATCCACCTTATTTCCCTGACAATTTTCCCAAAGGTAATGATCTCCCTTGTTATGTAAAATGATTTCCTAAGGCCCAAAGCATATCAGACAATAGAAGGTGAATTTTTATTTACATTGTCTTAGAAGAACTAAGATGTTCAAAATTATTGTGCGTTCTTTGTATGAAAAATAATACAGTATCCTAATACCACACATTTTCCAGTCTTTAATTTCTGTAAAAATAATTTTGAGACATAACTTTTAAAAAGGATGCAAATAATTTTGTGGAAAATGTTAAGCTGTTTAAAATGAAACAGTATAAGCTCACTTGCAAAGTCAACAAATAATGGCAAAAAAAAAAATAGTAAAGAAAAATGTCCAAAATAGAACAAAGACAAAATTGAATAAGTGACAAAAAGAGTATAAAGTATAAATTCCAACAACAAAACCTGAAGATATTGGAAAGAAATGAAAGAAAGCTTAAAATTAAAACTTATAAAAAAGAAGACTGGCAAAATAAGATTACAATTCATAAAATACAAAACCCACAGAAAATTAAAAGAAGAAAGTTGTGATGAATATAAATAAAAATTATCCCCATTTAACTAACATTTATTAAGTACTCTTATGCATCTGGTGTTGATTTTGACCAAAAGAAAATCACAGATTTGACAAAGGAGCAATGGGTACAGATTGATATATTTAAAGTCTCTAAGATTTCTTTCATTGTTTTATGTGTTTGTCATCCTGCAAATTAGGAAGTAATCTGCTTAGTAAAACCTTTAAAGTATTATTATATTATGCACAAATTCTCTTAAATATTTTACAGAAATGTGTGTAAGTATTTTCTACAAAATACTTTCCTTCTGACAGCTCCAAATGGCCACATATTACCCTGGGTTGGTTAACTCCCCTTTGTGCTTATTGAACTTATTCCTATAAACTCTTTAGTCCTTTCCACCCAATTAATGGGACAAAATGCCTAAATAAACAACAAAATGAAGACCTTTAAAAGTTCTACTACCCTGCAATAAAAGGACTTCATTTTGAATGATTATAGCTCAGAGTTGACACTTCACTGTGACTGACAGTATAGACATCCCCCCTTCCATTTGTGTGCCCCCAGTAATGGCACCCACCTCACCAAGCTTTCAGAGTTTTCATACATCTGCAGTTAAAGTCACTTGGCCTTTGGCCTTCTGCCTTCAAGGGTTAGAGGCATTGATTTAGGAAGAAAGATTAAACTAACCATAGCTAGACCAAAGAATAACTAAAAGAAATAAAAAGCAAAAAGATGAAGGAGTGAGGAAGCACATTAGATGGTAAAATGAGGAAGTCATTAAGCAAATGAAACCTTAGACTGAGTAATTAGCAAAATTTCCTGAAACAAAAGAGCTCTTAACCTCTGAAGTACAGTTGTCCTGTGACCAAAGTGATTGAGCTGCCCTTGGGTCAGGTAACACTAGATTGGCAGCCCATGGCAAGCCTCATTAGACTAACAATCCAAGTCAGACAAGGGAAATTCCCTTAATGCTTAACACCTAGCTTTGTGGTAACATCAAATCGCTGTTATTTCTTTCTCACTCTTGAAAAGTACAAAATAGTCTAGATAACTGTGCCAAAAATCAATCTTCATAGTCTTCTGGGTAAATTTTTTTGTTATCCATTTCAGAGTCAAGCATCTATGGGGCAGGATTCTTCCTATCTTTGACCCTTGGTTTGGTGCCTGACACTGTGAGTGTGAATGATGAATGAAGATGTCTGATAAATTAGTCTAAAAAATATGCTAAGTCGAATTGTTTTTTCAGTAACCACTAGATATTTTCTAATTTCTGATTCTAGATCCTTCTGATTTCATTGCCAATGTTTCTAAAAGAATGATTCAAAGGAAACTGGTCATTCATAAATGTTTATTGCTAATTAGACACCAGAGTTTCACTGTATCTCACCATTCATAATGTTTTCCATGTTGTGCAAAATTTCATAAGATATTTTCATCTCCAAGCCCATGGAGGTGCCAGTTTTCAAGTTCTGTGTTGAACACTAAAGTGCCCTTAATAAATGAGTCCAGATGGAGTGTGTATGTAAGATGGGTGGGGTAAGTACGTGAGATGTAGACCACAAATAGCTTTATACTCAATCACTTCATAAGATGCCACATGGCCTGGGGTAATTTTCCGTCGTAGAATCTAAATAACATTGTTCATTTGCTAATGGTCTAAATATCATAATTAGGACATGTTGCTGCTATAGAACTCTAATTACTGATAAAAAGCAACTTTCATCATGACCTTCTCCCATTTAAGGAAAATGATCATTATACCTAACTCCAGCCCTTGATCATTCCAATAAAGCATTTCTGAAAATGCCAAACACATTGCTTGGTTTAGAATTGCTGTTCTAAATGGGAACTAATGATTTATGTCTTTTTCAGATGTCATACATCTGGAATCATTACCAGGTGAGAATCAAAATAGCAAAAAGTGGCGGCCTCAGGAACCATAAGACGCATGCTTACTAGCCATGCGTCTAGCCATGTACTACTTCTCTCTTTCATATCATCTCATACCAGAAGCATTGCAAAGCAAGCCAAAAGGAAGTTTAATCTAGTCAGGTCCAATCACAGCAATATGGTTTCATGTACCTTAGCATTCATCAGACCCACGGGATCTCTCTGAAAGCATACATATCTGTTTGTTGTCTCTGCATAACACCAAGGCTGGGTGGTGGTGATGTGGGCTGTGTAAGCGGTGATGTGATATGGAGAGTCTCTCTGTTTAAAAAAGTACATCCTTCCCTCCCTAATAGTCTATTACAATGACTGAAAGTCCATTACCAGAATTTTTGTAGACTCTTATGTGTCCCCAGTGAAAACTTAAATATCTTTAAAAGAAATATCATGGTAACCTATATTAACTAAAATCTTGATTACCTTGAGAACAAGCTGTGAGCAGATCTTAGGGGTAGACAATAATAATGGGGTCTTGGAACCATGAATATTCATTAATTCATCCATTTAGCACTGACTGGGCACCTATTTTATTCCAGTCAATAACATGATTTTAGTGCATAGAGATGTATACATTTGATGTCTGTATTCGAAGAGTTTAGAGTTCAATGGAGGAGATGGGTAAGACATAAGACAATCAAGGTAGAGAAAGTACCATGATGGAAAAAGGGAACTATGGAAGCATGTGGGAAGAGCACCTAAACTGGACTGGATTGAGAGGAGACAGCTTGCTTGAGGAGACTATATAAAAATAAAATTTAAAGATGTCACCCTTCAATAGGGCTTTACAGAAAAAATAGGACATTCTATTAATATTATTATGTTAATGAAATTTAGCACAATAGGAATAATTTTTGTGACTTCTCAGATATAATAGTTGTTTTATTATTAGAATTGCAACATGACCCATTAACTGAATGTTAATCAGTATACATGTACCATTTTCTAACTTGGTTCCTCTGGAAATTGAGCAAATGCATTGTCCTTTTGGTGTCTGAGTTACCTCGTTTGTGAAATGTGCAATTGGCATCCCCAGTTCTAATTTGTTTAGGGCATCTTTCCTTCCCAAGTTGAGGGTTGGTACTGTGTCTAAGATTCTGAGATGACAGACAGAGTCCCCTTCCTCCAAAAGAGTAAGTAAATGGTATGTGAATGTTCCTGACAAATTTTACTTATGTCACCATTTTGTATAGTAACAACCAAATCTCTGACCTTATAAAATCGCTCTTGGTATTTACCACCACATTTTAAATTTTTTCTCTAGAAACTTACCTTTCTTAGAATATTATCTTTTTTTTTTTTTTTTGCTCTATCATAAGTGACTAGGTATAGTTCCCAGTGTTATACAACAGGATCTCATTACTTATTCATTCTGAGTTTGTTTCTAATTTATGTAATCTTACTGCATTTGATGTATCCCTGCAGGTCAGATTTAAAATTAATCTTGGGAAAAAAAATCCTTTATGGAAAGGGTATCATAAACAAACACTCTAATAAATAGCATAAATTTTGGAATCAAACTGTCTGGATTTCTCTCTTGATTCCACTATTTAATAGCCAGATGATCTTGGTCAAGTTATAAAATGAAATAATGCACATAAAGCCTTCTCATTAGAACATTATCTAAAGGAAAAAAATATATTAAATGCTACATTGATTTTTGTAACAGAACAAAATTTATCTAAAATCATGAAATAGAATGTAGTTACCAAACTTCTTTAAAATTTTTCAGCAGGCTTTCATTAATTTAGGCAATTTTAAAAAGTCTTTAATTGAAGTATAGTGTTATTGAGATGTAGTTATTAATTTACAGTATTTAATGTTATAGGTGTACAAAATAGTAACTCATAGTTTTAAAGGTTATACTCTCTTTATAGTTACTACAAAATATTGGCATTATTCCTTGTGCTGTATAACATATCCTTATAGCTTATTTTATACCTAATAATTTGTACTTCTTAATCCCCTATACCAATTACCCCTATCTCCTTTCCTCTCCCCACTAGTAACCGCTGTGAATTTGGTTCTTTTTGTTACACTCACTAGTTGGTTGTATTTTTTTAGATCCCACTCACAAGTGATATCATATAGTATTTGTCTTTCTCTGACTTGTTTCACTTAAGATAATACCCTCAAGTCTTTCTATATCACTGAAAATGGAAAAATTTCATTCTTTTTATTGCTAAGTAGTATTCCATTGTGGAATACACACACACACACACACACACACACACCTTTATCCATTCATCCATTGATGGATTGATATGCTTCCATATCTTGGCAATTGTAAATAATACTGCTATGAACATTGGGATGCATGTATCTTTTCAAATTAGTGTCTTTTTTTTTTTTTTTCAGATATATACCCAGGAATGGAATTGCTGGGTCACAGAGTAGTTCTATTTTTAATTTTTTGAGAAACCTCCATACTGCTTTCTACAGTGGCTGCACAAATTTACATTCTCACCAACAGTATGCAAGGTTTCCTTTTCTTCACATCCTCACCATCACTTGTTATTACTGTATTCTTTTTGATGATAGATGGTATTCTTAAAGACCTAAAGGAAGATAAATAAGTCTATTAACAAAAGGTTAAATCCATACTTTACTAAAGTGGGTTTTTTAATAGTTCAGAATTATACTTTGCAAATAATGAGTCAAATTTCCAAAGGAACAAATCCATGTAAATAAAAATAGCAGTTTTCAAAAATCTATCCAAAGTATGTTTTCTCTTATATATGTAGTTTCTTTTTTTTTTAAGAATACAAATAAAAAGGTTTACATTATTTTTCTTGTAAAATTGTCTCTGGCTATCTTATGAGAGTGAAATTTAAATCTGAAGAGAGCAGATATTAATTGAGTCCAGACTAATCAAAATATGCTCTCAAGGGCATTCTTTATATGAATGTTTAGGCTAGGTCAATCTTCCAAATCCACAAGCAGCCTTGAGAGTTGTGAAACTGGGTGGAGGACATATATCTAAGACTAATCTGATGCCAAAAAGAGTTGTTAAATGATCATGGAAAAAGTAAATTTCTTCCCAGGGAAAGTGCACCAAAAAGGTTGTTTGATTTTAAAAAAAATCTTATCCATTTGAAATAGAGTAAGAAAGTATGCCTTCCTGAGATAATCAGGTCTCTGTTAGATAAAATCACTCCGTTCGATGTATAGGTATTCACAGCAGGGAGCTTGTCTTGATCAGAAAGAATAAGGTAGTCTGAAAATGTAAGTACAGCACTGAATCCTCTTTAGCCAATATCATTACTGGGTAAGATGGACTGTGTAATTAATGCCTGTGTGTCTCATAATCAGTACTGAAAACAGTAGTCCTCCAGTATAACTAAGGTCCCAGTAAATCACCAGAGAAACTCAACTTCTAAAAGCAGATTAGGTCTGTTATATTAATAACAGATTAGTAAATAATATTTTTCTTCAGCGTGTCTTTTTTATAGGATTGTGACTTTTTTAAAAAGTATTGATATTCTCTTAGATTTTCTTTGGTATCAGTTTCCATCATTTGGAATAAGCCCAACCTATACAGAGAGTTGTAAATCCCAAGTTGTTATTAGTACTTACGTTATTAGTAATCATAAAAATCCTTCAAACTTTAGAACATTATATTAGACTCCGAAGATTAAGTATAGGCAAATGCAGAGTTGCTATAAGTTAATTTAAAAGGGCAAATTAAAATTACAACAGCCATAGTGTTCTTCAATTGTTCTTTTTTAAAGCATAACAATATCATATTTTTTACCAACATAGGAAATCTTTGTTATTCAATAGTTATAATGAATCATGAAATGATGACACAATTTGTTAGCTAGTTGTCCTGATCATTGAATTTGAAAATACTATTCCTACAAAGAATTTTTTTCATCATTGACTCTCACCTCACAATGCCTGATTTCTTTCTGTTCTGACTCTGAATGAGACTCAGAATTAATGGTAATAAGCTTAAATGAATTTTGTTATGGAGCTGTTGGGAAAGTGTCTAGGTTGCTTTGCTCCAGGTTTAGACACTGAGACAGAGATTTCAGTGCAGTGTATTTGGAAGATGACCTAAGAAATCACTAGATGGGAAGTAGAGAAGAGAGACAGGGAAGGGAAGGATGCCCATAAGTGTGCAATATGGAGAAGGTCCCTGCTGTGAGCAGCTGCCTCCCATGTAGTTAGGGATTATGAAAAACCACAGATCATGCCTCAGAGTTATCCCTTCTGAGTGAAGGGAGAAGCTGGGGTTTCCAAATATTCATTCTAAAAAACATCAGCCCAGACTGGAGTCACAGGTGAAGTCAATTAAACTTTTAAAAGATAGAAAATTCCAATATTTTAAAAACTTTTCTGGAGTTACTATTGTGGCTCAGTGGGTTAAGGACCCCACATAGTGACATGAGGACGCAAGCTCAATCCCTGGCCTTTGGGTTAAGGATCTGGCACTGCTGCAAGCTGCAGCATAGGTCACAGATGTGGCTTGGATTCTATGTTGCCATGGCTATGGCATAGGCTGGCAGCTGCATCTCCGATTCACTCCTAGCCCAGGAACTTTCATATACTGTGGATGTGGCTGCAAAAAGAAAAAAAAATTTTCTAAGTATGAACTGCCAAAATATTTCATAATGAAAATATATATAGATGTTATTTATGGATGTTAATGTAAAATGCTAAATAAATCACATAAATATAATCCTGTAGTGCATTTAATTATTAATATAAAGAAAGTAAATGGAATTTATTTCAGTAATGTAGGATGATTTGATAGTTGAAAAACCTTTAATATAATTCACTATATTAATAAGTTGAATGACCAAAAATTAAACCCATTTGGTAAAATTCATTATTCCTGGTTTTAAAAAGAATTTAAATAGGGTGTTCTAGGGGGTTCTCTTGTGGTGCAGTGGGTTAGGGATCTGGCATTTTTCACTGCAGTGGCTTGGGTCGCTGCTATAGTACATGTTCAATCAATCCCTGGCCTGGGAACTTCCATATGGCCCAGGCACAGCCAAAAAAAAAAAAAAAAAAAAGAGAGAGAGAGAGACAAATAAAATTTGATTAAATTAATACATGATTAATGCTAAACACTAAAACCATTTGCATTAAGTTCAGAACAAAATAAGAATGCTCACTATATTCATAAAGATGATATCTGTTGCCTCTAACAAATTACCTCAAAACTTAAAAGTTAAACCAGTATTTGTGATCTCAGTTTCAGTGGGTCAGGAAATCAGAAGCAGTTTAGCTGAGTGCTTCTAGTTCAAAGTCTCTTACAAGACTGCAGTCAAGGTGTTGGTTCTGCAATCATGTCTAGTCTCTCTCTACTGAGGAGGAGCCCTACCTTACTACTTATGCCAGAATAAAACCTTAATGATCAAATATATTTAAATACACACACACATCTGAGGTAACTTTCTTTTTTAAAACATCTTTGAGTTCCTGTTGTGGCTCAGTGGTAACAAACTGACTAGTATCCATAAGGATGTGGGTTCAGTCCCTGACTTTGCTCAGCAGGTTAAGGATCCGGCACTGCTGTGAGCTGTGGTGTAGGTTGCAGATACAGCTTGGATCTGGCGTCGCCGGGTCTGTTGTGTAGGCCGGCAGCCACAGCTCCAATTCGACCACTAGCCTGGGAACTTCCATATATGGGCAGGTGTGGCCCTAAAAAAAAAACTTTGATAGGAAATCTGGAAGACTGTAAACCCCAAAATCATAAAAGTAAATACATTTGATTTAAAAATTTGTTAAAACTTTTTTGATAATAAAGTTGCCATAAACAGAAGTAAAACAACACAACAAAAGCAAACACACTTGGAAATATTAATAATATATATCAGAAAAAAAAGCTTATTTCTTAATGGAGAAAATCTTTTAAAAATATATGAGCGATTCTAAAACTTTATTAGAATAATGTGCAAAGTAAATATAGTTTACAAATAAGGAACTGAAAAGGCTTATTATAATGATAAGATACCCAGCCCCCTCATTATTTATACAATCTCAATGTTTCCATATTTTCATGGATCAGATTAACAATGATACTAAAATGTAAAATTCTATGGCAAGAATGTAAACTTAAGTTTAAATTGCTATAATTGCTTTTGAAGTTAAATTTTAATTTAAAAAATATGCTTGATGTCTAGCCTAGCAATTCTCTTATTAGAAATTTATTCTATAAAAATTTATACTGTTTAGTGAATCTGCAGGGTTGTTCACTTCTGCTTTGTTTGAAATTGTGAAAAACAATCTAAAAGTCTCTCAATAGAGGGCTAGCTAAGTATATATATGTATTTATTCATATAATGAAATATTGGATATCAGAGTGGGAGTGAGACTAACTTTATTTTCTACCCCATATTTTATGGTCTGATTATTAAAATTGTAAAATAATTTTCAATAGTGTGATTACTTAGAAATTAAGAAAATATTCAGTAATTTGAGGAACAAAATTAGAGGCAACAAAGTATGTTTTGTAGAAAACAGTCTTGGAAATGCTATTAAAACAATGACAAAAGCCATAACAACAACTACAACAAAATAGTTTCCTTTAGTCAAAATAATCAGACATATCCTGAACTCTACCTCAGACACAATAATGGGTAAATGGGTATACACATATGCAATTCTCTTAAAAATCTTGCAAATGGAGTTCCCACTATGGCACAGTGGGTTAAGGATCTGGCATTGCCACAGCTGTAGCTTAGACTGCAGCTGTGGCTCGGGTGTGACCAAAAAAAAACAAACAAACAAAAACCTTACAAACAAGAAAATTTACTTGTTTTAATCAAGAGTTTTTCAAACACATTTATTCATATAATTTTTGTGTGTTTGACTTATATCTGTTGAAATCTCATAAAACATACTTGTAGCATCCTTTTAGAACTGCACCAGAGGCAATGTGATCATTTTGGCTGTTTGAGAATGGTACTGAAACAGTCGACTCAGACTCACTTGACTGCCAGCTGGAGAAATTCCTGGAGGCTGGCAACTTGGCCACACTCCTAGGTGCCATGGTCTTTTCCCTCTCTCTGGGCAGTTTCATAATATGACAAGCATGCTGCCCTCACCTAGAGGGCATGTACATGGCTAGGATTCTTCTGAGATCCATGAGAAAGAGAACAACTCTAGGACTTTATTTTCTTTGGTACCAGGCAAAAGCCAAGAAACTCTCGGCAGAGAAGACTCTTTTCTCAGAAACTGGGAAAAAATTGTATTTGAATACTTCAAGTGGCAGAATCCCATTGATTCCTTTGCAGAGGTATTGTCACTAGACTTGTTCTTGGTGGCATTATCTGCTTCTGCCAGTGCTGTTAGAACTGGAGGGTCACCTTGTCACCAGCATGGGCTGTTCTAGTCCCAGCAATTGGGAGAGAAGGGCAGTTGGCACACAGGGGGATCTTGGAGGATAGAAGCTTCTTTCACATAGCTGCTGGAAGGTAAGAGTTTGCTAGTTCTTTTGTTCAGTTTGTTCATTTTGGGGGCAAAAAAACACTTGCATATTTTCTAATGATGATCTAATAAAACTAGAAATCATCAGTGAAAGGTAAAATATGAGAAATTGATACGCTCATGAGTAACCACTGAATCAAAGAGAAACTGAAAATAAAACTTACCTATGAGGCATACAAAAACTGCCCTTATGAGAGAAGTTATAACCTGAATGACTAAATTATTTCAGAATGATGGGAATTAAATTTGAATAGTAAAGACATAAATACTTTCATGTAAGGCAGGTGTGGTTTTTTGTTGTTTGTTCTATGAGATTTTCCCTCATAAGTGAATCTCTTAATAGTTGAGTTCTTACATGGCCTCTCAAATACTGCATCATGTTCTCAGTATGTTTTGAAAAGCAATTAAGGAGGACATATTAGCCTTAAATGACAGACCTCGATGCCAGTTTGAGTTGATATAATAAAGTTTGCCTGACAGAATTGGTTAAAAAAAAGTAGTAAGGAAATTTAAGATGGATTTAGTTTTTATCCTTGAGTAAGTAATATTATATGTTTGGGATTTTATGAAAAACATGGATCCTAAGTATGTGGGAAAAAAAATATAATGGGCATAACTTAGAGTTCATACAAATTCATTTTGCAGTAAATTGAAACAATTGAGAAAAATTGTCTTAGGTTATAACTTAAGAGGTAAATCATGTAGCCTCAAGTTGGAGAGGCAGACAGGTCAGCACAGAGGATCACAATTTACCAGAGTGGCAGTCCCCATGGGTACCAGGGCTGGGGTAAGGAAAATTGAATTGATGATTAACAATTGCTGAACTGCCATGGACAAACTGAAGATTATTTCAGGAAAAACAAATCAAAGAATTAAAATAAATATACATTTTTTTACATACAAGATATTGATAACACAAAATAGGAGCAAGCAGTTATAGCAAATTCCCAAGTGGAAATACTGAGAATGAAAAATAAAATTGTTGAAATAAAGAGCTCAACAGAGGATGAATAGCCAAATAATGAATAAGTGGGACAGAATTTCAGATTGAATAACTTTTCCAGAAGATATCAAAATTAATAAAGAATTGAAAAGTGCACGTGTGAAAAAATTAAGGAAGTAATTTTATAATAAAATTACTGAAAAATAAGTATAAATAGAGTTATGGATTATTTAAATAATAATCACCAAGAACTTCTTAAGTAAGGGTATCTGCTGAGAAATTAAAGGGTGGTTCAATATCAGGTAATTTTTAATGTTACTCACTATTTTCATGGGTCAAAAGGAAAGTAATATTCCTTCAATAGGTAAGAAAGCAATTAGAGGAGTTCCCATCGTGGTGCAGTGGTTAATGAATCTGACTAGGAACCATGAGGTTGCAGGTTCGATCCCTGCCCTTGCTCAGTGGGTTAACGATCTGGAGTTGCTATGAGCTGTGGTGTAGGTTGCAGCTGCGGCTTGGATCCCGCATTGCTGTGGCTCTGGCATAGGCTGGCAGCTACAGTTCCGATTAGACCCCTAGCCTGGGAACCTCCATATGCCACGGGAGCGGCCCAAGAAATGGCAAAGACAAAAAAAAAAAAAAGAAAAAAAGAAAAAAAGAAAGCAATTAAAATATTTTACCATTCATGTATTATTTGAAGCTCTATAAAACTAGAAATAAAACTAGAAATAAAAACATTTTTAACTTAGTAAAAGCCATACATAGAAATATCTGCAACCATAATAATGAATAAACTTAATAAATTCAAAAGTGGTAATCAGACAAGGATATCAGTATTACTACTATAATTTAACACCATTAGAAGCTCTGACTGATGCATAAGAGATATGTAAGAATTAGAAGGTAAGAAATGAAATTATTATCATATGCAGACTATATAAACATCCACATAGAAAACTTCACAAAATCAACACAGAACTTTAAAAATATACCATTTTTACAAAACAGCAGAACTAGATTATCTATTAAGAAGTCTTAAAATACATAAGATCCTTAGAGATAAAATTTTTAAAAACTATCTTGAAGAAAATCATAAAGAGTTAAAGTGAAGAAATATATACCGTTCACTGATGGAATGACTTAAAATTGTAAAGATTCACAATCTTGTAAACTTACATCATATTTGTAGCTATAATACCCATATGTGGATATACATAATATCCAAAATACTTTTTAAACTATTTAAAAAAAAAATTGGAGTTTACCTGTATCTCAATAGGTTAAGGATTTGGTGTTCTCACTGCTGTGGGTCTGGTTATAGCTGTGTGCAGGTTCAATCCCTGGCCCAGGAACTTCAGCATGCCAAAATAAACTTTTTTTTTAATTTTACAAAAAGAAAAATTGGTACAATAAAATTAATTATAGAACTAATGTAATAAAAAATACTGTTAAAGGAATGGACAAGTGAGTAGTCAAACAAAATAGAAAACCAGAAACCAGAATGATATTAAGATATTTTAATACACACACACACACACACACACACACTATATATAGTGTTTGGTTTGGCAAAATTGGCATTAATTTAACTCTAATAAAAATGGTTTATATGACAAATGGCATGGATGTAATTTATTAACTTTTGGGGGAAAAACTCAATTCTATAAGATATAAATTCCACGTTTTAGTCATGGTCAGGTGTCATTTACACCAAGCCTTCCGCTGAAGACTGAAAAAGAGAAACAAGATTAGCTAGACAAATAATATTTACAATCTATTTAAAAGCATTAAAAAATTACCAAATAAGAAAATTGGGGGATGCATCATTCCAAGGAATAAAAAGAAATTGAAGTTACTCAATATTTTCCCTCCGTCCACTCTATACTTCTTATTACTTCTTCTTATGTAAGGAGGCTGACCTGCATATACATTAATAGTTCTCCTTTACTCTGAGAGAAGTTGATAGCTTTAAATACATATTGTGTAAATAAAGTTTTTGAAAGGAACCATAAATAAACCTTAGAGAAAGAAGAAAAATAATAAAAATTAATAGGAGAAATTCATAAAAAAGCAAACATAAAATAGGATCAAGAAAACCAAGTTATTTTTCTTTGGAAAAATGTATACATTTCCTGCTGAATTAATCTAGAAAAAAGAGAGGAGGCACAAATAATATCAAGATTGAAAAACAATTACAATATATACATATTATTCATGGGGTACATATTATGCTTACAGACACTTAATAGTTCATAAGAGAATTTTATAAAAGCCTTTGCAAATAAATTTGCAAATATAGACATTCCAGAGAGACATACTTACCAAAACTAAATAGAAATGTTAATATTTTTTATCCAATACAGAAATAGAATCATAAATAAAACCCCTGTCTGTAGAAAAACTACATTTAAACAAGTGTTTAAGAAAGAAGAAAGCTAGTTTTATTCAAGCTCTTTTAGAGATGAAAGTTACAGATAACACTGAGGGCATTAAGCATGGTAGAACTTATTAAGAACAATAAAATTATTATCAGAAAGAAAAAAATATGTAGTACTTTCTCTTTCATGAAGGGACATGTGAAAATCTTCACCAAAACATTAGCAATTTGAAACATCAACAAAATGATAATTTATTTCAACAAAGCTGGAAGTATCCCAGGAATAAAGGACTTGATAATTACTATTATTCATTTCATTAATAGAATAAAATAAAATTAAGTGAACCGCTCTACCAATTAAAAATGCATTTGACATGGTTCAACATTCATGTACAATTTAAAACAAAAACACTTTGTAAAGTAGAAATAGAAAGGCACTTATTAATAAAGCAATAAAAGGTATAATTTTGTTTTTTGCTTTTTAGGGCCGCCTCTGAGGCATATGGAAGTTTCCAGGCTAAGGGTTGAGTTGGAACTGCAACTGCTGGCATACACACACCACAGCCACAGCAATGCAGGATCCAAGCCGAGTCTGAGACCTACACCATGGCTCACGGTAACGCAGGATCCTTAACCCACTGAGTGAGGCCAGGGGTCGAACCTGCATCCTCATGAATACTAGCAGGGTTCATAACCTGCCAAGCCACAATGGGAACTCCAAGGTATAACTTTTAAATGGAAAAAAATGTATCTAGAAAGTCTACAGATAGACTAAAAACCTAAAAATCATACAAGATGGAATATTGAAAAATTTCCCTTTTAGATGAAAATGGACTTAGTGCAAAAAAGCAGGAAAAAAATAAAATGCATGGCTTTAAAAGGAAGAAATAAAACTATTATTATAATTAGTCGATATAGTTGTAAAAATTAAAAATAATCCCTGTGAAGTCCAGAGATAAATTAGAAGAATTAAAGTACAGATTTAGTGGCATTGCTAGAACAATGTCATTATTTAAAAAATCAATTATATCGATATACCAGAAACAAAAATAAAAATTCTAAAGCTGTTTTACCACAGCAAAAAGAAAAAAAAGTCAATTACATAGAAATTGAGAGAAATTAAAGAGGAGGGAAACAAATCATTGTACCATCCTTTTGGATAGTGTCATTATTCCAAATTAATTTCTACTTTTAATGCAATTTCACTCAAACTTTTAGCATTTTTTTTTTGTATTGTGTGAAAACTGAGAAGCTAGCTCTCAAATGTGTGTGGTCATGAAAAGTACTCATAATAACATACAGAATATTAAGGAGCAAGAAGGAATATTTATTTTACCAGTTATTAAGACTAGTACGTAAAAGGCTACAGTTATAAAAACAATGAGGGATTAGTACTCCTGTGGACAAACAGACCACGCAGAGACTCAAAACAGACCCACACTTAGGTGCTGCCCCACAGTATAGGGAGAACAGGATGTTCTTTCAGTAAATGGGTGATTTGGACAACTGCATGGGGGTGAAACAAAGCTTTATCCTCATCTCTTGGCCATAGGCACTGTTTCAGATAGAGTGAAAATGTAAAGGTGAAATTCAAGACAACAACATTTCTGGGAGATAATATAAGAGACATTATTGGAGTACAGAAAGTATTCTTAAACCTGACACAAAGAAACACTACCACTACAAGAAAAGCATAATATATTGGATAATATTAACACTGAGTTACTTAATTTTCATCAAGTGATACTTATAGAATAATAAAAAGGCAACAGATAGAAGAGGATATTTTGACATATAACCACTCAAGACCTCATATCTAAATATTTAAAGAATGTTTCCAATTCAATAAAAGACAACACAACAATATACAATTGTCTTCAAAATAAAGACGATAACCAATAAACTTATGAAAACGTACTTGAAGTCTTAAGGATTCAGAGAAATGTATATTAAATTGAAAATGAGATATTACTACGTGTCCTCCAGAATGTCTAAAATTAAAAGACAAACAATACCAAGTACTAGCCATCACAGATAATGATAGTAATTCATAAAAGTGATATACCAAGAGGTCAGTAAAGCATAAAATATTTCTCAACGTTACTGATCAGAAGATGCAAATTGAATGGTCCAAATGATCATTTGGGATGTTATCACACACACGATGGAATAACCATAATATAGATACTATGTAGCTATGAAAACAAATGTGCTAATCATCAACTATATTGATCTAAACCATTGTTAGGGACACACAGTCCAATTAAAAAAGAAAATTGCAAGATTATGGCTTTGGTTTTAAAAAAATTCAAGTGCAACAAGAAGAGAAGATCAAAATGCACATACAGGAGCTCCTATTGTGGCTCAGTAGTAACCATGAGGACTCAGGTTTGATCCCTGGCCTTGCTCAGTGGGTTAAGGATCCAGCTTTGCCGTGAGTAGTCATGTAGGTTGCAGGTGTGGCCTGGATGCCACATTACTGTGGCTGTGGTGTAGGCTGGTGGCTACAGCTCTCTGATTCAACTCCTAGCCTGGGAACCTCCATATTCTGCAGGTGCAGCCCTAAAACGACAAAAGAAAAATGCACATACAAATATGTTTGTAGGTATTTATGAGCAGGGAAAACATGTAGATGAAAACACATCAGACTGTTAGTGTGTTTCTTAGAGATTTCAGAGGAGGAAGAAATTGTTAACCTTTTCTTTATATGCCTTGTATTGTTTCCCAACTTAATATGCAATACTTTATTTTTTTTTTCTTTTTAGGGCCACACAAGAGGCATATGGAAGTTCCCAGGCTAGGGGTCAAATCAGAGCTACAGCTACAGGCCTACTGCACAGCCACAGCAACGCCAGATAGCAGGGCAAGGGATGGAAACCGCATTCTCATGGATACTAGTTGGGCTCATTACCACTGAGCCACAATGGGAACTTCCTTTATGTAATTTTTAAAACAAGGTAATAAAAAAGGAATAAAGTAAAAAATGGCAGGATAAAAATTTATGTGACTAAAAAAACTTCCACTTAACAAAACAGCTATTGTGTTCTTGTTCTGCAAAACATCTTATGACCAAATACTTCACTGAGAACTAAAACTTCACTTAGAATTAAATTCTCAATTCTCACTTCATTACATCCTGATTAAAAGCTATCAACCTTCAAATGATGATGGAAGGGGTACTCGATGTAATGTTTCAAAGCCCACTCAACCGTCCCATGACTGGAGACCTAACTGCTCTCCCCTAACAATGGCCTATTCAGCAGGAAACAGCAGTTGTCGTCCCTTTTCCCCAGTTAGGGTCTCCAACTCTAGAGGGGGATTGAGGCAGAATATTAACTCAGGTAGTCAGTATAGGAGGATGGGCTTTGATGCATTCTTTGATATGGCCATTGATTAACATTTGTGGCTTAAAGGCTCCAGGGAGTAACATCCCCACAGGCCTTGTTTACTATAGGGAGTGTAGATGGACATTAATCCCTAATCCCTTGTGACTCTGTTTATGGGGGTGGGGGGGTGGCAAAGAAACTATGAGATTTATGGGCCATTTCCACCCCTAAGACCCTATTGGATAAGGACTGACAGAGGTAACTGTGCAAGGCCAGTGGGAGAAAATCACATCTTTCTGGACCCCAGGTTGGTACCCCCTCATCTTTAAGGAATAAAAACCCCTATAGGACTATAGAGAAAGGGGGCTCTTCTCCCCCTTCCCAGCAGCCCTGGGAACTATTTGCTTTCCTTTAATAAAGACTGCTTGCTTGCCAAAAAAAAAGGGATTAAATTCTCAAGAAGTAGATTTTTTTCTAGCTTTTACGGTGGATATGATAAAAAGCAAGGATGCCTTGGGATAGGTTAGTTTGTTTTCTTGTGAATCCCTGGTGCCTTTATGCATGACTAATGTAGACATTTGGAATTGATAGATTTTGTTATCTAGAAAAAAACATGGTGTGTTTTGAAGAACTCCTTTCATAGCTGTTGAGTCTTTTTGATGACAGTTTTATTCTATTTGGCATGCTCAGTGCTATGTCTCTTTCACATTTTTATAATTATTTTTTAATAAACATCTTTAAACACTTTATTAATCTCTCAATTCTTTCTGGCTCTACTGGAATGATAGCACACTTTGAAAGTGTGAAATCAAGCACTTACTTAAGGAGCTGCATTTTGATAATTATTTCTTTTTGTCTTATCAAAGAAATGTTGGCTTGAAGAAGCACATGAATGCCTTTGGCTTTTAATTTAAATAAAAGTAACCATTACAGGGAGTTCCCATTATGGCTCAGCGGGAATGAATCCGACTAGGAACCATGAGGTTGTGGGTTTGATCCTTAGCCTCGCTCAGTGGGTTAAGGATCTGGCGTTGCCATGACCTGTGGTGTAGGTTGCCGACATGGCTCGGATCCTGTATTACTGTGGCTGTGGCGTAGGCCAGCAGCTGTATCTCTGATTAGACTCCTAGCCTGGGAACCTCTATACATGGCAGATGTGGCCCAAAAAAAAAAAGAAATAAAGTAAGTAACCATTACAGATCACATCCATGGAATTTTCTTAGTTTTGAAAAAGGTGCATGTTATCTATACTACGTAGTTGCAAGACAGTAAATCATAAATTAGATCCATATTATCTCTGGGTTTTAAAATATTTGTTTAATCTTTGGGCCACTAAAAGATACACATTCAAACCTAGGATGATGTTAAATTTATTTATTTGGCCAATTATATGTAAAAGAAATTTCTAGGAAACAATTGGAATTTGTATTTCTTTTAATAAATATTTTTAAACATCTGTCTGTTAAGAATTAATAACTGTTACATGTTTCAGTGTCTTAACTCTAAATATGTATTTCAGAAAGTGGTCTGCACAATAACTTAAGCGATATTCAACAAGTGAAATATCCTTAGCTTTGTTTTCTTTTTGTTTGCATTGTTATCATCATCATCATTTCAAAGTTTGATGGCAAGAAGCCACTTTTCATGGGTTGAAATATTTATTGACAATGGAGAAGTTACTTTAAAAATGTTATTTTAGGGAGTTTCCATCGTGGCTCAGCAGAAACAAACCTGAATAGTATCTATGAGGATGCGGGTTAGATCCCTGGACTCGCTCCTTGGGTTAAGGATCCGGTGTTACTGTGAGCTGTGGTTGTAGGTCAAAGATGCAGCTGGGATCTGGTGTTGCTGTGGCATAGGTGAGCAGCTACAGCATGGATTCCAGCCATAGCCTGGGAATCTCCATATGCCTTGGGTGTGGCCTGAAAAAAAAAAAAAAAAAGCTGTTTTACTTAGCGTTTGCTCTTCTTTTTTTTTTTTTCAAAAGGGAGCATATTTAGTTGACAATCTTCAAAACTATTAATATGTTTGACTTTTCTTTAGAGAGTTGATTTTAATAATCCATTGTCATTAATGGATTTTAAATAAATATGCATATATATTTGCTTGCTTCAAGTTATCGGTGGATTCGGAGTTAAAAATCAAACTCATTTGCAAAAGTGTTATATAGGGTCAAAGACTCATACTATGGTAACAAAATAAAGCCAGACTGTATAGGAAAAAGCTCCTTGACATAAGTCTTGGCAATGATTTTCAGATTTGACACCAAAAGCAAAAATAAAAAAGCGGAACATCAACCTAAAATGCTTCTGCACAGCAAAAGAAACTGTGAACAAAATGAAAAGGCAACCAACCAAATGGGAGAAAATATTTGCAAATCATATGTCTTCCAATTAGAGGTTAAGAGCAAAGGATAGAAACAGTGTAGAAAAGCAGTTTCCAGGCTGGGACGATTGGGAAAATAGGGAGAGATTGCTAAAAGATTACAAACTTTCACTTGTAAGATGAATAAAGTCTGAGGATCCAATGTAAAATGTGACTACAATTGATAACACTGTATTATATAATTTAAATTTGCTAAGAGAGTAGAACTTAACTGTTCTCACACACAAGCTAAGGAAGACAAAACTCAGAAGGATTCAAAATTTAAAAAAATCCTCAAACCTTCCATTGACCTCATTATCATTTTTCAATGTCTTTCTCTTCTTATGTCTTTCTCTTATTATAGCTATCTGTAATAAACGTTTTAGTGGACTTTATTTTTCCTTATAAGGACAAATTTTAGCTTTTTATTTTGCATTCAAACTGTTTTGTTAATAGTCTTTAAATTTTATGTTCATCAAATTGCTAATTGGCATTTTTATTCACAGGCTTTTCCAGATTGAAAATGTGGTTCTGTGTTTTCACCTTTTATTTACTTCATTAGTGAACAGTGGTATTACATGTCTTGTCATTGCTCAGGAGTTTAAGAGGGAACGTGAGGCTTGGGTCTGTACTTAATTAAAGAAGCTTCTGCAGTGTGGATCTATGCCTATCGTGTCTTAGGAATGCTTCCTATGAGCGTTCAAGTCTCAGGAGCTGTGCTGCAGAACCCACTGGCAATTTGCGTGTGTGCAAATAATTAGACATATATTATCAAGTTGAAATGCTTAAGTAAGCCTTTAGAGTGTGGCCTTTTAAAGTTTCTACAAAAACACCATGAATTAAATATAATACCAATAATGCAAGCACATGTGGGCAAAAAATGGTAAAGCTGACATTATCCAACTTTGAAAAAGCTTAGCTAAGAATATTAAAATTCTTAAAATCAGACAAAATATTGAAATATTTAAAAAAACTTTGTGAATGTGGATTTAGAACAAATCATTGACATGAAATTGTCCTTAAGTATAAATTATACTTTGAGATAACTGTTAATAGAAGTATACATAAAACCCTTATAACTAAGATACATATATCAGGAATGTATCACTTAAAATTGTTGTTGCTGTGTTGTATAAATGCAGACCTTTGTTAACTAAGTCATAATGAACTGTGTCTCCTGGTTTAGTACCTGCTTTCCATCCTGGGACCTTGAGTTCTCTAATGACAAGGACGCCCTGGTCTATGAACAATATCCACAACATTTGAGCAATGTATCAACACTTTTTGTAGATAATTTAATATATTAGGTTATTTGAAGGGTAAATAGACTTAGATCTTGCCATCAAGGAGCTTACTATTTGTTGATAACTAATTAACTATGACTGATGGAGATTTTTTTTTTCCCAATGCATATAATACCATTCCCTAGAAAAGTTTGTCACCAGGAAGGACTTTAAGTTGATCATCATCCACTTCATGAAAATCAAATTGTAGTTTTGCTGAACTAAAACTGATTTCTCACATACATTTTTATATTTTAACCTTATTTCTAGTTCCAGCTTTTGCTCTTGTGGAACTAAATGATCTGGAGGTAGGTGATCTCCTGTGCTCTGCTCATCTTGCATTCTCTAAGCAGCCTCTCTTCAACATACACAACCCCCCAAATACAGCACCACAATGAAATATCAAAGCAGCAATGAAACAGCTCGAAGTTAATAGACTGTATATTCTAAAATACAGGCTTTCAATGAAAAAAAAAATGCCATTAAAAAGGAAAAAAAAAAAAGACCTTCCCATCTTTGTTCATTGGTAATATAAGTTCAGTGAAATGTGCTATACAGCAGCATAAAAAATTATTTTTTCCCTTGTTATGAGAATTCTTAGGATCTACTCTCTCAGAAACTTTTAAATATATCTACATCACGGGTAACTATAGTCATTATATTGTACATTACATTCCTAGTACTTATTTATCTTATTTAAAAATTCAGGTATTGGAAATATAAAAAGAAATTAGGTCACATCGAAGTAGGACTTTAGATTCCAAGACACAATATTTTAAAGTATGCTGACCTCTTATTCCGAAGAACATGAAGAAGACATTTAAAGATAAAAGAAATAAAAATGTCAAATCCCTTTACAAAGGAAAAAAGTACCTAAAAAACAAATTAAATGACAATTCAAAAATATGGTATTTTTTTAATCTCATGCCTATTTTTAAATCCAAAAAGGATTTTGAAATCATATGAATAAAGAATACTCTTCTCTGGAAATATGTAAATATTGCAGATGTTTTAACTATATGACAATAAAAGTTTAAAGATTTAGACAGGTCATGAACATAATATATTACTAGACTATTCGTCTTAATGACAGTGACATCATTGTTCATGGAGCTGAACTTCTGATTTTTCATCACTATTTGGAGAATTCTCTTAGTTCTTCAAATCATTTCTGTTATTCTTTTAGCTTCCAGCAATAGCAGCTAATTTGTTATGCTTCATTATAATAGTGAGATAATTGCATTTTGGAATAAAATTCAATTGGTATATTTTAAGACCCATTGTGAAGTCATTTTCAGTCATTTCAAAAGCACAAATACTTGCATATTTATAAACTGTTTCATTGCTTCAGGAAGGACACTGGGAATGTCAAAACTGTTGTTTCTTCCCATCTCTGACTCTACAAAGATTAAGAAAGATGAAAATTAATATGTCAGCATGACTAGAGGTATATTCATCCTCTGAATCATTTTTGTTTCATTACATTAAATTTATAATAACGCAGTAACCATAAGAGTTCCAGATATTAAATTTTAGTTCCATCACACTTCATAGTCTTGCCTCAGCTCTTCATATAACTACTTCATAGATAATTTTGTATTTGTTTTCTAAACATAATATATTTTCTGGCAACCCAGACCTCACTAAGGATCTTGTCTAAACAAATGTATTCTCTACTTAGTGCACACCATAGGAAAATTGTCTTTAATGGTAAAAGACCATAAGCTATACAAAAGAACATTAATAAATACATAATAAATAATATAAAACTCATATTCTAGAAAGACAAACTCACCTGACTCAAGGACTATACATGAACTGTGGTGTTACTAAGCAATCATTACTACTCCATGTAATTCTGGGGCAAGTACATTTAGTGATGGTCTCAGTAAAAAAGCTGGAAAGGTAACACGTTGAGAGATGGAGATAGATATCACCAAAACCAGAGGATGAACAGATCCCAGAAGTGTGTGCAGCATCTCAGCCTGAGAAGCTTGGAAGGAGATGTTCACTAAACCAAATGGGTAAGCAGCAGATGTAGAAATTGAACTGAGGTGCCAAAAATTCAGGAAATCAGAAGATGGGAGTAATTGCAAGCAGGTCCAGAGGGAAAAGAGATTTCTAGTGTAAAATAGCATATGGTTTGCAGCCCATGAACCAGCTGGTCTCAACTCTGCCCCAAAATATCTGTGAAAGCAGAGGGAAATTACTAAAGTTGTAACACAATAAACCAGAATTGACAATAAGCGCATTACCAGTAACTATACGGAATGTTCATATACTACAGAGCTAAGAATTATACTGAAAGTTACAGTAGGTATTCCAACCTTATTCTTCCAATTAAAAGTAAGATTTAATTTTACCCCTTTCTTATTTGTCCTGATTCAGAAATAAACCCTCATCAATCTGGAAACTAGAGAATCTATTATATGGGTACCACATTTTGAGATTCCTCTTACCTCTTCACAATGCAATGACTATTGCTAACATGACTATCTCTCTTGGTATGTCTAACTGAAGACTATAAAATATAGAAAACAACTAGTCAGTAATTGTGTGTGTGTGTGTTGGGGAGATGTTGTCTAGTTAGGCTGAACAACATCCTAGAAAGTATAATCTTTACAAAGCCTTATAAAAAAAGCATTAATAAGAAAGAACTCAGAACAGTGAGTACTGTTTTGAAAGCATCATTTATTTGACGCACTGCAAAATTCAGCATTGAAGTTCAGGCAGTTCTATTTCAGATCAGCAACATTTCACTGGCACTTAGTCAAAAGATCTTGGGCTAAGAATTATGTGCATCAACCTGCTCTCTGCTTGTAATCCTGGGAAAGAATTCTGCAAGTGTGCAAGTGTATAGAGGGTCAGTGATAGTCCAAGCAATGGAATTTGAGACCTCCGCGAGAGGATGGTGAAAAGTATATTTTTTCAGCAAAGCATTCACTGGGGTTACATCACATCAATGAGACACAGTCCCATATAAACTTTGATAACCACTGGTAACTTTCTAACACCCTAACACTAAGAATGAAATATTCCATGCCAGGAATCCTGCACCACTCTCACTAGACTATTGAGAGTGAACTGAAGATGGAAATGAGGCAGCAATTTCACATTTTTATTTTAAAGTGTCTGGTTGCCATGATAGGTAATAGCTAATTCATTTATTTTCATCTTTACTTGAAATAACGGTGAAAGAGTGAGATTTTGGAAGCCGAGTGGGCGAGCATAAGCATAAGGTCTATTTGCCTTCTCCATGAATAATATCATTGATCTCACTGTGTGGTTTTTAAGTGGGTTGTGAAAGCAGTCTTAACACGGGAATCTCACAATTGAGCTTAACAGCAGCCACAGTGAATTAAGGATTAACTTTGGTGATTCATATGCATGACAATACACATCTGGATGTATAAGCTTTAATATGTTCACTAAAACACCAGACACACCTAAAATTCATCTTAATATTTCATAGCCATTCCTTGAAAAAAGCTTTTGTAAGACAGATTCTGCTCTGAATCAGTTCACATTTTTTCTTGGTCCCTTAAGACTTTGTGCCCAGATCTTGTTACTCAGATGTAGGTATGTGGCTCTTCTGGCCACATACCTAGCCTAGGTGCTCAAATCCAGTTGCCCAGTCCTTTATGATCTTGTCTTAGAGTATCTGCTACACTTACCTTAGCTGAACTTTTTCAGATGAAACTTTGGACCCACATATTAGCTTCTTTTCCTATTGTATTCACTGTACCCACCCCCTCCCCTGCCCTCTGGCTGCTCAAGCCTTGGCACAGGATCTTTCTCTCTCTCAATTCAAATAAGGCTATTGCTTGAATTTATAGATTTAGTTGGGATGTTATGTAGGTAAAGCTACAAAGACAAAACAAATTGATAAAAATCATACCCTTTACAGTTTTTATTTGGTGTCCCTTGTTTGATTTCCACATGGAGAAATTCACTGTTAGTGGGTGCCAAGGCTAGAAAGTGAAGACAGCACTGAGCCCTCTTTTGGGGAAGATAAAAAATGTAAACAGATGTAATTAAAAGATTGCAAAATTTGTTTAGAAGTGTGAGCAGACACTGGGTCATAGGAATAATTATTATCAGATCCTCCTATTGCCAGTAATGTTCAAAGATAATTTATTTGGAAATACTTAAGATAGTTTTCTTTTTTAATAAGAAAACTTTTTACTGCTGTATATTCTGGGAAATGTGCATTTCCTCACTGCATATTGAGGAGATTTTCGACAGCCGTATTGCTGCCTGAGTTTAAATCCTCACACTTTAAATCTTCACATCTGGAGAAGCTTAGGTTTAGAAGACCTGTCTTTTAACTTCTCTCCAGCACATTGTCTATCACTCTCTGGCTTTTCTCTTCCCCCAACAACACACATGACTCAGGTAAAGAGTAGATGTGAAAACATATAAATAGACTCTGGAATTTTCTTGACTCTTCAGATTATCTTAAAATAAAATTGCTAGGCCTAAATTCACACTGAGTTTCAGAGCTTGTGTACGGTTAATTTACTGATCTGTCTTGCTGCTGAACTGATGTTTTTGTTTGTTTAATGTGAGTGGTCTTTCTAATCCCATTAAGTGGAAACAAAGTTTACAAATGTAAATCCATTTTACTTTGATTTAGTACTTTTGCAAGACCAGGCTTCACAAATCAAGGCCTGAACTTTGACAGCAGGAGTAGTTTCAAAAGGTGTTTTTTCCCCCACCTTTGAGAGAAGAGGACTAAGACCTTTTCTAAGGGATTCTTTTTTTCTCTTCTAAACACTGGAAGTGGGGGGGTTGAAAGGATCAGGGGCTTGGCTGGGACTTTTCTGGTGAGCCTGAAAGCCTGAGGTGCTGCAGGTGGAATATAATCAGTGGGATTATTGCTGTTGTTTTTCAATTGTTGTATCAATCTCCATTCTTTGAAGGGAAAAATTAGCTGCAAATCTCTGTGAGGCCCCAGGATGAAATTTTTGACTTTGAGTCAAAAGACCTGGGGTGAGCAATAATCACTTTGACCCTCACTTCTCACAGGCACAGAATTATAGCAGTGATGGCTACCACTTATTGAACAATTAGAATGTATTAGCTCCTTCTCATTTCTATTTCTGATTTCCACAATAACCCACATGAGTTTCTGAAATGTGCATGAAAATGCTTGCCATGCTATCTAGTGTTCTTGTGAAAATCAAATGGAGTAATTTATGTAGAAACCATCTGAAAGTTGAAGTTATTATTCCCACTGGAAAGGATTCTTGGCAACCTCTCTTGAAATCAATTTCAAAGCTATTTTTTTTCTATAATTATCAGGTACTCTCAGAGGAAAAAGAAATGAAGATTCTAAGTCTTCATAAGCAATAAGTCAAAATAAAAACCTATAGATAAATATTTTTCCTCTGTAACAACTTGGAAAAAGCCATGTAACACTTTGATGAGTATTATTGACAGGAAATTATGGAATTAAGATAATTAAAGCCTAGTGAGAACATTTTTACATTTGTTTCTGGGAACTTAATAAACACATCACTATTTATAATGAAAACAAAATAGCTTAATTGACATTATCATTAAAGAGTAATACTGAGTAGGTGATAAATCTTTTTCTAAGGGTAAATTTATGCTATTGTTCCAAAAAAAGGTTTATGCACCAAAATTATAGTCCTTTTTTGATATATATAGCTTGAAAGTAATGGTAACTTGCCACATTGTTGAAGCAATGTAAAAAATTATCTCACACACACAAGAAAAGAAAAAAAGAATGAGAAAGCAGAGATAAACTTCAGTCCTCAAACCCGGACATGTAAGAAATATTTTTAATTTTCTACAACTTAATTTTTGACTCTGAGACTATATTTTATGTCTACCTGGTTAAAAAAAAAAAAAGTTCAATTTGTCATCATTCTTGGGTGTCTCTACCTCAGCATGTTCTTTTCCAGAGCCAAGGCTTTGGGAGACATACGTGATATGACTGTTTAGTCATCTACTCCCTAGTTTGCAAATTCCCTTCAGGTCTGTTGCTTCTGTGCCAGGTTTGAGAGAAAGAATGTTTTCTGACTTGTCAATGCACCCATCTTCCTTTTACATCTTGCTATTTCCTTGGCAAGGCCAGAAAACACAGGCCTCTTTATTTTCTCCTCCGTGAGCTCAGGGGATCTCCTTTTTTTTTTTTTTTTTTTTGTCTTTTTTGAGCTGCATCCAAGGCTCATAGAAGTTCCCAGGCTAGGCATCAAATAAGAGCTGCAACTGCCAGCCTATACCACAGCCATATCAAAGCCAGATCTGAGCTGTGTCTGCAAGCTACACCACAGCTCTGGGCAATGTCAGATCCTTAACCCACTGAGCAAGGCCAGAGAGTCCTCATGCATACTAGTAGGGTTCCTTACCACTGAGCCACAGTGGGAACTCCAGGATCTCCATTCTTGAGGGAAGGTTTCCCATCCTCTGTGGACACTGTCATCCATATATTTCTCCAAAACACCTTGTCTTAATCCATTGATCTTCTTTTATATGCTTTAAACTCCCTTAAGACAAAGATTTTTCAGAAAACAAAAGCCAGAAATATCAGGTTATTTCTTCTTTCTGTTCCTGCTACCATCCCTTAAACTGTTCAAAACTTGACAATTTCCCAAAACAGAGCAAAGGAGAGAAAAAAATTTTAGTATAATATGTATAATTTAATATAGGGTGTATATAGTATCTATGCAGTAGTATGACATAAGAATCCCCAAATATATACAAATCCTATTTTCCAGACTCTGCAAATGTTACCTTATATGGAAAAAGGCACTTTGTAGACGTGATTAGGTTAAGGATCTTGAGTTCAGGACCTGTTATACAGTGATAGATAACAAAAATAGAAGTTAAGATCTAAAAAGTTGGATACTGCTATAGGAATAATCTAAATTGGGCAGTGGCTTTGACTGGCCCATAATAATACTTTGGAGGGAACTTATAGTGCAGGGAGAAGAGTGCTGTTGTGAGCTGGAAGGGATGTGTGTTATATATTTTGGTGGAACAATGACAAGACGGTCAGAAGCTATAAATTAGATGTGAAGAAGTGCCTAATACAGCTGTGGTCTGGATAAGGTGATTTTTAGGCAGAACATTGAAAGTACAATCTACAGTTTTAAAGCTGTCTTGGATGAAGTATTTCAACAGAGAGATGTACAAAGGAAGGGAGTGCTCAACTTTGGGGCAGAATTTAGGGGAATAATTTACACATCAGGATTTACTAAGTTGAAAGTCCTGGTTTTCATTCCCAGGATTTCCAGTTGGTAAAAGGTTTTCAAAGTTAAGAAAAGCCTCAGTGCAAATAAGTATGGAGTAATAACAGTTAAAGTGTGACTTTAGGTAATAATGAAGTTGAGGGTACAGCTCTAAGACCACTTTTTGAGACTCGAGAAATATTTAAGATGATTCTTTATAGATCTCTCAGCTATAAAAAAGACTTGTAACAATCTTAAGTGTATGTCTGTAATACTCTGTAGGCTAGACAAAAGGGCTCTTAAGATTTAGGGAATCATTCCTAGCATTCAAGTTAGACAGGGTCTTGTTTCTAAGAGATTTACTAGCTTGGCTTTTGTCTAATGGACTGGATTATAATTTGATAATCTGGTCACCAATGAATCTTTTAAAGGAATTATATGAGCTTGGACTCAAAGACATAGAGACATTAAAAAAAAAAAAGGATCTCTGAGCACTCTGCCTTCTAAAATAGGTCAGAAATACTGGCCTATAGAAATATAGAGAAAACTATTCACATGCCAACACTGACCATTCTTATAGAAAATGAAAGGTGCCTCAGAAGGTAGAACCAGTATCCCAGAGGGTGGAACAAATAGCTGCAGAAAACCACTCCCAGAGAGCAGAACTTAGTCCTAAAGAACATACTTCCTCTGTTCCCAGAAAAAATGAAAAGGTCTAGATCTCGGAATTATTCTGGATCTGTGACTGCCGTGTGCCTCTTAACACCTCAGACCTCATTTTTTAATAAGCCAGGATGTCCCTGTCTCACCCTGAACATATAATACAGATGATAGATAGCTTTAGTTCATAGGTCTTCATTAAGGAAGAGTTGCATCTCAAAATTCTCATCTATTACTTGAACCTGATTTCAGTGATGAGCTTCTGGATTCCAAGTCATAATGCCATTAAGGGATGAAGCTTTAGGGGTCTTACAGGAGAGGGAAGAAAGTATATTTTACAAGTGGTAAAGACATGATTAATCACTGGGAACCAGAGCATGAGTTGTGACAGACTATTACCTTTTTATTACCTTTTTAAAATTGAGATATAATTGACGTAACATTACTTTCATTTCAGATGGGCAGCATAATGAGTTAATATTGGTATATATTGCGAAATGATTACCACAGTAAGTCTAGTTAACATCCATCACGACACAGATGAGATGAGATGATGAGATGAGAACTGGCAAGGTTTATTCTCTCAGCAAGCTTCAAACATACAATACAGTATTATTAACTATAGTCATCATGCTGTACATTACACCCTCAGGTTTATTTATTTTATAACTGGAAGTGTGTACCTTTTGACCGCTATTACCTATTTCCCCCATCCCAGACTCCTGCCTTTGCCAACAGCTAATCTGTTCTATATATCTAAGAGTTCAGTTTTTTTTGTTATTGTTGTTGGTTTGTTTTAGATTTCACATGTAAGTGAGATCATATGGTCATTGAAGTTCTCATCCTGACTTTTTTACTTAGCATAATGCCCTCAAGGTCCATCTATGCTGTTGCAAATAGCAGAATTTCCTTATTTTTTATGGCTGAATAATATTGCATTGTGTTTATAACACATCTTCTATATTCATTTTTCAATGAATCTTAGTTGTTTTCCTGTCTTGACTATTGTGAATAATGCTGCAAAGAACATGAGGGTGCATATATTATTATGAGTTGGGTTTTTTTTTTTGCTTCCTTCAAATAAATATCCAGAAATGGAATTGTTGGATCATTTAAAGTTTTTTGAGGAAACTCCATACTGTTCTCCCTAACGTCTGCACAGTTTACTTTTCCATCAACAATGTACAAGACTTTCTTTTTCTCCACATTCCCTGATATACATTTTTATGTACTCCTTATCAAGAACTGTGATAAATATGAGGCAAATTAGTCTGCCACAGTTTCATTGATGTTGGTAGAAGTCAAAAGCCTCCTGGATAAGAAATAAAAGATATGTTATTACTCTTAACAGTAGTAGTGACCAAAGAATTATTATTTTTGTGCTAGTTGCACATGTCCAGTTCTCACGAGTTGACAGAGAGCCATATTACACCTGCAAATACGGCAGATTGTGTTACAAGAGAAGACCTCTAAGCTAATGGAACCCAAATCTTTTATCATGGGCAGTAAACCTGTTTGCTTTTGCTCTGGAGAGAAACATTAATTTTATTACACTGGCCTTTTGCTCAAAAGAAGACACTATAACTGTCTTTCAAGGCTATTCATTATATAGGTGCCCTTAGAAAGACAGTTTAGAACAAAGGCAGTTAGTGCCTCTGCTATAAGAAGTGCAGAAAGAAATGCAAAACATCCATTGGGAATTGTCTCTCAGAAATTGCTTCCAAATCAATAAAATAGAGACTAAAAAAACAATAGAGAAAATTAATAAAACCAAGAGCTGGTTCTTTGAAAAGGTAAACAAAATTGACAAACCCCTGGCCAGACTCACTAAAAAGAGGAGAGAAAGAACCCAAATAACCAAAATTATAAATGAAAAAGGAGAAATCACAACGGATACAGCAGAAATACAAAAAACCATAAGAGAATACTATGAACAACTATATGGCAACAAGTTTGACAATCTGGAAGAAATGGACAATTTTCTAGAATCTTACAGCCTGCCAAAACTGAATCAAGTAGAAGCAGACCAACTGAACAGACCGATCACTAGAAATGAAATTGAAGAGGTCATAAAATCACTCCCTACAAATAAAAGTCCAGGACCAGATGGCTTCACAGGCGAATTTTATCAAACATATAAAGAGGAACTGGTGCCCATCCTCCTTAAACTCTTTCAAAAGGTTGAAGAAGAAGAAATACTCCCAAAGACATTCTATGATGCCACCATCACCCTCATTCCAAAACCAGACAGAGATACCACCAAAAAAGAAAACTATCACCCAATATCATTGATGAATATACATGCAAAAATTCTCAACAAAATCTTAGCCAACCAAATCCAACAACATACCAAAAAAATTATACACAATGACCAGGTTGGGTTCACCCCAGGTTCACAAGGATGGTTCAACATACGCAAATCAATCAGCATCATACACCACATTAACAAAAAAAAAGTCAAAAATCATATGATCATCTCAAGAGACGCAGAAAAAGCATTTGACAAAGTCCAACATCCATTCATGATCAAGACCCTCGCCAAAGTGGCTATAGAGGGAACATTCCTGAATATAATCAAAGCCATTTATGAGAAACCCACAGCAAATATAATCCTCAATGGGGAAAAACTGAAAGCCTTCTCACTCAAATCTGGAACAAGACAGGGATGCCCACTCTCACCACTGCTCTTCAACATAGTTTTGGAAGTCCTAGCCACAGCAATTAGGCAAACAAAAGAAATAAAAGGCATCCATATAGGAAGAGAAGAGATAAAACTGGCACTGTATACAGATGACATGATACTATACATAGAAAACCCTAAGGACTCAACCCCAAAACTACCTGAACTGATTCATAAATTCAGCAAAGTAGCAGGATATAAGATTAACATGCAGAAGTCAGTTGCATTTCTGTATACCAGCAATGAAATATTAGAAAAGGAATACAAAAATACAATACCTTTTAAAATGGCACCTCACAAAATCAAATACCTCGGAATACACCTGACCAAGGAGGTAAAGGACCTATATGCCGAGAACTATACAACTTTAATCAAAGAAATCAAAGAAGATGTAAAGAAATGGAAAGATATTCCATGTTCCTGGATTGGGAAAATCAATATTGTAAAAATGGCCATACTACCCAAAGCAATCTACAGATTCAATGCAATCCCTATCAAATTACCCATGACATTTTTCACAGAACTAGAACAAACAATCCAAACATTTATATGGAATCACAAAAGACCCAGAATCGCCAAAGCAATCCTGAGAAACAAAAACCAAGCAGGAGGCATCACTCTCCCAGACTTCAAGAAATACTACAAAGCCACAGTCATCAAAACAGTGTGGTACTGGTATCAAAACAGACAGACAGACCAATGGAACAGAATAGAGAATCCGAAAATAAACCCTGACACCTATGGTCAATTCATCTTTGACAAGGGGGGCAAGAACATAACATGGGGAAAAGAAAGTCTATTCAGCAAGCATTGCTGGGAAACCTGGACAGCTTCATGCAAAGCAATGAAACTAGAACACACCCTCACACCATGCACAAAAATAAACTCAGAATGGCTGAAAGACTTAAATATATGACAGGACACCATCAAACTCCTAGAAGAAAACATAGGCAAAACACTCTCTGACATCAACATCATGAATATTTTCTCAGGTCAGTCTCCCAAAGCAATAGAAATTAGAGCAAAAATAAACCCATGGGACCTCATCAAACTGAAAAGCTTTTGCACAGCAAAGGAAACCCAAAGGAAAACAAAAAGACAACTTACAGAATGGGAGAAAATAGTTTCAAATGATGCAACTGACAAGGGCTTAATCTCTAGAATATATAAACAACTTATACAACCCAACAGCAAAAAAGCCAATCAATCAATGGAAAAATGGGCAAAAGACCTGAATAGACATTTCTCCAAAGAAGATATACAGATGGCCAACAAACACATGAAAAAATGCTCAACATCGCTGATTATAAGAGAAATGCAAATCAAAACTACCATGAGATATCACCTCACACCAGTCAGAATGGCCATCATTAATAAATCCACAAATAACAAGTGCTGGAGGGGGTGTGGAGAAAAGGGAACCCTCCTGCACTGTTGGTGGGAATGTAAACTGGTACAGCCACTATGGAGAACAGTTTGGAGATACCTTAGAAATCTATCCATAGAACTTCCATATGACCCCGCAATCCCACTCTTGGGCATCTATCCGGACAAAACTCTACTTAAAAGAGATACGTGCACCCGCATGTTCATTGCAGCACTATTCACAATAGCCAGGACATGGAAACAACCCAAATGTCCATCGACAGAGGATTGGATTCGGAAGAGGTGGTATATATACACAATGGAATACTACTCAGCCATAAAAAAGAATGACATAATGCCATTTACAGCAACATGGATGGAACTAAAGAATCTCATACTGAGTGAAATGAGCCAGAAAGACAAAGACAAATACCATATGATATCACTTATAACTGGAATCTAATATCCAGCACAAATGAACATCTCCTCAGAAAAGAAAATCATGGACTTGGAGAAAAGACTTGTGGCTGCCTGACGGGAGGGGGAGGGAGGGGGAGGGAGTGGGAGGGATCAGGAACTTGGGCTTATCAGACACAACTTAGAATAGATTTACAAGGAGATCCTGCTGAATAGCATTGAGAACTTTGTCTAGATACTCATGTTGCAACAGAAGAAAGGGTGGGGGAAAAATGTAATTGTAATGTATACATGTAAGGATAACCTGACCCCCTTGCTGTACAGTGGGAAAAAAAAAAAAAAAAGAAAAAAGAAATTGCTTCCAGTTATTAGCAGGGATTTCTATTTGTTTCAGAACTAGATATATTACTTTTCATTGTAAAAATTTAATGTCAGTTCAGTTCAAGGATTCTCTCCTTCCCTTCTCCACTGCAGTTCTTGGAGTAGGTGGTGGGTTCTGGCTAAAATAAAGCTCAACTTCTTCCTTTTCTATGTACTTGCTCCCCACCAGGGCAAGGTGGAGGAACAAGGGCCTTAGGTGTCAGTGAGAGAGATGCCTCTGGCTCTGCTCTGGTATTGATGGTTCTTATCTTCTAGTATTTTCTATTGATGTGATATTTTAAGATATATGGGCATATTTTTCTCACCTTGCCCCAGACTTCTGTCCTTCTTCAAAGGATAGGCCTGACTCCCTTTGACAAGCCAAAGGTATAAAATCACCAATTTTTCTCTAGTATGGACATCTATTAACTTGACCTCTATAACCTCTTGAGCAGCAGTGCAGCTCATGCCCACCACTAACCTTCATGCTCCTTTACATGTAGCATCAAGAACCCTTGCTGTACTCTCTTGCATCCTTAAAAAACTCCAGAGAACTGGGTCAGGAACAAGGCTGCCCCATCTTCTTCCCAGACACATTTCACCATGGCCCTTTGAAGACCATAATGATGTCAAGCTTTTCAGCTCTCTTCAAATCCATCAACTCAGATCTAACATCAATCACAAGTTGTTTCCTTCATTAATACCTTTGTTCTTTGTTTTACTGTGGAAAAGGATTACCTGTGACGTTCATTAAAATTCAGATTTCCAAGTCCCTAGCATAGAGGTTTTGTTTCAAGAGCTTGCATATTTAACAAGTTTTTCACATGGTTCTGACACACTGGTCCTGCTATTTTCCTTCTCTTATCAGAATAAGTAGCATTCTTCAAAACAGTGCAAATACTGTGGAAACAATGTAATATATTGTACAGAGCACTGGCTTTGCAGTAAGCCATTCAGATCCTGGTTCTATTAGTTATTAAAACTTTTCTTTTTGAAAGGAGATAGGTTCTGGTGATATCTAAGAGAAATTAATTGGTGCACATGCTTTAAATATGAAGAGTGCCTGGTTTTCTGTAAAGGGGGAGATAGTAAATATTTTTAAGTTTTTTGGTAAATATTTTAGCAGACTACTCAGAGACTACTGAAATCTGCTGCTGTGCCATAGACAAGAAGTGAGCAAATGAGAGGTCTGTGTTCCAATAAAACTTTATTGACAAAATCGGAGGCCAGTCAGAGTTGGCCTGTGGTCAGAATATCATCCCCTCTGTAGAACATGAAATTGATATAATCAAACTTGTGAATATGGATGTTCCCTTGTGGATCAGTGGGTTAAGGATCTAGCATTGTTATTTGCCGTGGCTCTAGTTACATGGGTTTGTGGTATGGGTTTGACTTCTGGCCCCAGGAACTTCCACATACCACAGGCACGGCCAAAAAAAAAAAAAAAAAAAAAGTGAATGTGTAAATTATAAAACATAATTTGGCAATCAACTTTACAACTGTGAATAGATTTTTCTAAAAGATAGAAAATTAAAAGAGTACTTGATTATGAGGTCATATCAGGAGAAATTAACTACCACTTGGCCAGAATTTGCATCTTTGTTACTAATTGCAAGACCTTCTTTATGATGGAGTGTCAACTATTGTTAAAAGGAGATTTGTGGTGGAGTGGATTATTTTTCCATTCTTTACTTTATCCACAGTAATTAAATTATAAACCCATATTCTTTGACATGTAACTTTCACTGCTTTCCTATAATTTATGGAGCAGGCTTATTCAGGGCTTTTTATGTGACTATCTTTGGTCAGTGGGGTATATTAGCAAATGTGACGTAAAGAGAGTTTTGTAAAGCTGTAGCGTAATTGGCCCTTTCCTTTAGAACTTTGGCCAGCACAATGAGGACATGTGTAGACTAACCTTCTGGTCCCATGAGGAGGCTGTTAAAAATGTGCAGCAGAACCACCCTGAGATGAACCCAGCTGGCTTCAGAAGCAAAGTACAGATAAGTGAGAATAAGTGATTCATGTTTCAAGCCAGTTTTGTTTCAATAGAATTTTTAACAAATTTGAATATGATTCTGATGTATGTTATACATTGGGCCCTCTATTTTTCCTCTCATACAATTTTGGGATGGATTTTAATGCAACATTATTTTGATTAGAATTAACTAATGAAAAAGTAATGTCATTTGTATTTCACAGTCAGACAGGCAGAGACAGACAGACACACATACACACACCAATACAAGTCTACTGGCTTAGAACTTGAGTGGAAATTTTCTTCTATTTCTTTAACATTTTTCACACTCTCCATTACTGGTTTCAGAAAATGATGCTAGAGTGGTAGGCAAGAACCAAATGAAACAATATGCTCCAGTTTATAAACCATAAGAAGTCACTAAAGGATTCTAAGCAAAGATATCTTATGCTTATATTGTGCTTTAATTTTTTTTTTTAACTGCACCTGCAGCATGCAGAAATTCTAGGGCCAGGGACTGAACTCCTGCCATAGCTGTGACCTGAGCCACAGCAGTGACCATGCCAGATCCTTAACCCACTGTGCCACTAAAGGAACTCCTACAATTTTTTTTTTTTCTTTTTTTGGCCACCCACATCACATGAGGTTCCCAGGCCAGGGATCAGACCTAAACCACAATTGTGACCTATGCTGCAGCTAGGGCAACACAGGATCCTTAACCCACTGTGCTGGGTCAGGGATGGACCTGCTTCCCAGCACTCCAGATATGCCACTGACCCCATTGTGCCATAGTGGGAACACCCTAAATGTTTAATATTATAAATCAAATGTACTGAAGTGCAATTTTATTTTTCTTAAAATAATTATTTTTTATTTTAGCTCCAAATCTGTTAATAGAGGAAAAAACTTACAAACTCACCCTGCAAAGCAACCCAGTTTCTTCCAGTTTAGAACTTAGTCTCTTTCAGGTTAGCTAGGTAAATCAAAGGCTTTCTGCCTACCCTATTTCTCCTATCCCCACATCGCCCTTCTTTTCCACCTATCTTTGGTGGATATATGAGCATAAATACAAAAACTTATGAGTTGGGTAAGAGGGGCTTCTGTTCAATGATCTGCCCTCTTGATTCTTTTTGGTCTCCCCACTGATATACCCATTTCCTTCTGTCTGTAGCATTGCCTGTTACGGCCCGTGGTCATCCCACCATCCCTGGTCAAAAGGGAACTAATACTTTCCCAGTCCCAATTACCTGTGCCTTCAGATCTCCAGGCCACCTAATATCACTTCAAAATGCAAACAGGAATTTGTGAACCAAATCCATTCACATGAACACCACAGGGAATTAGAATTTTTGGCATTCTCTCTGATTAAATGCCTTGCATATGGGAGGTGCTCTTTGAGGTGGTGTCTTCCTAAAGTTCAAATATTAAGGGAAATATAGACTGCTTTCATCTGAGTTTGAGAATTATCAAGAAGCCAGAATTTAGGATAATGCTTCTCAAATTTTAATATGCATATGATCACCTAGCAATCTCTTTATAATGCAAATTCTTATTTAGTAGTTCTGGATTGGAGCCCCCCAAATCTGTATGTAAACAAATTTCCAGGTAATGCCAATATTGCCAGCCTATGAACCACACTGTGAGAAGTGGGATCTCATTAAACTCTAGAGCATTTGGAGATTGACTGGAAGGCAGAGTTAATGTAGAGGAAAAAGTTTTAGGTTGTGTACCATCCTGTGCACTGGCCTTGCTAACTGTTTAGTGTGTTATAACTTTAATCCCCAGTGATTTCAAAACCCTGCAAATTTATGTTCACCGTAACCTTCCTCACCGTGTATTGAAATGACTTTCTGTTCCCCTCAACACTCTGCAGCAACTATTTGTGCCTAATTCTAATTCTTTTTTTAAAAAAAATATTTTATTGGCATATAGCTGGCTTATAGTGTTGTGTTAGTTTTAGGTGTACAGCAAAGTGAATCACGTATACATATACATATATCCACTTCTTTTTGGATTATTTTCCCACATAGGTTATTACACAGTATTGGGTAGATTTCCCTGTGCTATACAGTAGGTTCTTGTTACTTATCTATTTTATATATCGTAGAGTGTAGATGTTAATCCCAGATTCCTAATTTATCCCTCCACGTGTTTCCCCTTTAAGCATAAATTTGATTTTGAAATCTTTGAATTTGTTTCTGTTTTGCGAATAAGTTATTTCATATCATTTCTTTTTTTAAGTTTCTTATTAGATTCCACGTATTAGTGATCTCATATGATACTTGTCTTTATATGACTTAGTTAACTTAGTATGGTAATTTCTAGGTCCATCCATGTTGCTGCAATGGCATTATTTTGTTCTTTTTTATGGCTGATATTCCATTGGATATATGTACCACATCTTTATCCAACCTCTGTCAATGGACATTTAGGTTCCTTCTATGTATTGGTTATTGTAAATAGTGCTGCAATGAACATTGGGGTGTATCTTTTTGAATTATGGTTTTTCTCCAGATAGATGCCTAGGAGCAGGATGGCTGGATGATACGGTAGTTCTACATCTATTTTTTTTAGGGACCTTCATACTATTCTCTATAGTGGTTGCACCAATTTACATTCCTACCAACAGTGTAGAAGGGTTTCCTTTTCTCCACACCCTCTCCGGCATTTGTTGTTTCTAGACTTTTTGATGATGGCCATTTTGACCAGTAGGAGGTGATTACCTCACTCTAGTTTTGATTTTCATTTCTCTAACAATTATGGTGTTGAGTACCTTTTCATGTGCTTTTTGGCCATCTGTTAGTCTATTTGTGCTTAATTCTTTTTTTCTTTTTTTCTTTTTTTAGGGCCACACCCACAGCATATGGAAGTTCCTAAGCTAGGAGTCTAATGGAGCTGTAGCCACTGGCCTATGCCAAGCCACAGCAACACAGGATCCGAGCCTCATCTGTGACCTACATCACAGCTCATGGAAACACCGGATCCTTAACCCACTGATCGAGGCCAGAGAGCAAACCTGCATCAATAGGGATGCCAGTCAGATTCATTTCCACTGAGCCAAGATGGGAACTCCTGTGCTTAATTCTTTTGGTACTGCTTTTGCCTGATCCAGAGGAACACAGAATATTCTCAAGAAGTGTATGTTGAATGACCTATACTCTTAGTTTAGGTGTGCAAAATATGCCAGTATCTTTACCAAACCTCTGAGTGTTATAAGTTTAAAAAAAAAAATCAGCTTGTTTCTTTTCATTTACAATGTAGAGGAAGAGCCTGGCCAACTGCAGTTTCTGGCTACTGGATGTTATACAAATGTAAAAGAAATGTATATATAGTATGTAAAACTGAAAAGATTATTAAGATTTCACTTTCCTCCTCTCCACTCTCATCTTATACCCCTTGCCTCATAATCTTCATTGGGTAATTGTTGAAGAGAAAAAAACTCAAATATAATATATGATTGAATTTTGTTATAGCATATGTTTATGAGATTGTAATCCATCTCAATATATCACAATTACTGTTTCTCTTAAAGAATTTTTTAAAGTATAATATAATGGAAAATATAATATTTGGAACCTACACTGTTCCTAGAAATACAGCCTTTTTCTAAATATAAAATTATTATCTTCTAAGCTTTCTGTATAAGAAAGCATTCAGACAATCAGTTGGTTAGGTAGTAAGTCAAATGGAGAAGAGAAACTGGTCCAAGTATCAAAAGTGTATTTCCAAAGTAAAATTTGCAACAGAACATGTTTAAATCATGGTTTTAATCCATCAATGTCATTTTATCTTTAAACTATTATTTTCCAACTTAATATAAGCTCCCTCTGGTTCTCTGCATGCTACATTTGATTTTAAGCTCTAGTCCAAAATGAAATATAGCATTATTTTTTGCTTTATGTAGAAACATCAGTGACTTTCAAATTATCCAAGAAAAGACAAATTACCAATATTCAAACTTGTTTGAATAATTTTAAGTGATTCCAGACAATACATATTTACTGACGTATAGAACATGGAAAGTTTTAGCTTAAAATTATGAACTTGCAAAAAATGTGTAAAGGACTAAATATAAGGGGGAGTTATGGAAAATATTCAGTCACCTTAATTATAGGTTTAAATACCTTAAATGCTATAATAATACTTTGACTTTACTTTTTTTTTATTTATAAGCAACCAAACCACTTTATAAACATTAAACCAAGTATCTTTTTAAAGTAAGACTTCTTTTTTTTCTCTGTGGGTATCATTTATTGATTGATAAAAACAGCAAAAAAGTAAACATTTTCCTGGAGGCAGGAAAGGTACCCTCCATGCTAGAGCAGTTCTGAAAACGGTAACCACAATTCCTCCCAATTTTTTGCTTTTTCCTCTCTATAATTGTTAATTATAATAAAACATACTGAAATGTTTTCCTTAAATGATAGCCCTGGTCTGCTGTTATGTTTTTATTAATATTTTTACTTTATTTCATTTATTATCATGAACATGAAACAATTTGGGGATCTCTTTTTCCACCATTCAGTGTTATTTTCAGTAACAGATTATTTTCTGTTATTTGACAGTATTCTGGAAACCACCTACTCGTTCATGTTTGATGTGGTCAGAATTCTGTGGTGAACTAAAGACCATCATTACTGTTTGTTTGGTGTTTACATTTTGTTTAGCAGGGATTTCATATTAGTGGCTACTCTGGGAGACGTAGCTCAGATAATTGTGGCAGAAAAACAGCAGAGGGAAGGTTGAATGATGCAGCCCTAGATTGGAATTCTCAATCTTGCCTTCAAGTGAACAAACATATTTTCATTACATTCATCTCTCTCTCCATACTATCTCTTAAGTACAGAGCTTTTGGTTTTCATGGTAGACCCCCCCCAAATGTTCGCATTTAATCTTTATGGATTTTACTTTTATTGATTTTGCATGTCCTGAGAATAGTTTCCCTGAAGACTTAGTTATTCTTAGATTCCACTTGTTTGCAGCTCCCATTTGTTTATTTATTGTAAAAAATATTTGATGTAGACAAACGTGCTGTGGCTGTGTCCTGAGATCCTTAAAGAGTTCTCCCATTAGAGAGTTATCTATTCTGTTTGTGACATGATAGCTCAGCAGGACTCAGTAGGCCATTAGGAAAATAAGCAAATTCTTATCTGGAAGTCATTAACTAGAATCACTCATTCTCTTTTGCACTCTTGCCTGAGTTGGTTCTTTTCACATCCTGGAAAAATATTTTGATAGAGAATTAAGTGCTGGTGAAAGGTGAGTATGTGGCAGAGGGACTGGAATGGGGAGGGGACTAAAACTACATTTTGTCTATATGAGCACTGAGGGGCGTTAGCAAAGACAAGGTCAGTGACCAGCTGCTGACATTGTCATAGTTCACTGCTTAAGTTTTGACATAGAAATAACAGATTCACGGCCAATCCATTCTACCTCACTGAAGGGGCTTCTAATCCATGTCAGTAATAGACAGCGCTAGAGTACCTGAGCTTTAATCTACAGTTCGCAATGGTGATCCATGGAAATCACCTAAATCTGCAAGTTAAAACTATTAGTCATTACAAACCCAGGGGATATATAAATAAAAAACATTAGCTAAAGATTATATCCCCAGCTCTAATATCAATCTCAAGGAAATATCTTGATCCAGAATCATGAAGAGATTCCCTAAACCAGATTCCCCCACCGATGTCCTTAGTGAGTAAATGAGCAAATCTAAGAGAATCTGCTCAGCAGGAGGTAAAATATTCTTTTCTTTGGAATATCATGTCATTTTTTTGTCACATAAAAGCATTTGTCCATGAGGAAATTAATCTCACTTATAATTAAACTGTGATATAAACATCCATTTCATACCTATACGTCCAAGTGTGTAGTTCTTTTGTTTCACTGTCACGTAGAATAAACATGAACTATAACAAGGGTGTCTCTCATTTTTAAGTCATCACATCACTCCTGGTATTCGCTGACCAAGTTTAGAAACAGAGTTAACATCATAATATAAATTGTTTAGTGATTCATTGGATTACAAAGGCATCATGTTTTACAACCCATATTATTTAATTTATGTCAAGGAGGACTGATAGCAAGTCTGGGGCCACTTAGTCAACAGGCCCAGTGCTCCGTGGTGTTTTCCTGGAACATTTATGATCTGTGAGCACACTGTTGTGTGAACTTCCACAAGCCCCCACAGAGACTCTGTCCCAGTGCCCAGATTGTGCTGAGCTCCAGGGAGCAGATACAGAGTCAGAGCCAGCAATTTTGCTGGCTGATAGTCCCCCCTACATCTCCAAGATATGAAAAGACAAGTGAAGGGGACAGTTTTAGAGGACCTTTCACTCCCCTTCCTGACAGTGTCCTGGAACATGCATCATCACTGACCTTAACTATCCTCCAAGGGAAAAGGCCAGAGAATGCGGGTTTACAGTAATTTATATTCAGTCTTGTGGATCAGGAAAATCAAGAATAATGTATCCTTCAGATAAAATCAATATGATAGAAATTAAATTACAGAAAACTTAATAAGATTGTGCTTGTTACTTATAAATGCACTCAAAGTATTATTTCTCAAGCTAATGCATATACCATGAGACAGAAAAATCAAAGGGGAAAAATTGTTTTCACAGATCAGAGAAAAGGACTGTGAATCCAAGTTTGAGAGTCCTAAAGTTAAGAACATATCTTCGAGGTGCAAATTAACTATCTAGCTTTATATACAATAAAACAAAGTTTTGGTTTTGTTTTTAAAGAGTAAGATTAAAAGAAAAGCAGAGATGCTGTAGATCTTGCAGATCTCTAAAGCAAGGCTCTAGTCTAAATATCTGTATAAATAATCTGCCAATATACTTGTAAATATAGAACTTATTTAATAAGGTTCTGAAAGAATCCATACATTTTATAAAATTGCTTAATCTAAAGTTGGTAGCGTCATAGAGCTTGTGAGCGAATATGATTTCATTCTGCTGTCCTGATTACTCAAAATATACATAATTCATAACAGTATGTTGATGTAGTAATGATGACATAGTCTAGTATCATTTTGACAGAGACCAAAAGGAACAAATCACTAAATTATCAATGCAGAGGAAATCGTCACTGTGCCATAGCCAAATTGTGTTGGGGCAAAATATTTAAGACCTGAGGCCAGATGATGTGTTTTGTGGAAAGATTGATGACTATGTATACTGGGAGAAAAGTCAGCAATTCTTTAGTTCATAACACAGTATTAGGAAATTTGTCATCTGATTTCCTGCCTAACTGGCTACTTAACTGCACCCATGGGATGGAAATGAGGTAAGGGTGAAATCCCCCAAACTGTGCTCTTTTAAAGAAACAAATATAGAGACCCTGATTTCAACATAACCATTTCTAAAATACTGAGGGGAATAAGCTGTGGTATATTATATAGAGGTTTTTATTTTCTCCAGCAAGTGCCAGGTTTTAAAGATTCCCCAAGTTAAAAAGAAAATCTAGAATTTAGTTCCAAGAGGTAGTGAAGAGAAAAACAAAAGGTTATTTAGCTACCCTCTCCCTCATAAACCTGTGCAGACTAAAATTTGGTGGTCAAACAAGCCAGAACTGAACAGTATTATGGCCAATGCTAAAGACTAAAGGAAGATCAGTTGGTTAGATCCTGATCAAGCTTCTGCTAAAAATTAATTCTGTGTGGGATAGGTCTGTTCCATCACATGAAGCCAATTCTCTAATTCTTGCCAGCTTTTTTTATAAGCACTGAGTGTGGATCACAGAAAAGGACAGGTATTTTTGTATCACTGTAAATCCATCAACATGTTTCTTTAAATATATGTCAATTCTATGTACACAGAAAGTGCACGCTTTATTTGAGAACTGTTTGTTATTAATCATAATAGCTATATTTTACTGAGTGTGCCCTATGGACCAGGTGCTATGCTAAGAGCCTATATATCCATGTCAGTTAACCTTTACACTAACACCGGAAGTAGATATTAAGCCAAATATGTGAGATACCCAGAATATCTTAGCTAGTAAGGGGGAGACAAAAGATCTGAAATCATCTGTTTCTTATTTTTCATTCTAAACCACTTCATTTTATTGCTATTCCATTGTATTCTGCTTCTAAATAGTCATTCAAGACTAGATGATATAGTCCAAAAGAGTTTGTGAATTCATGGGGTAATTTACATTGTAGGTTTTCAATCTAGATGGTAATTCAAACATTTGGAATTTCAAATCCAGTATACTTGGCCTGCCTTGGCTGCATTATTTCAAGAAATCCATTCCAGCAAATATGACTTTCCATTTGTTTTGTGCTATTGATAGTCATATGAACAGATTCCACATGAATAAGAACCTGTTGGATAAATTTTTAAATATTATATATAATTATATCTTAAACATACACATCTTGGCCTGTGTTATTAAAAAAGGAATGAAATAGAAAGGGCAAACTCCTTTTTCTGCTTAATCAGCAATAGCCTAAGTATCAGGAGGATTAAGGTTCAGAGTAAAGCTGGAGAGGTAGGAGACACACACACTCACACACACATACCCCCTCACTCACTAAAATGGTAGGAACCTGGGTAGCAGTGTTTCATTAGTAAAGGATCCACAAACGGTTGATAAATAAAGTGAGTAATGTCATTAAGTTACCAAAATAATTTTGGAAACCAATGGTCCCAATGTATTCTTGGCTCCCACAACTATGTCTAATGTATTAAATTTAAGTTCTGGGCATCACATTTTAGGAGGACAATTGCAAGTCTATAATATCAGAGGGAAGTACTGAGGGGATGAGGATCTAAAAGTAATACTAATATTGAAATGCTCAAAAATTCTGGATGAGCAGAGTTCCTGTAGCTGTGGCATAGGCTGGCAGCTGAAGCTCTAAATCGACCCCAAGCCTGGGAACTTCCATGTGCTGGTAGGTGCGGCCCTAAAAAAAAAAAAAAAGAGAGAGAGAGAGATACCTTCCATTGCTAAGGTATTTTTTGAGGATAAAATCAATTCTAGTCATATAAAACATCTTGCATGATCTTTTTTTCATCTTCTATTAAATCTTTTCTGGAGGAAATGTTTGTTAGTTCAAATAAGCTATTGTTACTGGTTAAAAAAAATATAAAGTCAGAGTGATTTTTGTGGATTTGTTTTCTGTTGAGCATAGAGTGTCCAACTTCATTAGCAAACCATATTGTTTTAAATTAAATTTCCAAATAAATACACTTGGGTGTGAATTCAAGGGAAAATATTTTCCAAATCTCAAAAAAAAAAAAAAAAAAAGAACATCCAAACCCAAAACATTCTAGTGGTTTTGTAAAACTGAAACATTTTGTGGGTTAATTATTGTCAAGATTTTTGAAATGAATTTTAACCACATAGGCCCAGCAAAATCTAAATGTTCTTTCAGGCACCCTTCCTCTGCATGCCTAAGTTAACACTGACATCTTGTGGTCAGTTTTTACTCTTAAAAAGTGAGTGTGTGTGTGTAAGAAAAGTAAAGAAATACACACACTATATACAAAAATACATTTTTTGTATATGTCTTTTTAGTTTACTGTAAAAGTGTCTAATTTCTCCTTCCACTTCCCAATATCTTAGTGGTGCTTCTCCCCTGTGCAAATCTCTAATCATTAAATTAGTTGTTTAAAATATAAAAGCATAAGTGGTGTTGATAGCATGTATTCTTGATAATATTTGATGATAATGGCATTTTACCCCTCTTGTCTTCTCAAGCTCCGTAACCCTAGCCTAACCATGAGGAAAATATCAAACAAACCCAACGTGAGAGGCAGTTTCCAAAAACTGACCAGTACTCTTCAAAGATGTCCAGGTCATCAGAGATAAGGAAAATCTGAGAAGCTACCACAGACCAGGGACAGCTAAGGAGACATGACTACTAAATGTGATGTTGTAATGTGATATCCTGGGTGGGATCTTGAAATTGAAAGACAGTAAGTATTATGGAAAAAAACTAGAGAAATGCAAATAAAGAGTAGAGTTAATAGAAATGCACCAGTGCTGTTTCTTAGTTGTGATGTATGTGCCATAGTCATATAAAATGTTAAAAATTAGGAGAAACTGATTGAGGGGGATATGGAAGTAGAATTCTCTAGTATCTTTGCAACTGCTCTGTAAATCTAAAACTAATCTAGCATTTTAAAAAAGTTTATTTAAATTAAAAAAAATACTTTCAGAGTTCCTGATGGCTCAGTGGGTTGAGAATCCAGTGGGTTGAGAACTGTAATGACTGAGATTTGATCCCTGCCCCCTGAAACTTGTGCATGCCATGGGCACAGCAAAAAAAAAAAAAAAAAATTCTGAAAGTTATGAAAGATCATAGGACTTCTTAGATGGGGCATATTAACCTTTCCAAAAATAAGAAACAAAAGAGAAACAAAAAAGAAATAAAGATTTTGCAATTTTTAAATGTTCCAGATCTTGTGTGATAGATTTATATTGCTATACAAATGCAATTAATAAAAACCTTATTTCTTTACAGAAAGCCTTAGGGCTTAACCCCAGATACCACATCCCTGAATTCCTCTCCTAGGATTTTACCACCACAAACAAGACCATTTCATTTAAGGAATTAGAAATACAATGGCAGAGTAACTCCTGCTCCCTTTGATAGTATCCTCTATGTCTCATCCCCCTCCCCCTCCTCCTCCTCTTTTCCTCCCTCTCCTCTCACCAAAACACTTTTGCTAGTTCTGCCTGGAACTCTCTTTCCTCAGGCATCTTCATGGATCACTCCTTGATTCTTTCCAGTTTTCTGCTCAAATGTCCCTCAGCAAACAAGTCTTTCCTGACCAGCTTATAAAAAAGTCAACTTGAAGTCCCCTTGTGGCTCAGCAGGTTAAAGATCTGGCATTGTGACTGCTGTTGCTCTGCTTATAGCAGTTGCATGGGTTCATCCCTGGCCTGGAACTTCCACATGCCATGGGTGCAGTCAAAAAAAAAGTCAACCTCCACCATCACTCTCAGTCCCCTTGCCCTCCTTCATTATCCTTCAGAGTGCTTCTCCCTCATGTGAATATTGACATATTTACTTATTTTCTATCTCTCTAGGACAGCATGTAAGCTTCAGGAGACAAAGGGTTTTATTTGTTTCATTCACAGTGGAGTCCCTCGTGCCCAGTGCAATGCAGTGTCCAGCATGTGAATATTCACTCAACTCTATTTGTTCAATGAAGCTAAAATCTTCTCCTCTAAAACCAGTGTCTACTATTCTCTTCTTCTAACTGGATGTACAAAGAGGAGAAATCTGTTATCTCTTCCCCACTTCAGCCTACACTTACGATGCTCTGCGCTCCCATTTCTGTCTTCCTTTTTGCTCAGGCTTCACAATGCACACTGTTTATTCTCCATCTGCACCCAGCTTTCAAATCTGTTCTCTGCCTTTCTCTGCCATGCTTCATGCACCATGAAGCTGAGCTCTGAGGACTGCCTCCCCCAGGCTCCCTCACAGGCTGGTTTCTGTGTTTGGATAAAGGGCATGAGAAGAGAGAAGTTGAGGTATTTTTCTCTGTGTCCTCCCTGTTTTGTACCTGGATGTCCCATGACAACAGGCACCATTAGGTGCTTCCTCCTTCAGACATGTCTTTCTGTGCTCAGGTAATGCGCTTTCCTCCTTTGCTATGTCACAACTTGAGGTCGGCATGTGTGTCTGCTGTTGCCGGTCTCCAAGTGTTTCACCATCCCTAGTGTACTCTTTTAACCAGGCCCACACCTCCATAAGTAACCGTTAGTTAAAATCTCTTTATTTAACCATGTGGAGTGAATGCTTTCTTCAGCCATGACCCAGAATGATACCCTTGAGCAGTGGTTCTTAAACATTAGCATGCATGAGAATGACCTAGAAGATTTGCTAAAATATAGATTGCTAGGTGCCACCCGCAGAGTTTCTGATTTAGTAGATCTGGACTGAGGCCCCCAAATTTACATTTCTTACAGGTTCCCAGGCAATGCTGATACTGCTAGTCTGAGGACCACATGATATTATCACTGCCCTACAGATATTCTTTTATGATCCTAAGTGGTATATGTTGAGGGTGTTGTAAGTGAAAACTTCCCACGAACATGAAATAGATATTAAGTGAGTGCCAGAAGATGGGGGTAGGGGTGAGGCAATGAGAGCAGGCTCAGGAAAAATAATGTTTTATCTCATAAGGAAGTGTGGACTACTTTATCTTCCTGATCCCTACCATAATATCACAGAGTGCTAGATAATCATAACATAATAATATCTAAGATTAATTGAACACTCACATGTGCCTGTCACTCTTCCAACTTTGAAGTAGCATCACCTCATTTAAACATAAAACCATCCTTATCAGATATATATGTTTTTATTTTCATTTTAGAGATGAATGAAGGGGACACAGAAAGCTACAGTGACTTGCCCAAGATGGCAAAGCTAAAATACAGAACCATGACTTTTACCTAGGCAATGACTCCCATGGATACAATTATCCACTAGTCTGAAAAAGAAGTGCTCCTGGGATCAGAGCACATGTGTCACTGTCACCTATCTAACCCATGTTGTCAGGTGAATCATCACCAGAGGTTTTTATTCTTATTATTCTCTAATAACATAAAGGTCACAGTCATAAAAACCCAACCTCTGTCTTCACACAACACTGTAGTCATGAGAATATTTCCTAATGAACTCAATATCCAAATAATTTAAATCCTTGAATGAAATATAATGGTCCTTGTAGACCTCCAAGTGCTATAAATTCTAAAAATCTGTCACCCATTTTTTTTTAACTAGAGACCAAAGTCTTTTCTCTTTTGTGATGCTTTGAATTTCTAATTCCTTCTACAAAAGGCAATTTGAGGATATCAGTATTTGCCAAATAATATACAAAAACAAACATGGGAATGTTGAGGATTGCCACCGTGTGTACATACGTGTGTGTAGACCTTGCCCCCATCCAACCTGAACTCCATGGTGCATTATTCTAATCACTCAATCTATAAACCTTAATGTTTAATCTTCTCATGACTTTTTGCATAGACTTCTGTGAAACCCTCAGCATTTTTTCTACTACATTGCTGGGGAAAAAAAAAATTAGAATCATCTAGATTTCTGCCAGCAAATGCAAGTTTCTACAGTTAGCTGTCCCTCAACAATATTATAACAGTCAGAGTTCAGTCTAGATATTTAGAGCAGAAAGAGTTTTAATGCAGGAAATTAGAGGCAGGAGGGTTGCTTTCAGGAAAAACAGAAATGCAGCTGTTAGGAATGTCTCCACCATTGGTCTCAGCAGCTATTGTACAGAAGGAAATGATTTATTAGTCACAGGACAAAACATGAAAATGGACCCTTATCTCACACCATACACAAAAATCAATTCCAGATGAGTTAAAGACTAAAACGTAAAAAAAAAAATAATAAAATGTTTGGATAATAATGTAATATATCTGTGACATCAGGATTGAGAAATGCCCCTTAAACCAAATTTGAAAATGAGCAAAACATTGGAGTTCCCTCATGGCTTAGAGGGTTAAGGATCTGGTGACTCTGGTTACTACCATGGCATGGGTTAGATCCCTGGCCTGGGGACTTCCACATGCTGTGAGTCCAGCCAAAATAATGAGCAAACATCAATATGACCAACTGAAGTCAAGAAAATATGTTTATAAAATGATATAATAAAGAAAATGAAAGTCAAGCTACAAACTGGAAAATGTATCTTGCCAGTCATTAAAAGAAAAAATTAATAACTCCAGAAGAGGGATTTCATAGCAGAAGAGATACAAATGACCAGCAAACATATTAAAACATGGTAAAATTCATTAGTAGTCAAGGAAATGAAAATTAGAACCACAGAAATATCATTTTACACATACCATATGAGCAAAAATTTGTCTGACATGAACACTGTAAACCAGCTATAATGAAAAAAATAAAAATCATTACATATAAAAAAAAAGTCTGACAGTATCAAGTGTTGCTGATGATAAATTCCTAGTATGTGGAAATAATTTCCTTGGAAAAATATTTGACGCCCCGCTAAAATTGAAGATGAGCCCACCAGTTTACTTCCAGCACATACCACAAAGAAGGTATGTTTGAGGAGAATTATTTTGAAATAGCCAAAAAAATGAGAAACAATGCAGTTGTTACAAAACAGGAGAACTGGAGTTCCCTTCGTGGCTCAGCGGTTAACGGATCCAACTAGGATCCATGAGGACATGGGTTCGATCCCTGACCTCATTCAGTGGGTTAAGGATCTGGCGGTGCTGTGAGCTGAGGTTCAGATTGCAGACTTGACTCGGATCCCTCATTGCTGTGTCTCTGGCATAAGCAGCTCTAGCTCTGATTCGACCCCTAGCCTGGGAACTGCCATATGCGCAGGTGTGGCCCTAAAAGAAAACCCAACCAACCAAACAAACAAACAAACGAAAAAACAGGAGAATTGCCCATTGAAGTCGATTTGTAAAAAGTAATACTATGTAACAGAGAAGAAAAAAAAAAAAGCAAACCATAGCTATAAAATTCAACATGGAGAAATCTCTGGATTTTGAAGGTGAATAATGAAGCTCATCACAGAAGAAAATACATAGCATGACTTTATTTATAAAATGTTTAAAACATGCAAAACTAAACAATATGTAGTCAGGGCTGCCTTGAATGGTCATACAAGTTGTTCACTGCTCAAGTCCAGGGCTGCCACTCAGAGAGTAGTTAAGAATATCCACTCATGGTAACACTACACAGACAAACAGAAGAATCATCCACATAAAGTTCAGGATAGTGGCTACTTCTGGGTGAGGAGCAGTGGGGGTGAGATTGGGGTCACTGTGAAGGGGGAATGCTTCACAACTACTGGTGATGTTCTACTTCTTGGGCTGGGTGTGAGTGCATGGCTCTTTATTTTGTTTTGTTCTTTAAATTTTGGAAGCATATTATCAATATTATTTTGCTTGTAATCAATGTTAAATTTAGAATTTTAAAAGAACTCACTGGTTCCACTTCCTTGCATGCATAATCCACAGCAAACTAGTTTTCAGTTGACCCTACAGTGATGTTCTCAAAAATGTCACTAGTAGCTTCTTAGTTCTCAAATCAACAGAATTATTTGGTTTTTATGTAAGTTCTCTTTAGGAGTCAACATCATCTGGGATTCTCTATCGTGATTTCTACAAAACTCTCTCTACTGGCCTTCTTCCTACCTCTGATGATGTCTCTCCTCCTTTGCCTTGGCTAAGATCCTCTAATATGGCAGCTTCACTGAGGTCCAAACTATTCTCTTCCTATTTTCAGCATCTCAGGGAAATCTCGTTTATGCTCATGGTTTCAAACTACCACATATTTATTGACTCCCACATCTGTATTTCTTGCCTAGACCTCAATCCTGAACTCCATTGTCATACATCTAATTATTGGTAAAAGGATATCCAAAAATAGACTCACCGTCTTCCACCGTTAAAACATATGTCCTTCCAGATTTGGATAATGACACCAACATAGGTATTATTTCCCGTATAATTATTCAAGGAGGTTTTTTTTTCCCCCCTTTTCTTTATTTACTGCATAAGTTCTGGTGATTATACATCCAAAATCCTCTCCTGTATATCACCTTCTCCATCACCACTTCAGTTCAGACTCTCATCATTTTTCTCTTGAAAATTCTAGTAGCTTTATTCATGCTTTGTATACCTCCATTCTGATCCCTCATATTTATTCTTTGCTGCCATCAGAGTTATCTTTCCTAAATACAATGTTTTCTCTGCTCATAGTTCTGCCATGGTTGCTTGTCCCCTAAAGGATCACATGCAAAATAATTATGGCATAGAAGGCTCTATGCAAAGGTACAATCATTACAACATAAAGGATAAACTCCGGCCCCAAATCTTAATCCTGCATCAAGACTTCAAGTTCTGATTACTGTGGGAACAAGCCAGTCCTAATTGCTGGGCTCAGGGAATCATGGAGGTGTAGCTATAAATGAAGAAGCTCCTTTGTCAAGGACATCACTTTCTCTCCAGTTTAGAATGATACTTTATGGACACAAGTTTAAGATTCTGTTTACTCTCCCATCAATGTAGAACAGACTAGCTAGGCACAGTGTTGTACTTTTTATCTTGGTCCTCTTTCTGCCTCCTGTCTTCCTAGGGAAGCTTCTACAACTGTTTTTTTGTTTGTTTTTTGTTTGTTTGTTTTGTTTTTTGTCAGCTCAAGTTGTAGGCCATTGAACCTGCACTTCAATAACAAGTGAGCTTCTTCCAAAAATCTGTTCTGATTCCATACTGGCTTATCTGTTCTGATTGCATACTGGCTTCTTTCAGTTTATTATCTATTGACTCTTTACATTTCTTCAGGTGTCTGATAGTTTCTTCCAGTGCCTAGCACTGAATTTTCTAGTTTATTCTCCAAATTTGAACGTGGGTTAGAAGTCTATTAGACTTTGGCATAGGAGATAAATACAGTCTAACCCAGAAATCTACCTGTGTTTGGAATTTTACTATATGATCAAATTTATTGATCAAGTAATTGGCTGTCTGATAGAATAATAAATAGTGCATCTATTCAGATTCTGGTTATGTGTTACTTTTCTCCCTAACTTTTTATTTCTAAGTTTTGTTCTGATTTGTAGAAGAGACAATCTGTATCTAGTAAAGACAAATTAGAAATTATAGGGAGGAAAAATGCCAATAATTCCACCACCAGCTTTCAGCATTCATTAGCATTTTATTTCACTGCTTTCCTGTTTTTTTTTCTATGTGTCTTTATGTACACATATTTCATAATGGAAAATGAAGTGTATGCAGGATTTTTTTAGTCTTTGTTTTTTATTTGCATTTATTTTAAAAATATTTTACTATTTTATGTACTTTGTTTTAATGATTTCACAGTATTTTTTAATTTAAATGTACTACAGTCAATCTAAATAGTACCCTATTAGATACCATGTGTGTGCATATGTGTGTGTGTGTGTGTGTGTGTGCTGTTTGTTTTATAAATGTTTGCTAATTTACTATTACAAGTTTTCTATTACAAATGGGGTGGGATTTTATCAGCAAGTGTCTAGTGTTATTCTAGATGTCTTTCCCTGTTTCTCTCTCTCACTTTTACTCAGGCTGTTTTCTCCACCTCAGACTATGCTGAAGGGTAAAACAGTGATTCGATATGTACAACCTTGAAATAAAGGACATATTTTCAGGGTTCTTTCCCCTCCACACAATAGCTATGTAAAATAGAGAAAGGAGAAGAAGCAAAGTGGTGGTTCAAATGCAAGAGATAAGGACGACAGGCTAAAGGGACAGAGGATACACTAATTGGGAAGAGAAAAGGAAAACTGTTCTTGATGGAGAACTGGGAAGCTGAGCAGAAGGACTCATAGACAAGCAGTCCTAGGAGGAAGTTCAACAGGTCTGGGATCTTCCAGCTTTCGAGATTTGAGAGCAGGGACTTAGATCTGCTGAGGGGTGGGGTGGAGGTGAAGGTGCTACGAAAGGTAAGCCTCTCACCTTGACCTGGGCAAAACTGAATATTTTTCTGGGAGTGAGGCATCAGTAGACCCATTGTCATCATTACAGTGTACATATGCATTTTTTAATTTCTAAAATTACATTGGTTCACTCTCCTCAAATGGTATTTCCTCAGGGTCAAAGGTAACAAGCATTTTAGAAGGCTGAACTATATTACCAAAGTACTTTCCAGAAAGGTGGTAACAATTTACTTTCCCACTGTGAATATTATACTTTGATGCCTATTTATAAGTTATTTGAGACTATTTTAACCACTTGAACTATTTTAGCAAAAATTAATTTTTATGCCTGCTTATATTCATGTGAATTTGAAATAAATATAATGAATAATGAGAGGAAAATCATTATTTTTTCCCCTATGTTATGTTGCAGATAAATTTCCATAAAACTGAGATGATGACTTCACTTGCAAAAGACATTTGATATAGCAACTGTAGCCATATGTTCTAAATATAACAGATTACTGCCAGGTGCCCAAGTTAAGGAACACTGTGTTGCGTAAGTTGAAAGAACATTTGAAAAACGTGTTTAAATTTCAGATAGTTGATATTGCAGACATGTTCATATTTCACTGACAGAAAAATAGGAAAATATATAGCCCAGTGTTTGGGGTAAATCAGTTTGGTGGGATACCAAGCCATATTAAAATCTGATCCTATACACAAAAAAGTATATTCAATTTAATCAGTATCCCCTGAAGAAGTCCTTGTTGGGGAAGAGGGACCAGAGTTTATGTGCAGATAGAGAATAGGATGAGGAAAACTTATTTGGTCTAATATTTAAGGAAGCATCATATACATGTCCTCTTAGGAACTCACTTACGACTGTGAGTAGATTGTGAAGAGATCAGTGCTTCTGCTGATCCTATTTTCATTTAAAATTCTGATAATTTGCTAATCCTGGGACCTATGTCTAGTCACTTATGATGGAGCATGATAATGTGAGAAAATAGAATGTGTGCATGTATGTGTAACTGGGTCACTATGCTGTACAGTAGAAAAAAATTGTATTGGGGAAATAACAATTTAAAAATAAAAATTTTTAAAAATTAAAAGAAAAATAAAACAACAAAACCTAAGAAACTCAAGTATGGTTAATAAGAGAATTTGGTAACACAATTGGACAAGAATAAATATTTAAAAAAATAAAAAATAAAATAAAATTCTGATATTTTGCCCACCATTAACTTTTTGGTATTAATTTTGATTTTTAAATTTGTTTTATTAAAATATTATTTATGTTGGTTACTGAAGGGTATTGCATTCCTCAAAGTCTGAACTGGAGGCGAGTGACATACTTGCCTTCCTCCTGACTTAATGTTCTTGCCCCAACTACTCTCTTCTCCCCTTCTCTACTCAAGAGTGCAGCATACTAATGCTACCACCAAAAAAATCATAAGTTTCTACTATATTCTCCAACCAGACCTTTCCTCCATGGCTATTTTTCATGCTTCCAAAGGCTTTCATCTTTCTTACCTCACCACCTCCAAAACAGGTCTTAAATATACTCTATTCCTTGGTGTTCTCCTCTCAGTTGCTTGTAAAGGAGATAATAGATAATCTATTATGGCACATGAATGTTGAAGGGTAATTATATGATTATTCTTAAATATATGTGTATGTTTATCAAGAATCCACCTAAAGATAAATCTCTTCCCATTAATTTACTCTAAAAATATATATTCTTCTGTGCTAGAGAAATAGCTATAAGCAAGACAGACAAGATTCTTGCCTGTGGAATTTACATTATGCGAGATACATAAAGATATAATCAGGAATGGTGACATCATACACTTTGACAAATAATGAGGAAGCAGTATTTGGTAATGATAACAAGCATGTTGATACCAGAAACAGGACCTAAAAAAAAATCTTGAAAAATAGAGTTGTTTGACTTAAGTTGACATTGAATAGAGGAGATGTAAAGTGTTGAATTTGAGTTTCAATAATTATAACTACAGAGGAGAAGCTGTAGTTTAGTCATAGTTTATGTGGGAAAACATTAGGGTTCGCTTGAGAGAAACTCAGTGTGAATCGACAGGTAGAAGTGGCTCCCCTGGCCACACCACTAATTCAGTACCTATCATGAAGGGAGGTGTTTCAGGTTTGTTGTGTTGGGAGTTCCTAAGACCACCCTTAAGTTTGATGGACTCATGGGAGTCCTTGAAGGACTCATAGGAGTTCCTGTTGTGGCTCATTGGGTTAATAACCCAACAGAGTATCCATGAGGATGTGAATTTGATCCCTGGCCTTGCTTGGTGGGTTATGGATCCCTAAGTCACAGATATGGCTTGGATCTGTCATCGCGGCTGTGGTGTAGGCCAGTAGCTGCAGCTCCAATTTGACCCTGGCTCTGGAACTTCTGTATGTTGCAGGTGCATCCCTGAAAAAGAAAAAAAAAAAAAAAAAGAAGAAGAAGAAGGACTCCTAGAACTCAAAAGCTGTTATACTATGGTTATGGTTTATTATGGTAAAAAAGATAGTGACTGACATCAGTAAAGGAAAAAGGTACATAGAGTAGAGGACAGGAGAAAACAAGTGCAAACTTCCAGTTGTCCTCTCCCAACGGTGTCCTATAGACAATGTCTAGTTCTCCCAGCAATCACACGTGATGAAGTGTGGCCAACCAAGGAAGCTTACCTGAACCTTGATGTCTAGGATTTTTATTGGGGGTTAGTCACATAGGCACAGAGTGCTTTCTTGACTGACCTTAGTTACTCATCTCTAGCATCTCTAGAGATCAAACTGATACTGTGTGGTCCCAGACCTCAGGGATATAAAAATACACTCATCAAGCAGGATATTCTCAGGGCTTAGAGGTTAACCCCCAGGACTACCCTCTCCTCCTCCAGCCAGTCCTTTCTTTGGAATGTTTAGAGTTTGAACACTCCAAACCTGGCCAGTTAACCCTTTACCACACCAGGTAGTAGTGTAGTATCAAGGAACTGGGACAGTCTTTTCATTGTTCCATCTTTCTTTTCTGTCCCTCATTAACATTTCTGTGACATCTTCACTCATGGTTGTAAATGGTTGAAGCAATTTTAAGCATCACATGGAGATGCAATAATTGTTACAGAAGAAGATGAGGTCTCCTTTTTTGAAAAGAAAAACCTTTCCAAAAGCTCCAGGGAAAATTCCCTTTCAGCCTTCATTGACCAGGATTGGCACATGCTGATCTCTGAGCCATCATTGTAAAGTGGTTAGAATTACTACAGTTGGCTCAAGCTAATCATGATCCACTCCCATGGATTGAGGAAAGTGTTGGCTTTGCAGAGCATATTGGAGGGTAAATGCCTGAACACAATTAAGGTTCTAAGAGTTAGGAAGAAGAGGAAGAGAAGGGTGGTCATTTGATTCCAAGAATATGATACAACCAATCCTTGTTTTTCCAAGGAAACAGAATAGATGAGAAGATACAGAAATATCCATCTCAATTCAATATAATGAAAAACATTATTTTACACACTATTTTGTATGTATTCTTAAATTAACACCCATTATGTTGCATTCTAATTATTTCTTTAAGAACTTGTCCTCACAACTATGCTTTAGCTTCTCAAGTACAGGATCTAGTCATATTAATTTATTTCTATGCCTAACACTTAACAGATAGTAAGCTTTCAAAAAATCTTTGAAGAGAACATAAATGAACAAGGAGATCTGTCCATAAAAAAATAGGGACACTCTGGCAGTTGGTGAGTTTTTCATCATCCATTTGATAACAATTGTTCAACAGAAGAGCCTAGTACTAAATGAGTGCTGATACAAAATAAAATGTACATAATCTATGAATATTGAATATTTAAAAAATGAAATTGTTATATCATGAGAACTAATTAGTTTCTGGTGTTAATAATGAGCTTCTTACCCTTCCTTTACCTCTCCCAAGTAATAATATTAACAAAAACATAGCGTTTAAATTGCATTTTATTATATATTTTATCTTGTAGTCATGATGTGAGAAATAAAAACAGATAATAATAATCCTTATTTTAAGATAAGAAAGTTGAGGCTTAAAGGGTTTCATCAAAGTCACACAACTTATTAAAGTGGTGAAGTCAGGAATCTAGATAACCAGACTCCAGCATTCATGCTCTCAACTACAACAGTTCACAATACTGATCACTCTTTCTTGCCCATGTTCCTTGTCTCCTTTCCCCAAGCCAGCAGGATATCATTTTCAAAAATCTTGTAAATCTCATGTCTACATTTTGTTTTGGCCATGCCTGTGGCATGTGTAATCTCCCAGGCCAGGCATCGAACCTGCACCACAGCAGCAACCAAAGTGCTGCAGTGACACCAGATCCTTAATCTGCTGTGCCACAAGGGAATCCCTCATCTATACTCTCAATAGTTAAGTATTTGAGACATAAAGAATCATTCAGAAATATCCTCTACTCCACTGCAAGATTAACTCACTCTGTTATTTTGTAAGACACACAGCATCTCATAGAACATATTCAAAGCATCTCTTCTTCCACTGCCAAAATGTACTTAGCAATTTGTTCCCAGGCCTGTTTAAACCAGTTTTGTTTATTATGGTAACTATATAATATATTTGTTTAGGCTGTGACCACAGCATGCAGTAAGTTCCTGGGCCAGGGATCAAACCCACACCACAGAGTTGTTGTGACTCAGCAGTAACGAATCTGACTAGTATCCATGATGAGATGGGTTTGATCCCTGGCCTCACTCAGTGGGTTAAGGATCCGGCGTTGCTGTGAGCTGTGGTGTAGGTCATAGATGCAGCTCAGATCTCACACTGCCACAGCAGTAATAACACCTAATCCTTAACCTGCTGAGTCACAAAGGGGCTCTCATAACTGTGTAATTTAACTAAAATTGCTTAAAATGATAAAGATGAATCTGAAAAGAGAGGAAAATAAGCTTTAAAATTATAAAAACTAGCTTTAAAATTTTTTATTTAAGTGTGACTTCCCAAAGACGATGACTGTTGAATTAGATGAGTCCGAGACAGTGGTAAAACATGGAGGAAGGGGGGATGGAAAATGTGGAAGTTTAGAAAGAGTCTATATTCAGATTACTTTTCAAATATATCCTCTAGCCCTACATTAGATAGAGCAAAAATGGACATCATAAATGATACATTATGATATGATTTATACAAAAAAACTACCTGGGAATCCCAATTAGAAAATTCATATTTATAGAGAAAACCTTGGTACTACTACATCCAAAACTGGCAACAGTTCCTATAATTTTTATTTATGATTTAAAGATAATTTAAGACAAATGTCCATTAAATATTCCAATGTTTGTTAGTAAAGGGACTTTTATTATAGAGATGTCTGCATATCTATTCTAGAAACATTTACATTTCAATAGGAATTTACAGAGACAGAAAAGCAAGGAGTTTCTCATGGGAAAATCCTAGGAAAAAGTGATGGGACAATTTTAGGTCTGGAGCTTTGTGTCATCCAGAAGCACTGACCAAAGAGTGACTATCTCCTGTAAGAGGCCAGCCCTGGCTATCTCATAGAGTCCCAAGAAATGCAGAGTTGTGATCAGCACAGTTGGTCTTATCAACCAGAGGTTGTGGTTGGAGCCAGATTTTTGGACAAATAAATAGCTTACTTTATCAAAATGACATTTTCCCCTCTTTTTTTTTTCTTGGATAGGTTTACTTAACCCAAAGTAACAAGTTAGTAATGTATCAAAATGTCACATTATTGTTAAAATTTATGCAAATGTAATATTCATAAAGAAATATGCTCTCTAGTTAATTAGTGTTGGCTGAATATTCCCTATCCTAATTCTTTCTACCTCTTTCTAATCTTCTTTTTCTTTCTGTAACTGTCCAATGACATGCATGAACAGTAATGAGAAGAAAAGAATGGATGGAATTTAGTCTAATTCTCTATATTTTAAAGATTTAATTCTCTAAATTTCAAATTTGTATCTAACTCACTGAGATGATCTGTGCTTCTTGTTCAGAGTAATAGGTGGTTGCATGTGTACTCAAAAGAGAGTGTGGCCTATGGGGCATTTGTGATTCCTTAAAATGTTCAGCTGAATTAACACTTCATGAAATTCCACTAGAAAAGTCAAAATTTATGTGGGACAAAAGACAAGTTCCTGGGATATCTGTTAAGTTATTACTTGATTATTAAAAAATTACATTTAGAGGAGTTCCTGTCATGGATCAGTGGTTAATAAATCTGACTAGGAACCATGAGGTTGTGGGTTCAATCCCTGGCCTTGTTCGGTGAGTTAAGAATCTGGCATTGCCGTGAGCTGTGGTGTAGGTAGCAGATGCAGCTCGGATCCCATGTTGCTGTGGCTCTGGTGTAGGCCGGTGGCTACAGCTCCAATGAAACCCCTAGCCTGGGAACCTCCATGTGCTGCAGGTACAGCCCTAGAAAAGACAAAAAGACCAAAAAAAAAAAAAATTACATTTAGAGAAAAGGAATCTATTCAAAGTGAGAAAGAGAGCCTTGGGTGATAGTCCTTAAGTTTCCTTTTGTATAAGAAAAGAAAATTAGTAGACATGCAAGTGTCATTAATACAGGTTTCAATTAAAGTAGAGAAGAGTTGTAAATCTGTATGCTCTCCCATGGAAAATACTCAATGTGACATTAATGATTCTATCCCGAATTGTATGATAAAGAAGGATATGGCCTGGGATATAAAAAGAAAAAAAAGGTATAATGGGGCTAGGAAAATGGATTTGATTCTTCCAGCTTCATACACTGCTGGTTAGAGAAAATGTGCTCAAGGTAGCCAGAGAAAAAAGGACAGCTGGAAGGAGCTTTTTATCTATATGCCCAAGAGATATATAACAAGGCAAAATCTGAGACCAGTATTTACTGAACATCTCTATGTAACTGATATTGAAACATAAAAAAATCTAGTAAAACAGGAGTTCCTGTTGTGGCTCAGTGGAAACAAATTTGACTAATATCCATGAGGATGTGAGTTCTATCCCTGGCCTTGCTCAGTGGGTTAAGGATCCAGTGTTGCTGTGAGCTATGGTGTAGATCCCAGAGGTGGCTTGGATCCATTGTTGCTGTGGCTGTGGTGTAGGCTGGCAGCTGTAGCTCCAGTTCAACCCCTAGCCAGGGAACTTGCATATGCCATGACTGTGGCCCTAAGAAGCAAAAAAAAAAAATGATATATGGTCATACTATTATCATACTGTGTCTCTGCCTTTGTTTTAGAGTATTATTAACATAGTCACATGTAAGTGACCTTCCCCTCCTCAGTTCAGATCCACATCTAAATTAATTTAGGACATGCATCTGCTATACATCTCCAATTATACAATAATTTAAATGTTTCTATTGAATTTTACTATGCATAATCTAGTTGGGCTATTCTTTATAATTTCAGTAACATTTTTTTCTAATTTCGAGGACCATTAATCCAGATAAAATAGATTGAAATTTAAATACACACCTAGGGTGGGAGGATTTTCTTTAGAAAAATAGGAAATGAGAAATCATAAAGAAGATACACATTTTTGAATGGATACAAATTTTGTGTAGCATGAATCCAAATACAATTCAAAAGATGAATTATAGATTACAAAAAAAATTGCAACCCCCATGACATACGCAAAGTGATTAACACTAATATTTTATAGACAAAGAACTTCAAAGAAAAGGACCAAAAGGGGGCAAACCTATTCGTTAAAAAGAAATGCAAGTGGTGGATAGACATGTGAAAAGATGTTCAATCTCAACTGCGATCTGTGTTAAAGTAGTTAAAGAAGGATCTGTGTTAAAGTAGTTAAAGAAGGAGGTGGTTAGACTGAGGTGTCTCTAATATCTTGGAGACCTAGGTAAGCCAAGGGAAATTGGAGCAGAGTCAATGCACAATCCAAGAAAACTGAAGAAGAACTAATCACAAAGAGCCAATCTGGCTTCCCCAAATAAGGCAACCACCAGAGCTGTAGCCAATCAGATCATTTCTTGGCTTGGCAGCAGATCTTCTCCAGGAAGTCTTTGCCTTGGATTCTCTCAGTGCCTTCCTAACCCCTTTCCATTCAATGCTGCCTAATTCAAACCAATGTTTGCTGAAATAAACTCTCATAAATTTTAATGTACCTTGGCTTTGCCTTTTAACATCTGATAAATAAAAATCAAAGCAATTATATAACCTGTTGAGCTTGAACAAAATTAATTTTTTAAGGCAGTGTTGGTGAAAATATGAGAAAATGTGCACTTTATGCAGTGTGGTAGAAGCATAAATTGTTGGTGATGTGTCAAGAAATAAAAAGGGCATGTAACCTGTGCTACAAAAACTCCACTTTTCAGAGTCTAGCCTAGACAAAAAAAAAAGCATCAGTACTTAAAAATATTTATTATATAATTCCTTGCAGTGTAAAAAAGAAAGTAAACTCTAAAAAAAAAAAAAACTGAATTAACCTGAATTTCCATCTAGAAGATGGTCTAAATAAATTATGGTAAATGAACACTAAGGAATACAAAGCAGCTATGGAAAAAAAGTGTTACATTTTTATCTGTTGACCTAAAGGACTCTTTCTATGTATAAGATTAATTCTGTTTTTATTTAAAACTTATCCTACCCAAAGAGAAAAAATAAAAGTATCTTACTAGTTTTTGTTTTTCTACACAAGAATCTATAGAAAATATTTATAGCTTTATTAGCTCTGTGGGAGACTATTATCAGGTCTGCTGCTCTGAAGCCACAAGTGGGAGAAGGGATTGCAGATAAATATATATATATACTTATCAATGAACCTGTACTGTTGGTTTGTTTCCTCATATAACGTAAAGTCTGGAGACAAGCATATGGGCTAGTGTGTGACTTAAAGAAGATAAGAATGGGAGTTCCTGTGAGTCTCAGCAGGTTAAGGATCAAGTGCTGTCACTTCTGCAACTCAGGTCACTGTTGTGACTCAAGTTTGATCCTTTGGCCCAGGGCATGCCATGTTTTTTTACTTCTTGACCATCCTCCAACCCAAGGGACAGGAGAGACTAAGAACACACTGAGAGTTCCATTGGTCCATAAGTTTGTTTTTGTACCACCACCACACTATTTTGATTACTGTAGCTTTGGAGTATTGTCTGAAGTCTGAGAGAGTTATACTTCCTACTTCCCCCCACCCCTTCAGGATTGCTTTGACAACTCTCGGTCTTTTGTGGTTCCATATACATTTTTGGATTGTTTGTTCTAGTTCTGTGAAAAATTTCATGGGTAATTTGATAGGGATCACATTAAATCTGTAGATTGCTTTGGGTAGTATGGCCATTTTAACAATATTAATTCTTCCAATCCAGGAGCATGGGATATCTTTCCATTTCTTTGTATCCTCTAATTTCTTTGATTAATGTTTTATCATTCTCATTATATGTCTTTCACCTCCTTGGTCAGGTTTACTCCTAGGTATTTAATTTTTGGGGGTGTGATTTTAAAAGGTATTGTTTTTTACATTCCTTTTCTAATATTTCACTGGTAGTATGCAGAAATGCAACCAATTTCTGAATGTTAATCTTGTATTCTGCTATACTTTGCTGAATTCATTGATCAGTTTGAGTAGTTTTTATGTGGAGTCCTTAGGGTTTTCTACATATAATATCATGTCATCTGCATAGAATGACAATATTACTTCTTTTCTTCCAATTTGGATACCTTTTCTTCCAATTTCTTTTGTTTGTCTGATTGCTGTGGCTAGGACTTCCAATACTATGTTGGATAAAAGTGATGAGAGAAACAATTTCATTTGTTTTTTCCCTTGTTTTTTTGTTTGTCTTTTGTTTTTTTAAAGCTGCATCCGCAGCATATGGAAGTTCCCAGGCTAAGGGTCCAATTGGAACTGTAGCTGCTGGTCTATGCCAGAGCCACAGCAATGCCAGATCAGAGCTGCATCTTTGACCTACACCACAGCTCATGGCAATGCTGGATCCTTAACCCACTGATTGAGGCCAGGGATCGAACCCACAGCCTCATGGTTCCTAGTCAGGTTCATTTCTGCTGTGCCATGAATGGGAACTCCTCTGATAAGATTTTTGAGGCCAAGAGAAAATATTTCAGTTCCCCTCACATTACTTATATTTGAGATGGAAAAAGTCATGACTAGTCAAAACAATACACAAGATTTCCCCCCCCCCAAAAAAAAATTTTTTTTTGTCTTTTTAGGGCCTCACCCAAGGCACATATAGTTTCCCAGGCTAGGGGTCGAATCGGAACTATAGCTGGCAGCCTCCAGGACAGCCACAGCAACGTGGGATCTGAGCCACGTCTGCAGCCTATACCACAGCTCATGCAACACCAGATCCTTAACCCACTGAGTGAGGCCAGGGATCAAACCTGTGTCCTCGTGGATACTAGTCATATTTTGTTTCCACTGAGCCATGAGGGGAACTCCCCAAAATATATTTTTTAATGTCACTTAGATGAATTTCACATTATCCCAATTTATGTTATTTTTGAATTCTGCGTATAATCTTAGAAAGTTAACTTCCTACCTTTTAAGAATTCCTGAATCTCATTGTTACAGTTTACAAAAGCACTGATGTAAAGAGCATGGGCTTCATGGTCAGAGATTGTGTTTTAATGCTGGTTCTGGCACTTAAAAAGGTTAAGCATGAAGTTCCCATCGTGGCACAGTGGAAATGAATCCGACTAGGAACCATGAGGTTGCAGGTTCGATCTCTGGCCTTGCTCAGTGTGTTAAGAATTCAGTGTTGCCGTGAGCTCTGGTGTAGGTCACAGATGCGGCTCAAATATGGTGTGGCTGTGGCATAGGTCAGCAGCTGTAGCTCTGATTAGATCCCTAGCCCAGGGACCTCCATATGCTGCAGGTGCAGCCATAAAAAGCAAAAAAAAAAAAAAGCTTAAGCAAATCCCCTACCTTAGGAAAATCAATGCTCTGATTTAAAGTATATTGCTGAACTCCATACCAAAAAAAAAAAAACAAAAAAAAACAAACGACCCCATCAAAAAATGGGCAGAAGATCCAAACAGACAGTTCTCCAAAGAAGACATGCAGATGGCCAAAAAACACATGAAAAGATGTTTGACATCACTCATGATTAGAGAAATGCAAATCAAAACCTCTATGAGGTACCATCTTACACCAGCCAGAATGGCCATCATCAAAGGGTCTACAAACAATAAATGCTGGAGAGGGTGTGGAGAAAAAGGAACCCTAGTACACTGTTGGTGGGATTGTAAATTGGCGCAACCACTGTGGAAAACAGCATGGAGATGCCTCAGAAAACTAAAAATAGAATATCATTTGATCCAGCAATCCCACTCCTGGGCATCTATCCAGAGAAAACCATGACTTGAAAAGACGCATGTACTCCAATGTTCATTGCAGCACTATTTGCAATAGCCAAGGCATGGAAACAAACTAAATGTCCATCGACATTTAAGATTAAGAAGATGTGGTACATATACACAATGGAATATCACTCAGCCATTAAAAGGAATGAAATACCAGCATTTTTAGCAACATGGATGGACCTAAAAATTATCATACTAAGTGAAGTCAGCCATACAAATATCAAAGACACCAATATCAAATGCTTTCACTGACATGTGGAATTTGAAAAAAGGACAGACTGAAACTTCTTTGCAGAACAGATGCAGACTCACAGAAATGAAAAACTTATGGTCTCCAGAGGAGACAGTTTGGGGGGTGGGGGGATGTGCTTGGGTTATGGGATGGAAATCCTGTAAAATTGGAGTGTTATGATCATTATATATCTACAGATGTGATAAATTCATTTGAGTAATAAAATAAAGTATATTGCTGAGGAAATTAAAACCGTTGACACATATGAAGTGTTTGGTACTTGGCAAATGTTGTTTTATATCATTTTACCTATGCTACTTCATTCCATCCCCATAGAAAACTTGTAAAGTGGGCTTTATTAACCTATAAGGAAAGTGAACTTGGCAGAACTGGGCCTGGATCTCAAATGAGACAGACTATCAGAACCACTGCTCCTTTTTTATAACAGTAATTTATAACCCTTCTTTTACTATCCCGAAATAATACTTATAGATAAGCTACTATACCCAGGAATTTATCTATTTATCTAGCTATGTATCTTTCTATTTGATCCTTTACTGTAACACAAGGAGAAATAAAGGATAAGAACTTAATAAAATAATTTGTATTTCAGTACAAACTGCTCAGAGAAGATTATACTGAAATCTCATATAAAGAACACCCTTATATACAGAACTACCAGTATTGTGACAGGTATAGATACAGAGCAATTAAAGCCTATTTAACACAAAGACAGAGCAATAGTTTCTTTCTAAGTCCAGAAACTCTACTTCATTTTTTATATACATACATTATACACACACACACACACACACATATATATAATTTTCAGATAATTATAGATCTTCATGCAGTTATAAGCAATAGTATAGAGATATCTCCTGCCTCCTTTACTCAGTTTTCTCTAATGGGCAAAACTGTAGTTAAATAACACTACCAGCATATTGACATCGATATAGTCAAGATGGAGAACATTTCCAGCACAACTAGGATCCCTCACGTTGGCCTTTTATAGCCACTTGCACGTCCCTTTCATCATACTGACTCCACAATCTTTGCCAACCACAATCTGTTATCTATTTTTATAATCTTCTCAAGGATGTTATGTAAATGGATCATACTGCATGTAACCTTTGGGGCTTGGCTTTTTTCACTCAAACTAATTCTTCAGACATTCATCCAAGTGTTTCTTTTTTATGCTGAGACTATTCCATGGAATGGACGTACCACATACTGACCATCCCCCATTGAAAGACACCTGGATTTTGTTTTGGTGTTTTATTTGTTGTAAATTTTAGCTCTAATGAATAAGGCTATATTATGTATGGGTTTTTGTTAAAAAATAAATTTTCATTTCTCTGGTATAGAAGCCCCAAGAATAAACAGGTCATATGATAGCTGTACATATAATTGACAAATTGTTTTCTGGAGTAGCTGAGCCATTTTACATTCCCACCAGAAAATCTAGTTGATCTAGTTTCTCCTAATCCTCATCAGTATTTGTTATTTTATTTCAACCATTTTGATAGGAGTGCAATAAAATCTCATTTTGATTTTACTTTGCATTTCCCTTATGGCTAATGATTTTGATTATCTTTTCATGTGATATTTGCCATCAGTGTATTCTCTTTGATAGTCATGTTTTTTACCTATTTTTTTTTTTAGGGCCACACCTGTGGCATATAATTCTCAGGCTAGGGGTCGAATTTGAGCTGCAGCTGCTGGCCTGTGCCACAGCCACAGCAACATGGGATCCCAGCCGCATCTGCAACCTACACGACAGCTCACTGTGATGTCAGATGGTTCCTTAACCCACTGAGTGAGGCCAGGATTCAAACCTGCATCCTCATGAATCCTAGTTGGGTTCATTTCCACTGGGCCACAATGGGAACTCCAATATCTATTTTCTAATTGGATTGTTTTATTTGCTGTTGAGTTTTGAGTGTTCCTTTTTATATGTTCTAGACACTGGTTGTTTGTCAGATACATGGTTTGCAATTAATTTCTGTTGCTTATTTTTTCATTCTTTTAACAGGATGTTTTGTAGAGCAAAAGTTTTATTTTGATGATGTCCATTTTATAAATTTTTCCTTTATGGAGCATGCTTTTGGTGTCAACACTAAAAACTCTCTTTACCTGGGCTGGCCCTAGAACCTGAAGATGTTTTCCTCTTTTTTTTTTTCCCTAGACAATTTTATATTTATATTTAAGTCTGTCATCCACTTAGAGTTTAATTTTTCAAAAATATGTAAGAAATAGGTTAAAATTTTTGTTGTTTTATTTTTGGCCTATGAATATCCATTTGTTCCAGCATCTTTTGTCAAAGAGGCTAACTTTCCTCAATGCATTACTAAAGCTAAATATTAATTCTTGAAATCAAGTAGACAGACTGATCCTCCCAATTTATTCTTCTTTTTCAAAATTGTTTTAACTGTTCTTCATGTGTTGACGAGCAAAGCTCTGTGACTTTGGGAAAAAAAAAAAACAGAGGAAGAATAATATTCCCTTTGGAGGGTGATTGTGAGATTATGGGTGCTGACATATATACTACTTAACATAGTACCTGGAGAATGATGTGACACTCATTCCTCTCTGTTGGTTCTAAACCAACCATCAAAAAATCCTAGACACATTCTCTGCCTCTCCCCAGTAATACTGTATATTATGTTCTCAATTTTATGTAAATGTATTAAATATGCAACCACGTTGCCTTTAGTAAGAAATATATGTGAAGGAAACAGTTCAAAAGGACTAGCTGTCACTCTCATCCACATCTATAGATAGTAAATATTCAGTCATCATTTCCTCCTCCCATCCTCAATTTGAAATATAAGAAGCTTTGGTAAGGATTACAATCAACTGAACAGTTATGGTCTCATCCAAATATCAACAAAACTAATGCCCAACCAGGAGAGAGTAGGAAGGTATCCAATAGGGAAAAAAAATTGAATATAAATATTACCCAACTCATCAGAACCTATTTCTGAATCAGATATTGGTTATCTCTGGCAAAAGGGGAGTGTTCTTTAGCCAACTGGCTTCCTTGCTGTTCTTCCCACTTTCCAGATACACTGTGACCTTTGCCCTGGTTTGAATGTTTTCCCCCCAAATAGCCATAAGACTCTATCTTTCATCTCCTTCAGATGTTAAGTATCACGTTCTCAGGGAAGCCTTCTCTACTCAACCCAAAAGTCCAATAAATTCTTCTTCCCTTCTTTATTTTTCTTCTTGGCTCCTATCAACATCTAGCATAGAACGTGTGTGTGTATTTGACAAATTTGTTTAGATTTCATCGACTAACATGTAAGCTCTATGAAGGTCTGTATTTCACTGCTGTAGCCTATGTACCTAGAACAGTACTGGTATATAATAGTTACTTAGTAAATATTCATTGAATGAAGTAGAGAGGTTTCAAAAAGCCATTGGAGAATGCCATGGTCTTTGACCATAACACTTTAAATCTAAGGCCAGTGGGAACCTTAATAGGGAAGATCTTAATTTCTATTTTTTTCTAAGAGAATGTCAATGAAATAAATACAAATAAATACATCTTTTACAAATTCTCCTATATTCTTCCCCAGTCTTAACACATTCCCTTATTGCCCTTTCCCCTTCCAAACAAAGATGAGAGATTAAAGAAATAATGCATCTCTGGTCCCTCAGCCTTCTTCTCTCCTTCCACTGCTCAGGTGCCAAATTTTGGCTACTCTCTCAAGCCTACATTCAATTCAGGATCTATGATCACTCACGCCATCCTCGCTGCTATTGTCTCTTCAAGCCACAATGAGCTTTTGCCTCAAATATGACAAATTGTCTTCAAATTAGTTTCACTGCTTCAAAATCAGACCCTCTGCAATCTATTTCCAAATCAGCCAGAGTGCTATGGACTGAATTGCGTCCTTCTAAAATTCATATGTTTAGGCACCTCATTAGCTCAGTAGGTAGTGCATCAGTCTAATATTCATATGTTTAAGCTCTAACCTCCAATGTGACTGTATCAGGAGATAGAGCCTTTATATACAGAAGTGATTAAGGTTAAATACTCTCATAAGGATAGGGCACTAATCCACTAGGCTTCTCTCCTGAGACATGGAAGAGGTTATTCATCCTCACATGAGGCCACAGCAAGTAGGCAGCCATCTTTGAGCCAGGAAGAAAGCTTTCATCAGAACCCAATCAGCTGGCACCCTCATCTTGGACATTTAGCATTTAGAACAATGAGAAAATAAATTCTTGTGGTTTAAACTACTCAGTCTATGATATAGTCAGTCTAAACTGCCTGATACGTAGAGTAATTCTTTTAAAAACCTAAGTAACACTGTGACAGCCTTCTGAGTAGAACTCTCCAATGGCTTCTCATTCTTTTGTGTATTAGTTAAGAGTTCTAGCAGTCCTAGCAATTGTGTCTAGGAAACTAAACATTCTGGCTTAATCCCATTTCCTGTTACTCTCTCCATCTATCACTTCCTTCAACTACACCTGCCTCTTCTCTTGTTCTTGAATCCACCAGGCATGTTCCCATCGCAGGGCCTCTTCACCATCTGTCAGAATTCACTTTCCTCAGTATTGTCATGATTTACTCCTCACTTCCTTTGAGACTTTGCTCAAAAAGTAAGGAATCTGTGGTATTATTTCTAAATGTCAGTTTAATATCCTTGCAATTTTATAGTTAAATTGTATATCAGTTATAACTTAAAGAAATGCATAAGTTATAACTTCCTTTTAGCAATAATGTCTGGTTTTCAATATCCTCAAGAATTATTATTTTTTGCAGTAAGTCCAAATAATATTCCAGCCCCTAATTATAATAGGAACGTGAGTCAACAAATTACATTACCTGAAATGAGCTTATATTTTTAGTGATTTAGATGACGTTTTTCAGCTGATATTTAGTAAGTACCTACAATGCACAGGTTAATTCGCCGCTGAGGAAACAAAAAGAAAAGAGTCCCTACTTCAAAGAGCTCACAGATTAGCAGTAATCAATTCATGGTGAAATAATTGGTTTTAACACAGAGCAAAATTTTAAAATCAATTTTTTAATCGTTTTAAATTTATTCCCTGTTTTCAGTTAAATCCAAGTAACAGTATACTTCTCTTTTTGTAAATTAGTATATCAATTAGCACAGAGATACATACGGAATTATTTCCCCCTACATTAGCACTAGTCATCATGAGTGATGCTTCCATCATTTAAAAAATAACCAAGCATCAAACAAATGTTAAAACAGTATTTTCAAAAACAGTTCACAACCCTAAGAACCAAAACAGAAAAGTAATGTGATATCCATAAACGAAACCTAAATTTAGCCAAGGGCTAGAGGTTTAGGCGCAAAATACTCCCACATGGTTTCCAGCAAAAAGGTTGCCCTAATTCTAAACGCAACATAGATGGCAGCACCTACCGTTTAAAAGTTTCACGCCTCCCCGCCACATGCGCAGAAAACCAATTGGCCCAGGGGTTCTTCCTTTCAACGCAAACTCTTTGGGTCACGATATGCATAAGCGATCTGATTGGCTAAGACGTGGATGACGAAAGGTTTCTCAAGACCACTGAGCATAGGCCTCTCCAAGCCCGACTCAGATTCCGCTTTCCGATTGGTCCTTACTGCAAGAGGGCAGGGACAATTACTGAAGTCGACCTCTGGGCCCGGAACGCTGGGTAAAGATGGCGGCGGCCAGGTGCTGGAGGTTCCCGCTCCGTGGTGCTGGGCTGTCACTGCACACCGCGGCCAAGGCCGCCGTTACAGCTCCAGAAGTGGCCGGCCCAGATGTCCCGGCAACCCCAGTCGCGCGCTACCCGCCTATCGTAGCCTCCCTGACGGCCAAAAGCAAGGCGGCACGGCAGCGGCGAGTGGAGCAATGGCAGGCGACAGTGCACGCGGCCAAGTCAGTGGACGAGAAGCTGCGAATCCTCACCAAGATGCAGTTCATGAAGTACGTAGTTTATCCGCAGACCTTCGCCCTGAACGCCGATAACTGGTATCAGAGCTTCACCAAGACAGTGTTCCTGTCGGGCCTGCCGTCAACGCCCGCCAAGCTGGAGCCAGAGCCCACCCTGGACATAGCGGCTCTGCGCGAGGCCGTCTGTGACTGCCTCCTGCAGGAGCATTTCTTCCTGAGGCGCAAGAAGCGCGCGCCTGTCATCCAGGACCGTGAGGCCATCGCTTCGCCCTTCCTGGACCAATTGGTAGCCTCTCTCACGGGCCTGCTCAGCGTGCACAACCCGGTCCTGGCTGCCGCCGCCCTGGGTAAGTCTTGAGCCCTCCACCCCAGGCGAGGGAGGTGGGGATGGTAGAGGACATCTCTGCCCCAATTTTGCTCTTTATTTCTTTCTCTCTGCTTGGTTAGTTTTTTCCCCAGTCCTTTCGCTCCTGGCTGGGGCCTGCGTCCAGAAACTGGGTTCTCCTGTCTGTGCTGCCACCTAGTAACTGTACAACCCTAAACCGAGTAGCCGGAAGTCTCCAGGACTCAGCTTTGTGAAGATCCAGCCAAATGGAAGAGTAGTGTTGGTTAAGAGAAGGGGTGCCTAGGGAGCAGGACAAACCTGGGGTTGCTTTTTAGCTCTTACACCAAAAGGTTAAACTGATCTTATTAGCCTGTTTTGGCCTAGTTTTTCTCATTTTCTAAATGAGAATATATTAGTACTACTTGGTCATAGAAGTGTGAAGATTAAAGGTACTGTTGATTAAAATACTTACCGTATATTCAGTACTTTCTTTGTGTCTGGTCCTGTTCTAAATTTCATACATGCCAATTTTAGCCCTTAAAATTGACCCAAGGCTCAGAAACCTAAACTGTTATCTAGCCAAAAAGCCTGTAGCGGTAGATTTGGAGGACAGGCTTCAAACCCAACCATTCTGGGTTCCCAGTAAACAATCAGCTACTTCAATATGAAAAATAATTAGTGGATAGACAGTTTCAAAAATCAGTTGTTTCTGACGTGTTCATCATTTTGTATCTACAACTCAGTAGGTATCTTAATAAATATCCATTGAATTAATGTTACTTTGACCGTAGGTGTGTGCTCAATTGAGTCTTGCTCTTGTTACTTCTCAGTTGGGAAGTGATCTTGAGGGAAGAATCAGTCTTTGATTACTTATAATTGATGGCCAATGAAAATTGGCTTAACCCTGTCAAGACCCAGGTTTCTCTTCTATAAAATGGAGATTATAACAGTATACCTACCTTTGAGGATAATTGTGAAGAGTCATCTAGTAATTCATAAGACAGCTCTGACTCCTAGTAAACTTTTTATTTCTGGTGAGTGATATTGCTGTTGGTCTTATTTTATGATTATTCTTAACTGAGAAACCTCTTTGGCTACAGTACAGTGTGGCACAAGTAGACAAGGTTTTGAGGGTTATATTTAAGTCATGATCATGTAAGTTAAAATATCACATAATTCAGACTCTTTATCTTACATCAAAGAGCAATTTTCGAGCTATTTTCAATTAGCACAATCATTCATCAGTTCTGTATTGGTGAGTTTGGTATTCTAATAATAACTAGATTTATCTAAATTATCAGATAAGAATTTTTTTTTGACTATCTGTTGATAGATTGTAAACGCCCAGTTCACTTTTTCTGGTTGCGTGGCGAAGAAATTATTCCTCGTGGTCATCGGAAGGGTCGAGTTGATGCTTTGCGATACCAAATAAATGATAAACCGCACAACCAGATTCGAATATCCAGACAACTCCCTGAGGTAAGGATTTTTTCCATGTGTATCTGTTGACAGTTGATGAGGAAGTGTCGTAGCAGGCTAGGTGATGGGCTAGGTAGGATAAAAAGTTTTGGATAGAGCTCTTTCATATTGAAATACCGATAATAATTTATGATTGTAATTCACAGTAGGCTACCCTTCCTAATTTTAAATCAAGACATTTTTACAGGTATGAGCTAGTCATTTTATGCATGTACATTTCTTTTGGAGAAAACAAGTGTATTTTGAGTGTTGGCAGAGGTTGACATGTCAGAGGTGTCATGACATGTCAGAGGTTAACACATTTGTTCAAATAGTAAATATTTTAGGCTTTAAGGGCCTTAAGTCTTTGTTGCATTTTCAGTTCTCGTAAAAGTAATCATTGGATAAAACTTCATTTGGAAAAAACAGGTGTCTGGCTGGATTTGGCCCATCATTAGATGGTAGTGTTATCAAATCATTTTGTAACAACATTTCATTTTTAAGATTTTAAAATTAGGAATGTGAGTAAATATATATTGGTGTTGCTGTGCATTCACTCATGACTTTTCCTTTAAGTTTGTGCCACTGGATTATTCTATACCTATAGAAGTCCCTGTTATGAGTTGTAAGCCAGACAAACTTCCATTATTCAAACGGCAATATGAAAATACCATATTTATCGGTAAGTTTTTCTTTTAATAAATATGCTCAAAGTGTGCTGTGCAGATTTGCATAATAAATTCTTGATGACCAGAGGTTCATATAGTCCATGAGCAATATAATTCATAATCTTAGTTTGAAATATGCATGAAAATTGGAAAGAAAATATTCTCTCAGCTCACTTTAAACTTTTACTTTTTTCTACTTTAAAAAATAGTTATACTTATTAGGCTTTGTTGATTTGTTATTTATATAAAATTAATTTTTGTTTTTTCAAAAGTATACAGGTGTTGAACTGGATTTGAGGTAGTGATTGGCTCTTTTTTAACAAAAGCCACCTATTTGTGCCACTGTGATAATCATCAGGAATATAAAATTAATAAAGCCTGATCTCTACCCTCATGCGTCTTATCCTTTGGCTGTTTTTTTTCTTTGTTTATTGATTCCTATCTAATTTGAGGAAGATTCTTTTGGGTTGGGGAGGGGAGAGCCCGGCCATAGGCGTGCAGAAATTCTTGGGCTAGGGATTGAACCCTGCACCGTAGCTGTAACCTGAGTCACAGCAGTGGCAATGCCTGATCCTTATCCTGATGAGCCATAGAGAACTCTGAAGATTTTTAAGAAGTAGCTTTATGCTAGTCCTCTAGCACAAGTTTCTTAGTTCTTTCTCAGTCACTGTGGTCTTCAAGAGTGAATTACAGAGAACTTTCTGTTAAAGACTTTACCACTAAAGTCAAGAATGTCAGCATTATAAAGGAAATTTTTAAAGTCACTAAGTATTTATGTCCTATGGTGCATATTACCAGGAGAATAACAAAACTTCTAATGATGACCAAGGAATTTGAGAAAACAAATAATAAAAAAATTTAAATAAATTTTATAAATATTCTTTTGACTTAGCCTGTATTATAGTGGGTTTGATGATTGCTAGCAGATTGTAGTTTCCTGTGAAAGTTATTACTATCAATAAAATAAATAAGTAAACCAGCCTTTCTTTCCATTTGTGTATTTTGAATGCTGATGACATAATGAGTAGAGGAGAAAGATGGGTTTGAAGCAGATACTGAGGACATGTGCTGCACATGTTTTTCACGTGCGTCTCACCTGAAATGTTTTTATGTTGCTCTTCAGGTTCAAAGACAGCAGATCCTCTCTGTTATGGACATACCCAGTTTCATCTGCTACCTGACAAATTAAAAAGGGAAAAGCTTTTGAAACAAAACTGTGCTGATCAGATCGAAGTTGTTTTTAGAGCTAATGCTATTGCAAGCCTTTTTGCTTGGACTGGAGCACAGGCTATGTATCAAGGTACAACTGATTTTATGGCATTATTGTTCTTGGAAGATATTTTAGAAATTTAATAGATCAAATTGTTTTCTTTGGATTAAAACGTAGGCTGAATCTTATTTTAAAAACTTTTGCATTGGCACAAAATGCAATTGTTTTAAAATCCATAATTAAATATTTTACATTTGTAGTTGATAGGCGGCACTTTGGTGTTTTTGACCACTTCTTTTTTTTTTTTTTTTTTTTGTTGTTGTTGTCACACCCACGGCATATCCCAGGCCAGGGATTGAATCTGTGTCATAGCAGTGACTTGGGCCACTGCAGTGACAACACCAGATCCTTAACCTGCTGTGCCACAAAGGAACTCCCTACATTGACTAGCTAACTGAGTCAACTGTAAATTATAGCAGCTTTCTGAAACCAGAAAAGGAAATGCTTTTATGGGTAAAGTTTTTAGATTAAATGGCAGTTATTGTGTACTCTTTGCTTTGAAGGCCATATGTAGCATGTGGATTAGGAGAGTGTTCATTCAGTTAATGGTTTATGTTTTTTATGTAGTGGGTTCTGTTGGCCTTGGAGATATAGTGACAAATAAAAGAGACAGGTCCTACTCTCTTGGAGCTTGTAGTGAGGAGAGTAAAAGATGATAAACATGTAAGATTTTTATCTAGTGGTAATACTTGAGAAAATACACTAGATGAGGGATGGAATGATTTATGGAGTGCAGGTATAAATGAAGCATGGGGCAGAATCTATTTAAGCAGAGTAATTCAGGGGAAGTCTCTAAATAACATTTGAACAGAGACCTGAATGGTGAAGGGCTGCCTGTGCACAAAATTGAGGGAGGGACACTTCCACGCAAAAAGAATGGCAAGGAAGTCTCTGAGGTAGGGACAGACTTGAAGTGTTTAAGGAATAACATGAAGGCTGACGAAAAAGGGCAGGGGAGAATGAAGACAGGGATGGAGAATGTGATGGAGGAAGCTGGAGGCATGTGACATAGAAGTTTCAGAGCCCATTGTGAAGCAATTGAATTTTGTTGTAAAATCAGAAATAATGTAATATATAACTAGATTACTCCTATATAAGTATCCAGGAGGAATATAGAGCTAATTATTGCCAGGTTCACTGTTTTTTCTTTACAATATATTCTAACCTTATATTCAACAGTTGTTGATTTATGTTTATAATAGAAATAAATAAATGGAGAGTGTAGGAATAAGAGTAGATAGAATCAGAAAAAGTAAGCGGAAACTTTCTTAAAAATGTTAGAATAGCACTGTTTATAAAAGACAAAAGTACTTCTTTTTACAGTATAAATCTGTATTTTAACAATATTACTTATTGGGTTTCACCATTAAAGCTGATATAAAATATATGTGGTAAAATTTACAAGTTACTGCTTGGCTCTGGCAGTTGGATTTAAAAGTATTAAAGCCAGTCAGCCTGGAACAAGAAGCAGCCACAAAACTCGAGTGAAGGTATTAAGATATCCTGGAAACTTATGATGATTCAAGAGACACTAGGCAAAATGAAAGCCACCTATAAAAACAACTTTGAATTATGAATTAGGACATAGAATTCATGTAACTACATAGTTGAAGTTCTTAGAAGGTGAAGTTTTTTTCTGAAGCTTTTTTGTTGTTGTAGATTTTGTGAAGCAAATAACTGTAATGGTTATTGGGTGGTAGATGCTGGTATAAGAAAGATTTGAATATATTTGAGATTGGTGAATAAAGATGTAGTTTAGTACCAGATATAGGAGAGATCTGCATAGATGGAGTTTTCTGTTCTTCTTAGATGAAATGAGTTAAGGTTGAAAGCTGCTGAAGTGCTAATTGTTGAAAAGGTATATCATGAGCTTGAGGATACTAGAAGGAAGGAAATAATTCTTGATGCAGAAATGGAAAGTAGGATTAGAATGGAAAATATAGGGAAAACTTTGAGATTGTTAGGAACTTGGTAGGTAAAATGTCTAGATTTTAGGAAGTATTTCATCTCCAATGTGTGTTTTGTTTTGCGATATATATTCTATATATAAGCTTCAGCGTAACTTTCTTCTACAGGATTCTGGAGCGAAGCAGATGTTACTCGGCCTTTTGTCTCCCAGGGTGTGATCACAGATGGAAAATACTTCTCCTTTTTCTGCTACCAGTTAAATACTTTGGCATTGACTGCACAAGCTGATCAAAATAATCCTCGTAAAAATATATGTTGGGGGACACAAAGTAAGCCTCTTTATGAAACAATTGAAGATAATAATGTGAAAGGTTTTAATGATGATGTTTTACTTCAGTTAGTTCAATTTTTACTGAATAGACCAAAAGAAGACAAATCACAGCTGTTGGAAAACTAAGAACAAACATTAGATTCAGGACTTTGGGAGTACTTAAATTTCACTGAAGGAAAAATAAAAGGAAATTTGATAATAAGATTTCTATCAAATAGTAAATGCATTTATTTTGAGACGTATTTATTATGTTCACTGTGATTAGACCTCTCATTCCGCTCAAAATACATCACTAAAAGATTGAATTTTAGGTATGCTATATTGATCTAAAAATACTTGTATTTTTATATGATTGGTGAGACTGACCAGTCTTCAACACCTAATATTAATTGTGTGTGTGTGTGTGTGTGTGTGCGCGTGTGTAAGCTATACTGTTCACTTCATGACAGGCCAATAAGTCCAGAGACAAGGTGATGGCACAAGGAAAAATGGCTTTATTCAAAAGCCGGTGGACTGAGAAGATGGAGGACTGATGTCCTAAATTACCATTTCAATTTGGGGTAGAATTCTAGCTTCTTGGAGGCTAGGGAAGGGGGAAGCAGGGCACCTGATCAGCTTGTGGACTTCTGATTGGGTCATGGTGAGGTAACCAGGTGGTATTTTGGGAGTCAACATCATCAGCCTTCTGATTCTAACCGGTCTGTGGTCTACGTACTAGGGGTCATCATGTAGTTAACTTTTTCTACCTGGTGGGGGTTTTAGTATCTGCAAAACAACTGAAAGATACAGCTCGGGATATTATATATAGCCCTTGAGGAGGAAGTACAAATCTTTGTTTTGTGGTTAAACTATTATTATTTTGTCTTGCTTGACTGCTTTCCTTTGCTTCTGCACTGTCTCATTTCTCTGATTAAATTTGCTTTGGAGCTCAGGGAAGGCCTCGGTGGCAAAAGCTTTTCTATAAACAGGAGGTAGGGGATATGGGGATTTTGTGCCCTGGAAGTCTCCACATGGTCCTGGTCAGTTTCATGTTTTTTTATTATTATTATTTTATTAAAGTATAGTTGATTAACAGTGTTCCTTCAGTTTCTGCTATACAGCAAAGTGACCCAGCCACCCATACACACCCATATTTTTCATTTTCCATCAGGTTCTTACCCAAGAGATTGAATACAGTTCCCTGTGCTATACAGCAGGACCTCAACTCCCATCTGTTCTAAAAGTAACAGCCTGCATCTGCCAATCCCCAGACTCCCCTGTCAGTCTCCCCCCTTCCCTCCCTCCCGGCAAACACAGGTTTGCCCTCCACATCCAAGATCTGTTTCATAGATAGATCATCTGTCTTATTTTAGACTCCACATATAAATGATATCATATGCTGTTTGTCTTTTTCTGACTTACTTCCATTAGTATGAGAATCTCTAGTTCCATTCGTGTTGCTGCAAATGGCATTATTTTGTCCTTTTTATGGCTGAGTAGTATTCCATTGTGTGTATGTACTGTATCTTCTTAATGCATTCATCTGTTGATGGACATTTAGGTTGTTTCCATGTCTTGGCTATTGTGAACAGTGCTGCAGTAAATATACAGGTGCATGTATCTTTTTAATGAAAGTTTTGTCCAGATATATGCCTAGGAGTGGGATTGCTGGATCATATCGGTACTCTATGTTTAGTTTTCTGAGGTACTTCCATACTGTTTTCCATGCTGGCTATACCAACTTACATTCCCACCAGCAGTGAAGGAGGTTTCCCTTTTCTGCACATCCTCTTCAGCATTTGTTGCTTGTTGACTTCTTAATGATAACCACTCTAAGTGGTGTGAGGTGGTACCTCATTTTAGTTTTGATTTGCATTTCCCTACTATTTAGCGATGTTGAGCAGCTTTTTTTCATGTGCCTGCTGGCCATCTATATGTCTTCTTTGGTTATTTGTCAATTTAGGTCTTCTGCCCATTTTTCAAGGGTTTTTGTTGTTGTGGTGGTGGTTGAATGAGTTGTTTGTATATACTGGAGATTAAATCTTTGTCAGTTAAATCATTTGCAAAGATTTTCTCCTGTTCTGTGGTTGTCTTTTTTTTTTTTTTAATTGTTTTCTTTGCTGTGCAGAAACTTTTGAGTTTAATTAGGTCCCACTGGTTTATTTTTGTTTTTATTGTCATTACTCTAGGTGGTGGATCAAACAAGATGTTGCTGTGATTTATATTAAAGACCATTCTGCCCATTTTTTCCTCTAGGAGTCTTATAGTGTCTGGCCTTACATTTAGGTCTTTAATCCATTTTGAGTTTATTTTTGTGTATGGTGTTAGAACAGGGTGCCTGATTCCCGTAGTTCTATTTTTTTCTTTTCAATATTGCTTTTGCTATTCAGGGTGTTTTGTAGTTCCATACAAATTTTAAAATATTTTGTTCTAGTTCTGAAAAGAATGTCAGTGGTAATTTGATAGAGATTACACTGAATTTGTAGATTGCCTTAGTATGGTCATTTTGACTATAATGATTCTTTTTTTTTTTTTTCCCTTGGTCTTTTTGCCTTTTCTAGGGCTGCTCCTGTGGCGTATAGAATTTCCCAGGCTAGGGGTCGAATCGGAGCTGTAGCTGCCAGCCTATGCCAGGGCCACAGCAATGTGGGATCTGAGCCACGTCTGTGACCTACACCACAGCTCATGGCAAAGCTGGATCCTTAACCCACTGAGCAAGGCCAGGGATCGAACCCGAAACCTCATGATTCCTAGTCAGATTCCTTAACCACTGAGCCACAACAGGAACTCCTATAATGATTCTTCTAATCCAAGAGCATGGTGTATCTTTACATCTATTTGTGTCATCTTTGCTTTCTTTCATCATCTTACAGTTTTCAGAGTACAGGTCTTTTGTGTCTTTAGGTAGGTTTATTCCTAAGTATTTTATTCTTTTTTTGGCAATGGTAAATAGTATGATTTCCCTAATTTCTCTTTCTGATCTTTCATTGTTAGCATATAGAAAAATGCAGTTGATTTCTGTGTATTGATTTTATGTCCTGCAACTTTACCAAATTCATTAATGAGCTCTAACAGTTTTCTGGTAGTTCTTTAGGATTTTCTAGGTATAGTATCATGTCATCTGCAAACAATGATAGCTTCGTGTCTTCTTTTCCAATTTGGATTCCCTTTATTTCTTTTTCTTTTCTTATTGCCATGGCTGGAAGTTCCAAAACTATGTTGAGTAACTTTGGTGAAAGTAGACGTCCTTGTTTTATTCCTGATTTTAGTGGAAATGCTTTTAGTTTTTCACTTTTGAGAATGATGTTAGCTGTGTGTTTGTCATAGAGGGCTTTTATTATATTGAGATAGTTCCCCTCTATGCCCACTCTCTGGAGAGTTTTTATCAGGAGTGGGTGTTGAATTCATGTGGTTTTAAAAATAGCATAAAGATAGTAATTCAGATGTTTGAGAATATTTAGATGTTTTGTTGTATTTTTTCTTTAATTTTTTTTTATAACAGCATAGCATAGGGTTTCAAAACCCTACACAAACCCCTTTAAATCAGGAACAATATTATGCACATAGAGGAATTAAAGTGACTTTAGCAAGGTTTCACAGATTAATAATAAAACTGATGCATTATATGCAGCTTAGCTAGAATAATATAGGTAAGCACTCAAAAGTTTGTTGAATAGATGTGAATTAATGAACTTAAGATAGTCTTTCTAGTTTGAAACTGCATATACTTATTTATTTGTACTTTTTCTGTCTCAGCAAAGCTAAAGTTGTCTTTATGCAGAGTTCTACACATTTCATATTTATGTGTGAATTTTTGTGTAATTGTGAATTAATTTTTTCATTTTAATCGTATTTTTTATCACTTTGAAAAATAGCTTGGAGTTCCTGTTGTGGCTTAGTGGCTTAAGGACCCAGGGTTGTTTCTGTGAAGATATGGGTTTAATTCTTGGCCTTGCTCAGTGGGTTAAGGATCCTGCATTGCCACAGGCTGTGGTATAGATCACAGATGTGTCTGGGATCCAGTGTTGCTATGGCTTTGGTGTAGGCTGGCAGCTGCAGCTCTGATTTGACCCCACTTCTTACCTCACAGTTTCTTTGGGTCAGGAGTTGAGCCATGGCTTAACTGGGTCCTCTGCTTCAGAGTATCTCACAAGGCTGCAGTCAAAGTATTGGTCAGAGGAAGGATGTCATCTAAAATCTCAGCTAGGGAAAGATCTGCTTCACATTTATGTAGTTGCTAGCAGGTTGTTGGACTGAGGACCTCAGTCCTTACTGGCTTTTGGGTTGGGACATCCTTCAATTCCTTGTCTTATGGGCCGCTCCATTAAAGCTATTTATAGCACATCCTATAGAGTCTGCAGGCAAGGTTATTGGTCAGAAGCCAAGTCAGAATGTCCAGTCCTTAATCAAGGAGAGGGGATTGCACAGGGGCATGAATAGGAGGAGGTGTGAATCATTGGGGACCACCTTAGAGTCTGCCTACCAAGAGATTATAAACACCACTGAAGAGAGAATTACTGAATTGCAAAGACAGAATAAAATATCTACAGTGAATGTTGTCTTTATTAACTTTGCTATGCTGCCATCACCAGTAAAGTGGAGTTGGTATTTACCCATGCCTGGAAACAATGGAAATAGTGTGTAGGAAGGATAAATAAGGATATATATGTTAATTAAATATAAGAGCTTAGAAATAAGGAGACTACTAGGGAAGGAAATGAAGGATCAAACTAGGTATTTGGAATCCCATTTGTTCTTGTTCTGGATGTCACTGGATAGCCCATCTGTAGTGCTCTCTTTAATGATCTTTATGTAAGTTGTGGCTTAGTTGATATTTTTGATGTTGATTAATAATATGCCAGTGGGTAATCAGTGGAAATGTGTGTCTATAAACTGCTAGCTATTGCACACAACATTTTATCTTATTTTCTTTTTGCACAGGATTTTCAAGGTACAAAAACATCATATTTCTGAGAATTATACAGTTCTCTTATATAGGTGCTCATTTTAAAATTGGCCATGCTTCATAAGAGGGTGATATTTGTAAATGTATTTGAAATTAGAATAAACTTCAGGAGTTCCCATTGTGGTGTAGTGGAAAGGAATCTGACTAGTATCCATGAGGACACAGGTTTGACCCCTGGCCTTGCTCAGTGGGTCAGAGATCTGGCATTGCCGTGAGCTGTGGTGTAGGTGGTAGACGTGGCTTGGATCCTGTGTTGATGTGGCTGTGGTATAGGCTGGCAACTGTAGCTCTGATGCGACCCCTAGCCTGGGAACCTCCATATGCCATGGGTGCAGCCCTAAGAAGCCAGAAAAAAAAAGGAATAAATTTCAATAAATGTTTAAATGTCCAAAAAAACAACATGACAAGAGCTACAGGCTAAGACCCAGTTTTAGTTTCTCTCAGGTGTTCTATCTTTGTTCAGTTTAGTTATAATTGAAAATCTCTTTAATATGGAAACAGCAATTTGAAAAACCAAGTTACCTGTAACTTCGATTAGCAAAGGCCTATGTAAACTAAGTTATTATAATATTTCTCCTTTTTTAAGGATTCATAAACTTAATGTTCATATCAGTTGCATATGAGTTTGAAGATTATCTCTAGCTAGATTCATGTTGAATAAGATCCAAGAACTTTCTTCATAATTTGAATAGATGCACAGGCAGCTAGGAAGAAAAAAGAAAGCATATGGTGAAAAAATTTCTTAATGCCAGGTACTACATTAACATTAAAACAGTCAACCTTTAGCATCCACATTCAATTCAAACTCAGTGACATTGTGTAGTTACTTATTGTGGACCACCCAAGGGACATATAGATGAGTATCTATTCCTCTGAGAAACATTCCTCTATAGAAGTATCCAGTATGAATTTATCAAACTGTATCCTATTTCATTAATAAATTTTATCCACTTAGATTAAGAATGGACGAACTTTTGATTTAGTGTAGAAAATCAGATTTTCATATTGTTTTATTTTTCAGTTTCTTTTTAATCTGTAGAATATAAGATTATTTTTATTTTTGTTTCAATGTGAAATATATAATCATTGTATGGATTTTTTTGGGGGGGGCACACCCATGGCACATGGAGTTTCCCAGGCTGGAGGTCTAATCTGAGCTACAGCTGCCGGCCCACACAACAGCCACAGCAATGCAGATCCTTAACCCACTGAGCAAGGCCAGGGATCAAGCCCTAGCAACCTCATGATTCCTAGTCGAATTCGTTTCTGCTTCGCCACAATGGGAACTCCCAATTGTACAAAATTTGAAAAACAGAAGTGGAAAAGATAATCTCACACTGTTAACATTTTGGTCTGTTGCCTTTAATCTATGCATCTTTATGATATTTTACATTTTTTAGATCATACAGTAGATCATACATGTTTTTATATTTGTATCTCATGATCCTCTACCAAATTAATATAGAGGTCTATAAATAGTCTTTGGGGGTATTTTGAAAAGTGATTATACACTAAAAGAGAAATACTTCAGCATGAAATTTCTGTAATATTAAGTTCACATTCATTTGTAGGGGGAAAAGAATCACAGGTTTTTCAATTATAAAACACTCGAGTATGATAATTATTTAGGATTAGCTAGTGTGGGTGTAAATATATTTAATTTGGAATGGAATAGTTCACAAGTACACAGATGATTAAATCCTGGCTTTCAATGTATTTGCAAGTTTGCCATATCTCACCACCTGGGTATGATTCATAATTGGAAAAATAAAAGATCTCTGTATCTGGAAAACCCTAAAGGAAGTAAAAATATCTGTACAGTTTTCCTCTGGTAAAGCATAATGTGTTGCAACCTTTGGAACTAGAGTTTTAAATGTCATTTAAAAGAACAATGCTAGAAAATTCTTTCTAACTTTCATGCTACCTGAAAATGTAAACAAGTTTTAGGATCAGTTTGAATGGCTGGCTCTGAAAGTCTAGGTTGAGTTCTTGCTAAGTGCCTTAGGACCAATCAGGTTTTTCTTGAATTCAATTCCTTTATCTAATAAATGGAGGATTAGACAAAAACTTCACAATCCTTCCCAGCTCTGATATACGATGAATCATTCCTTCTAAGCCTGTCACATGTGATTTGGCATTAACATTATTTTTTAAAATTTCTTTTTTAAACCTCCTTTTTTTCCAAATGACAAAATGGTAATTTTCTTAAGAACTAAGGAGTTGTGTGGGGTCTAGCTTGCCCGTTCACTGAATTTCCTCAGTTATGACGTTTCTCTTTCATACTTTTTTCCCACAGCACTATTCGCTAAGAGAGAGACTCATAAACTTTTAGAATAAAAGGAAATGTAAGGTTCATCAGCTTCAACTCACTGTTCAGTGCTCAAATATCCTCTAAAACATTTGCAGCAAATAGTCACTCCCCCTGTGCCTAAAGAGTAACAATTTATTACCTCCCAAGGCTGCCATTTTCTAAGTTTGTGCAGTACTTATTACTAGACGATGTTTGAGTTGAATATAGCTTTTAAGATTATTTGGATATCTTTTCCATTTCTTTTTATCAGGTTCAAGTACAATGTTTTTAGCATTTTATTATGTTCTTGAGTTCATTTTTTCCCACTGAAGTTTTGATGCTAATACTTTCTCTGAAATTTTGGAAATCTAATTCTCCAAGTCTCAAATATTACAATGTTCAACTCTTCCCAACTTGGCCAACAATAATCAGAGGATTTTCATTGCCTGCAAAGATGAAAAACAGTAATACCCAGTGTCATGAAAGGGATGACAAAGGAGTTACTCTTGCATTTTCTAGAAGTTTGCATTGCTGTATCTGTTTATGGAGAGCTCCTTTGCCATATGTATCATGAGTCTGAATCCTTTGACCTAGCAAGTCCATGTATAGAAATTTGTCCTAAATAAAACTACAAGATAACTGCACAAAGAAATATCTGCAGTAGTCGTTTCATTGCTGTTTATAATAGCAAACACACCCCCACACCCCCTCCCAATGCAACCCTAAACCTAATTGTTACTTTTAAATTGGAAAAAATCTAATTGTTCAACAATAAGGGATTGGTGAAATAATTTTTTTTTTCAATTTTTTTAAAGGAGTAGTGCATTAGATTCCTAGAGCTGCTGTAACAAATCACCACATACTTGGTTTAAAATGACAGAAATTTATTCTTTTACACTTCTAGAGGCCAGAAGTCCAAAATCAAGGCTTGGTGGAGTCATGTTCCTTCTGAAAGCTTTAGGGGAGAATATTTCACTGTTTCTTCTAGCTTCTGGTGGCTCCTGGCATTGCTTGATTTGTGACAGCATAACTCCAGTTTCAGCTTTGTCTTCACATGGTCTTCTTCCCAGTGTCTGTGTGTGTTCTCTCCTTTTCTCCCAAGGGTGCCAGTGATTGGACTTAAGATGAACAGGATGATTTCATCCTCAAGATTTCAGGTGGATATGAATTGGGGGGGGGTAACTATTCAACCCATGACAAATACCATAAAACTACTTAAAATGATAACATGGATACTTTGTAGGAACAGGCACAAGTTCCCATTACATTTTGGGGAATTCTTGTTTTAATAAGTCTATCAACATTAAGCTTTTAACAAATATCAACATGTATAGTATTAGGTGTTGAGTTGTGGCCCCGCCCCCGAGTCAAATTATACTGAAGTCATTACTCCTCGTACCTCAGTGTGTGAACTTGTTTGGCGTCACTACATGTACAGTCTGTTAAGATGAGGTCATGCTAGGATAAAGTGGGCTTTTAATCTGATATGACTGGTATCCTTACAAGAAGAGACAAAGACAGAAGGGAGAAACCATGTGACAACAAAGGCATGTTGAAGTGTTGCAACTGCAAGCCAAAAGATGCCAGAGATTGCCAGTAAACCACCAGAAACTAGGAAGAAGCAAAGAAGGACTCTCCCCCAAAGTTTCAGGGGAACACTGGCTCTGCCAACACCTTGATTTTGGACCCCTGGCCTCCAGAACTGTGACATAATAAACTTCTACAGTTTTAAGCCACCTAGTTTGTGGCACTTTGTTTTGGCAGCCCTAGTAAATCAATACAGGTACAGTTGACCTTTGAACAACAAGATAGGGTTAGGCCTACCCGCCTTTTGAACAGTCTAAAATCGTAGTGTAACTCTAGGGTTGGCCCTCCACGTACACTGTTCTGCATGCTTGGATTCAGTCAACTGCAGTCCCAATAGCACTGTACTGTCATATGCATTTACTGGAAAAAAAAATCAACTTATGAATGGACCCATACAGTTGGGACCTGCATTGTTCCAGGGTCCACTATAGTTAAAAAAAAAAAGACAAAAGAAAAAAAAAATCTGAGCTCTGGGAACAGGATTTTTGAATTCTAAAAGCCTCTGCCAATAACAAGTTTTTTGAAACTTTGATTGCTGTTTTCATCATATATGCTGTTTTCTTGGTCCTTGAGATAACTTTCAGCCTAGTAATGTGGCTTTAAACTGAAGTTTGTTTAAAGCTAGAGAAGAATGTCTTGGAATTCCACAACCAAGGTAGAAATTTTGAGGAGGATTGAAATTTTCCTAGATTGAGTGTAGTACCAACTGGAATCTTCCCTGATCTGAAATTTCAGTAACTTCATCAAAAAACTAAACCTTACACTAAGAGCAATTGATGGGTTATAGTCCAATAGAATCAGTCTCTATGCCAGGAAAGTGCTCCAATTTTCAGTACAGGTAAGATTTAAAGACAGAACTCACTGTCTCTTTCTCACAGTCTCTTCCACAACCTTCTCATTTTGTTAAAATTACTTTTCCTATGTAGTTGATGGTGGATTAGCTATTAGATAGTTTTCTAAAATATCCAGAAAACCAGGGTAGAAAAATTTCCAAATGTAGTATCTGGGAGAGAAAAAGGGAGCAACACAGAACACTAGATGGAGATAATTGTTTACAATGAAATAAAAGTAGCAGATTACTAGTTCTAGCAACATGGTAGACTAAAGCATCAACCACTTTCTTCCTTCATTCTCTATTACAGATTCTTTAAAAAGAGTTGTAACACAAAAGAAGTTAAAAGTATGGTTGAGCTGGAAGGACGGAAGGCTCTGTATGTGGGAGCCAATTAGTACACTCAAAGCCAGAGCAGTGATCTCTGAGTAGTGCTTCTGCAGCCTGGGTGATTTCATGCCTAGATACAGGCTGTGGAGGTTGAGCATCTTTACATTTGCTTGGGGAAAGGAGGCATAGACATGGCTAAAGCCTCTTGAGCTCAGATACTAGAAAACAGCTCCAGCCTTCAACCCCAGTTTATTATCCGATTCCTCCAAGAGGCCCCCGTGAAAGGGACCAGAAGAAAGGCAGTCCACAGAAAATAAAGCATTGGCTAAGAAATAAAGTAAAACAATATAAATCCTTAGCCTTAGTATCAATATGGGGAATGCAAATGAAAATAAGGACTTACTATTCTAATCTCATTGTATTGGAAAAAATTAGAATTTCTAAATACTACGTATCATCCTAGTATGGGGGAAATGGAAACTCTTGTCACTAGGCAGGCATTTAAATTGTGCAACCACTTTGGATATTGTTTTATGGTAGTTTGTGCAGTGGAAGGTGAACATCCCCTGAGACACAGTAATTGCACTTCTAGATCAATACCCTGAATGTACTCTCTCACTCAGGTGCACAAGATGTATATGAAGTTATTCTTTGTGGCACTGTTCGTAATGGTGGCAAAATGGAAAACCCCTGAATGTCTAGCAGTAAAGGAATAGATACATAAGTTGTAATATGTTCATATGAATATAGTAGTGTTTAAATGAATGAACTTTATGCATTTATTAACATGAATGAATCAGGAAAACAAAGTTGGAGGGAAAAAGGCAAATTGTTGAAAGATATGGTCAGTATCATCCCATTTATGTAAGTTTAAAAATCTAAATATTGGTAATGGGATAGACATGTGTTAAAATATAAAAATAGGAACTGGAAGCTCTGTACATATTCCCATATATTACAGTATGATGAGGCAGGAGTGGAATAACATTGGAGTGAGGTGGTTGTGTTTGGGTTACTTTAATTATGTTTGCAACATTTTATTTTAGGAAAGATGGAGGATCCGGAATAAGTATGGTAAAATAACAGTGTTAAGATTGGCTGATGAGGAGTTCCCGTCGTGGTGCAGTGGTTAACGAATCCGACTAGGAACCATGAGGTTGAGGGTTCGGTCCCTGCGCTTGCTCAGTGGGTTAACGATCCGGCGTTGCCGTGAGCTGTGGTGTAGGTTGCAGACGCAGCTCGGATCCCGTGTTGCTGTGGCTCTGGCGTAGGCCGGTGGCTACAGCTCTGATTGGACCCCTAGCCTGGGAGCCTCCATATGCCATGGGAGCGGCCCAAGAAATAGCAAAAAAAAAAAAGACCAAAAAAAAAAAGATTGGCTGATGGATATATTGGTTTTCATTCATTATTTTCCAAGTTTTTCTGAATGCTTGAAATATGCATATATTATAAAATTTATGTAAATTTATTGTTTTGTGCTGGTCTCAGCATATTGATAGCCAGTGTTGTGGCTGGACCAGCCCTTGTGGTTCTTCTTATGATTGCAAGATGTCCTCAGCAATAACCATCACCTAACTTGGGTGGGGGGTAGATTTATTACTTACAGATCCTGGAAATACATGGCATATATCTGGGGCTACACAGCAAGGTTGCAGGTAGAGAGAGAGGGCACGGGGCTGGGATTATATTTGTATTGGAATCAAGGGTGGGGGCCTAGAGTTTCATGGGCTTACACTTTATCGGTGCTTTTAAACATAAAGTGGGAATTTAAAGCACAGAAAGAGAAAAATAAAAAAGCAGCCCAAATAGTCAGTTATAGCAATCAAAGATCTCTAAAACAAAGGAGACTAAGGTGGGGGTTGGGGTGGGGATTTGGCCTGGCTCTGTATTTGTGGCTGTCAATGTGTTTATTGTGATAGCTTTCTTTGTAGTGGATGCCTCAGCAATTAAATCTCAAGTCAGGCACTTGTATTAAGAGAGGAAAAAAAAAAGTCAGGGCCTCCACTACATTTATAAAAATAAGAACAAGTATATAATATGTTGTATATGGCAAAAGCTGTGTTTGTGTGTGTGTGAGAGAGAGAGATAGAGACAGAGACAGACACAGAGAGGGAAACATAGGCAAAGGAAAGGCAGGACAAACTTCTGAGTAGCAGAAGCATAGAGGATGCTAGGAATAAGAAACTGGCTTAAATGCACCAACCCACTTGAGAATTCACATGTCCATATGATAGGCCAATGTAATTTTCTAGTTTTCAAGAACAGGCATACCTCAGATATATTTCAGGTTTGCCTTCAGACCACTTCAATAAAGTGAATATCACAAAAATGTGAGTGACATGAACTTCTTGGTTTCTCAGTGCATATGAAAATTACATTTACTTGATATTGTAGTCTATTAAGTGTACAATAGCATTATGTCTAAAAAAATAAAGTACATAACCTTAGTTTAAAAATCCTTTTTTGCTAATAAATGCTAACCATCACTTGAGCCTTCAGCAAGTTGTAATCTTTTTGCTGTGGAAGTTCTTGTTTTGATGTTGACTGGTAACTGATCGGGGGGTGGTTACTGAAGGTTGGGGTGCCTGTGGCAATTTCTTAAGACAATGAAGTTGGCCATATCAATTTGCTGATCTTCCTACCAAGAATGATTTATCTATAGAATGCAACACTGTTTGACAGCATTTTACCCATAGCAAAACTTCTTTCAAAATTGGAGTCAATCCTTTCAAACCCTGCTGCTGCTTTATTAGCCAAGCTTATGTTGTATTCTTAATCCTTTTGGTCATTTCAACAGTACAGCATCTTCAACAGGAGTAGTTTTCCATTTAAGAAAACTTCTTATCTGTTAAAGTTTTATCATGAGATTGTAGCAAATCAGTCACACTTTCAGGCTCCACTTCTAATTCTCTTGTTCTTTCTACTATATCTGCAGTTACTTCCTCCACTGAAGTCTTTGTACTTTCCAAAGTCATCTGAGAGTGTTGGAATCAATGTTCCAAACTCCTGTTAATGTTGGTATTTCGAACTTTCCCCATAAATCATGAAAGTTCTTAATGGCATCTAAGATGGAGACTCCTTTCCAGAAGATTTTCAATTTACTTTGCCCAGATCCATCAGAGAAATCATATCTATGGCTGCTATAGGTTTATAAAACATATTTCTTAAATAATAAGACTTGAAAATTGAAATTACTCATTGATCCATGGGTTGCAGAATGGATGTTGTGTTAGCAGGCACAGAAACAACATTAATCTCTTGAACATCTCCATCAGAGCTCTTGGGTGACCAGGTGCATTGTTGACAAGCAGTAATATTTTGAAAGGAGTCTTTTTTTTCTGAGCTGTATGTCTCAACAGTGGGCTTAAAATATCCAGTAAAGCATATTGTAAATATAGTCATCCACACTTTGTTGTTCCATTTCTAGAGTGCAGAGTAGATTCAGCGTAATTCTTAAAGGCCCTGGGACTTTCAGCATGGTAAATGAATGCAGGCTTCAGCTAGCCAGTTGAAAATCACTAGCTACATTACCCCTTAACAAGAGAGTCAGCCTGTCCTTTGAAGCTTTGAAGCCAAGCATTGACTTCTCCTGTCTAGTTATGAAAGTCCTAGATGCCATCTTATCCCAATATAATGCTGTTTTGTATACACTGAAAATCTTTTGTTTAGTGTAACCACCTTCATTAATGATCTTAGCTAGATCTGAATAACTTGCTGCAGCTTCTACATCAGCGCTCACTGCTTTACTTTGCAATTGTATGATAAGGAGATAGCTTCTTCAGTGTCATGAACCAATTCTGCTAGCTTCAAACTTTTCTTCTGCAGCTTCCTCACCTCTCTCAGCCTTCATAGAATTGAAGAGTTAGGGCCTAACTCTGGATTAGACTTTGGCCTAAAAGAATAGTATGGCTGGTTTGATCTATCCAGACAACTAAAACTTTCTCCTTGCCAGCAATAAGGTGTTTTGCTTTCTTATCATTTGTGTGTTCACCAAGTAGCTCTTTTCATTTCCTTCAAAAAACTTTTCCTTTGCATTTATAACTTGGCTGTTTCGTGCAAGACCTATCTTGGCTTTCGACATGCCCTTCTCACTAAACTTAATCATTTCTAGCTTCTGATTTAAAGTGAAAGATGTGTGACTTTTCCTTTCACTTGGACACTTAGAGGTTGTTGTAAGGTTATTAAGTGGTCTAGTTTCAATATTATTTTGTCTCAAGGAATGGAGAATCCTGAAGAGAAGGGGAAAGAATCACTGTCTTATATGGGGGCAGTTCATGGAGCCCCAAAGCAATTACAACACTCACCTCAAAGATCACTGATCACAGATCTCCACAACAAATATAATAATAATGAAAAGTTTGAAATATTGCAAGAATTACCAGAATGTGACACAGATACAAAGTGAGCAAATACTGTTAGAAAGTTTGCACTGATAGATTTACTTCACACAGGATTGCCACAAAACTTCAATTAGTTTGAAAAAAAAAAAAAGTGCTATCTGTTAAGTACAAAAATGTCAAAGCTCAATAAAATAAGGTGTGCCTGTATAAAAGCCATAGAGTTTAAGACATTTGCCCAAGGTCATATGTATATTGGTGTAGAGCTCGGTCTAGAACCCAATTGTTCTGAGTCCTGTCCAGTATTCTTCCTAAATTGCCACAAATAGGTCATTACTGTACAGCTCATGGTTTGTATTTTTGTCTCATAAAGTAGTTCATGTTGTGAGCTGTATTTTATAGGTTCCCTTTATTTTATATTCTCCTAGTTGTATGTAGAATGAAAGGTATTTTGATGTATTGAGTAACTCTTTACTTCCATATAGGAACTTTCTAGTTAGCATCAAGCTTAAGATCAAGTAATCATTACCTTTTAGGAATTTTTGCAATATAAAATCAATTACTTATTGACCTATTTCTGTTTGCCAAGCCAGGCTTAAAGTAGTGGTACTGGTATGTTGCTGTCGCACCAGAAGATAAGTTACTGGAGCATTCTGCTGGCATTCTGCTGGCATGTGTATTAACTACCAGTCTTTTGGGTTAAAAGATCAGTATATCATTTCTTTTCAACTAGAGGAAAATAAAGTGTTCAATGAATGTATTAGATTCCAGATTATCTTATCTTGACCATCTAGATAAATTGATTTGAGACCAGACACCATTTTTTTGTGTTACTAAATATCTTATAGAACTACGTAGATTTTGTGGAGAAGTGGTCATATTTTTAGTAAAGGCATTGTTTCCTGGGGGAAAAATACTGAACATGGAAGCATTAAAACAAGTGATAGGGAATGGAAGTCATTCATTGTACTCATCCTCTTTGTCCTCTATGTTTAGTCACTAAGCATTCCCTGGGGAGGGATCACAGAGCTCCCATCAGGAACTAGATTCTTGCTTTTCTGATAAGTCATATATCAGTTGTCACCTGTCATTTCTCCATCTGGAAATGGATTTATGATAAGTAATTCAGAGAAGATATTAATGAATGCTTATTAAATACAATCATATATAAGATTTCAGTATTAATGTTCGACCCTTTGAAAAAATGGTAAAAACATCTGTAGGAGAGTCTGGGACATGGGGGAAAGTAAGAAACTGTTAATTTGGAGCTGGCTTCAATGGAAAGTTGGAATCAGTATGAGCAATATGACAGCTTACAGGATGTGCTTTGGAGGGTACAAAGACCTGTTGCTGGAGTGGCTTGTTTCTGCTCCGTGACGCTTGGGATTTCAAGTGGTAAAACTCAAATGCTGGGAGTGACTCAACACTAGGAACCGGGATCATCTAGAACCATCTTCACTCCCATGTCTGGCAAGTGATGCTGGCTGTTGGCTGGGATCTCAGCTGGGGCTAATGACCAGAGTACATTTGGCCTTTCTATGTGATCTGGGCTTCCTCACAGCATGGAGTAGTTGGACTTTTTACAAGATGGCACAAGGCTCCATAAAGAAGGTGTCTAAAAAGAACCAGTGGAGGCTGCATGGCCTCTTCTGACTTGTCTCAGAAATCCCAGGGCATTACTTTCCCTGTAATCAATTGGTTAAGGTAGTTATATGTCTACCAAGATTCAAGAGAAGGAGACATAGACCCCACTCTTGATGATGAGAATCAAAAAAAATTTGGACTTTTGTTTTTTGGTTTTATGTTTTATAAGGACCGTACCTGCTGCATATGGAAGTTCCCTGGTTAGGGGTTGAATTGGAGCTGTAGCTGCTGGCCTGTGCTACAGCCATAGCAACGCCAGATCCTTAACCCACCGAGAGACGCCAGGGATCAAACCCGTTTCCTCATGGATACTAGTCAGGTTTGTTACCACTGAGCCACAGTGGGAGCTTCCTGGACTTATGTTTTAAAACTAACACAGGGTACATGAAGGTCACCAAAATCAAAAAAAGAAGACAACAAAAGGAAAATGGTATTGAGAAACTCTGCCCTCTTTGCCCAGATCTGGCTGCCCATAGAAGGTTCCACTCTAATTAACTTGTGGCCACTGCTGGCTCTCCAAGCATGCTTTAGTGATTGCTGTGAGGTTCCTACTCTTCTTGTTTCTCCAAGCCCTCCACATGAACATTAGATTAGGGGGACAATAAGAACCCCTCACCTCAGCCATATTTAATGGTCTCTGTGACCCACAAGGAGGGATAGCAAAAAATGGCCACTTTATCATGTCAGACTACGTCAAGTATTTAGTGTTAGATTACTCACTCACAGGTGGGTGGAAAGATTTTTTTCAGGTGTCAATACTATTTTTTAGTACAATTTCAAGGAATCACCTTCCTTAATATAGGACTACTCCATATAATACTAGCTTCAAGGAGTACTACCTGTCTTTATACCTGCCACAAACTTAGTGGCACTTGGTTTCAAGATCCCATACACAGACCCCACGTCCTCTCATTAGGTAAGACATTTTGGGGAAGGAGCCTACTCTCACAGTCAAGAACTCTCCCTCTGGGCCACACCACAGTAGAGACTTCACAGTGCTTCCAAACATTTTTATACCATAAAGCCAAAGAATGTGTGTTTACTCAGCATCCTATTATAAATAGGAAGGTCTATTTTTCTGCCTCCCTTTCTTCTTTCTTTCTTTCCTTCTTTCCCTCCCACCCCCCTGTTCGTTCTTTCCTCCCTCCCCCCTCCCTTTCTTCCTCCCTTCCTATCTCCCTTTCCTTCTTTCTCTCTCTCTCTGTCTCTCTTTCTTTTTTAATGGCCACACCTGTGCCATATGAAAGTTATGGGGACAGGGACTGAATCCAAGATGCAGCTGTGACCTACGTCACAGCTGCCACAGTGCTGGCTGATTTAACACACTGTGCTGTGCTGGCGGTGGATTGAACCCACACCTCTACAGCAACCTGTGCTGCTGTAGTCAGATTCTTAACCCATTGAGCCATAGAGGGAATTCCAAGAAGGGTCTGGTTTTTGTTTGTTTGTTTGTTTGTTTTATTTATTTACTTGTATTTTCTAGGGCTGCACCCACGGCATATGGAGGTTCCCAGGCTAGGAGTCTAATCGGAGCTGTAGCTGCCGGTCTTCACCAGAGCCACAGCAACTCAGGATCCGAGCCATGTCTGCAACCTACACCACAGCACATGGCAACACCACATCCTTAACCCACTGAGCGAGGGCAGGGATCAAACCCGCAACCTCATGGTTCCTAGTTGGATTCGTTAACCACTGAGCCATGACAGGAACTCCAAGAAGGGTCTGTTTTTAATCAGCAGTAACTGGCTCATGGATGCTCCCATTCCATGTGTCTGCGTAAAAGGAATCAATATTTACTATACCCATAGTTCACTCTTTACCAGGTTGATTAGGAAATTGTGGGTAGAGGAAACCACTCTTGACTAAAGGAATGGAAATCTGAATTCCAAGCCTGTCTACCATGACTAGTTTTGTGATCTTGGTCAAGTCATTTGTCTTTATTATTTAGTGTGTCCTCTTCCCTCACTGTCTTTTCTCCATTTAATTCATTCTTCCTCTACTACTCTTTTCCCTATGAAATAGTTTTCCATATTTCTCATTAATAACACTAACCTTACTAACCTTTTTGTGTCAGTGAAACTGGTCATCTTAGGGAGATGATCTCTTCTTACCTCTATGATTTATGTTTTGTCTGTCTGGCCATGTTTACTAGAAAATACCTTTTTTTTGGAGTTCCCATGGTGGCTCAGTGGTTAACAAATCCGACTAGGAACCATGAGGTTGCGGGTTCCATCCCTGGCCTTGCTCAGTGGGTTAAGGATCCGGCCTTGCTGTGAGCTGTGGTGTAGGTTGCAGACGCGGCTCAGATCCCGCGTTGCTGTGGCTCTGGTGTAGGCTGGCGGCTACAGCTCCAATTCGACCCCTAGCCTGGGAACCTCCATATGCCAAGGGAGCGGCCCAAGAAAAAAATGGCAAAAAGACAAAAAAAAAAATTTTTTTTTTTTTTTTTGGCCATTGTAAAAGAAAATTGTAATCCAAACATTTTAGCTATTTGGAATGGTTTCACTGGTTTAAATCTGAATCTAAATAAGGAGATTGCAGCTGCTCAACTGGCTTCTCAAATCCTGTAGTAAATCTGCAAACATTTTTAGTGCAGCATGGCTCTGGGAAGGGAGCCTGAAAGAAAGTCTCCTTTTGAGCAACGTGTGACCCAAACATGACAGGATTCCACTTTGTTTCCCTGAGACTCCATAACTGAATATATTTTTTCCCTTTGGGTGGTGGATAGAGATGAGGAACCAAAAATCAGAGTCTGAAGATGAAGTCCTTACAATGAAGGAATAAAAAATAAGGCATGGGAAGGAATATGACTGAGTGTGGAGGTGAGTGTAGGAGTTGTGTGTGAGTGTGGGTGGAGTTGGGGCAGAAATCAGAGGGATTCTCTTAATATAGCAATTAAAACAGCAAAAGCTTTCATCTCGGGGCGGGGGGGGTGGGGAGAAAGTGAAAAAACGACCCTGACCAAATAAACTCTGTGTGACTTGCTGGTTTATAGAAGAAAAGAGTTTCCCCTAGTTTTTTGAAAAGAATGTAACAGAAAGAAACCAGGACAGAGCTAAAGACAGGCTTTGACGGTGTGACTTGGCAGGCAGGGTCTTTTCACCATCCACCCTTGAGCGATTGCCACATGCTGGGTCTCTGCTCAAAAGCAATATTGCTGGAACTGGGAAAAGATCCAGTCACCAGCCTCTGTGGATGTGAGAAGGAGGATGAGACAGAATGAATAAAGGGCCATATAACACTGCAGAAAAAGGAGCAGGACAGGCTCTAAGGATGAGAGGTGCAAACCCCAGGACTAAAGAACCGAGTGGTTGACTTCGGTATAATCTTGACCTCCATCATTGACTTTGTCAATGTAGAATAAAGCACAGGTTCTATGAGATGATTCGTGACAGTAACTTGCATGTTTGCTTACTCCACAAAAACTCATGCATATTACTGTGTGGGAAGCAGTGCACTGATCGTGGGGGACCCGAAGATAACAAATCAGGCCCTGCTTTCAAGGAGCTCTCAGACTGGAGTCAAAAGGAAAGACTATATTGCCATGTATGGCTCATTTACCACAAATAATTAATGAAGACATCTCATTGTTTCAATCTCAACCTTTTCCTCAGACTTGACCTAGTTCTTTGTGTCCAAAAAACAGTTTCATGACTTTGAACAGCTGGTAACAGTGGTGTGCTGGTAATGTGTTGGGGGGTGTGGTAGGCTGAAACTAACGCATGTCCTAATCCCTAGGACCTGTGATCGTTCCCTTATTTGGAAAAAAGGCTCTTTGCTCACATCTCTATTTGAGCCCACTGAAACTGATTTTGACCTCTTGGCCTTCATAACTAGGAGAGAATAAATTTCTGTGATTTTAAAACCAGAAAGTTCACAGTAATTTATTACAATAGGCACAGGAAACTAATATGGTGGGAAATTGTCTATAAAGACTTGAACATAGTCTTGCTGCTCTTAATGTATTTGATGACCGCCATATTCTTCTCAGTGATTTTGGCCTTATCTATTTATACTGTATCTATATCTAACATTCTTCTCCTCTCCTTTCTTTTCTTCCATCCTCTTCCCCCCCCCCCTTATTTCTCTCTCACAAACACATCCTTGCATGTGTATGAAATGAAATGAGGCAATCTTGGTGCAAAGAAACAAAATGCTTTTGTGATTCATCTAAACCAAAACAATTATTTATGTTGTAATGAGTTCCAAAGTCCTACTTTGAAGCATGTGCTTATTTGAGAACTTGGGGTTGGGAACAAAGTTTTGAAGATCACAGCAAATGGTGACTTGATTGTATTTACAATAACTTTGCCATGTTCTCCACTTTTACTAACAAGCAACAAAGAGGGATAAGTGATGACAATAAAGGAAGGATGCATTAGCAACACCCCTGGCTTGGAGGGTTGTTTGGACAATAGCCTTATAATTGTGTTGATACCAATTACCAATCTATTCAAAATCGATTATGTTCTAAAAAGATATTTAAATTGTTGTCCATGAATCCAAAAGTAAAAATCCTCTTGTATCTGTTGATTGCTGTAGCAATAACATTGGATGGAGTTTGTTGCATAATCACTAAGCACTTCCAGAAAAGTTCAGCAGCACCTGCAGCATATGGAAGTTCCCAGGCTAGGGGTCCAGTCGAAGCTGCAGTTGAGGCCTACACCACAGCTACAGCAACACTGGATCCAAGCTGCACCTGCAGTCTCTGCCACAGCTTGTGGCAACGCCAGATCCTTAACCCACTGAGCAAGACCAGGGATCAAACCTGCATCCTCACAGACCCTATGTTGTCAGGTTCCTAACCTGCTGAGCCACGACAGGAACTCCTCAGTATTAATTTTATGTGGATTATCAGAATAGATGTTAGCTTCTTCATTACAACTTAATGATGCCAACAGTTGGAATCTCTTAAGACTGAGCATGGTCACTCAAATAATTTTTTGTCAGTTGAGTTGTTTAGTAAGCGGAAACAATGTTAAGGACCAGTTCAATCTGTGGCATGCCAAGCTGAGTAGTGAATGCATCTAAGATAGTATATCCCCTTGGCCTCAAGGAAAAGGGAAGTAAAATATCTTAATATCTAGTCAACCAAAATAAAGGAGGGATTCAGTTTCTAAAGGGAGCATTCCCTCATTGTCAGTGTGACCCCAGAATAAATGCTGGGGTTATGATTTGGGGGGTATCTAGCTCCAGAGAAATGTGGGATGTGACTGAAATCACTGGAGTCAAATAATATAGTAGGACTTTATTAATTTCCTTCATATCTCCTGAATCACTAATGTACCTTTCCACAAAGAATCCTGCTGTCCTAGTCTCAGGGTTTGCACCATCCCTTGTGATTTCACCTAATCCCCCCATTTTATAAAATAGTTTCTTTGTTAAACTATCATCAGCTACTCAATTCAAGTGTGCATTGCTTTCTTCTAGACCCTGATCAATTCATGGTGACAATATGCACCGGACCATAGATCATGGCCTCCTTGTACTTCCCTACATTTATGTGAGGCTTTTGTGTAGTATGTAGTTTATATTTAAATTCCAGGATGTATTGTCCCCAAATGTAAACACTTTTCTTACATTATCATCATATAGTCATCCAAATCAGTAATTTAACATTAATATGACACTATCATTCAGCCTATAAATCCCATTTGGATTTGACCGGGCATCAATCAATGTCTTTTTCTTCCTGGGGCAGGATCAAACCTGAAACATATTTTGTCTTTTGTTGTTAGGCACCATCAGTCTCCTTCAGTCTGAAACAGTCCCTCACCTTTCCTGTTTCCTATTCCCTTGACATTTGTAAGGAGTACAGGCTTTTCATCATGTAGGATGATTCTCAATCTGAGTCTGATTGATGTTTTCTCATGAACAGAATCTCAGTACAAGAATATCTTCTTGCGATCTTGGTGCAAACAAAAGAAAAAGAAAGTGCTGGATTCTTGTTCTCAATGTACCATCTCAAGGTGCCCACAATTTCTGGTGGTTTCTACCGCTGATCACATGGTAAATTGGTATTTGCAGTTTCTTCAACTTAAAGTCATCATTTCCCCTCTGAATGTGATTAATCTTTTATGGCAAATTAATTCTGATATTACCTCATTTTCCTTATCAAATCTTACTCAGCAGTCTTAGAATATATTGATACTTTCCATGTTCTCAGCTGTCACTGTAATTATTATCAAATACTGACTACCCATTTGTATCAGTAATTCTTATTAAAAACTTTTAAAGTCTTATCGATTAATTTTTATTTACTTATATTAATATGAAATAATAGAATCCTAGAAATGTTTCTCCTACCTACTTATGTATCTATATATTTATATCAATATGGAATAATAGGTTACTGTTTTATTCAATAGGTGGTAATTCTATATTCTTATTATTTATATTAATGCTCAAATTAAGCCTGTGAGTTCATTTTGGCCTGTGAGCATCTCCTTATTTATTGTTTAATTTATGTCCAAGCATATTTTCTTCCATCCCTATTTCTCCCTTGAGCCAATATGTCTCCAGGAAATCCAGGTTCCTTTTAGTGAAGAGCAGTATTTGGAAACCAAGAGATATGTTCTCAGACTGTTTAGTGCTGCTGGAATTTTATTGCTTCGAAGCTTTTTCTGTGGACAAAGCTAGAAAGTGTGTGTGTGTGTGTGTGTGTAAATAGGGAGAAAAAGGCAGAGGGAGAGAGATGTAAGTACACACGTTTATGACTATTTCTAAATCTATCAGTGAATGTATCTTTATAAATCTGGGTAGTTACAGATACTTTTAATTCTAATTCAGTCCCTCAGGATTTTTATAAAATAGTGTTAAAAGACAAATTTTAGAAGGGTAAAAATGATGGCCAAGATGGTGAATTAGGAAGACCTTGAGCTTACTTGCTCCAAAGGGCACACCAGAATTACAATTACATCTATCCAGAGAATGACCTTATAATATGAGTAAAGATTTTCCATGACTATAGATATAAAAAAGGGACAACAGAGAGATGGGTAGGAGGGGCCCAAACCCCACATTGGGCTCCTCAGCCTTGGGTCCTTCACTGTGAAGATAAGCCCTCAGAAGGTATGGCTTTGAAGGCCAGTGGGGCTTACATACAGGAGAACTGGAGGACTCTAGGAAACAAAGATCCCACTCTTAAAAGACATACACAAAATCTCACATACTCTGAAACCCAACACAGAGGCAGTCATTTGAAAGGAGACCAGGTCAGACTCACTTGCCTTCCAGGGAGACAGGAAGCAGCTGAAATTCTCCCTGGGGCATAGACAGTGGCAGCAGCAATTTAGGGAGCTTGTTCTACAGTCAGGACGCTGGTGCTGATAAATGCCATCTTGGAGTCCAAATACGTAGGCAATGCTTAGGCTTAAGCCAAAAGGGAATCTTCCTTAAGCCTATCAGCGTCTGGGACTTATCCCCCCTGCAACTGGTCTGCCCTAGTCCTAGGATACCCCAGGCCAAGCAGTGACTCACAGCGGGACCCAACCCTACCCATTAATGGGCTGGCATCAGCCCTGGGCCTGCCTGGCTATGCAGCCAGCTGAGCCAGGACCTGGCCCCTCTCACCAGTGGCTACAAGCCTCTGCAGGAGACAGGGCCTGATAGTTACCTGGGTCAGGAACTAGCCCCACCTACCACAGGGTCCACAGTGGTCAGTCTTGCCTCAACAGAAGATCCCATGCAGCCAACGTAGGGGGCACCCCTAGAGAATATAGTTCAGGTGATCAGAGAGGAGTGAGCTGCCAAGCCCAGTAGAAAGTCTCTGACATCAGGCCTCTACTCCAAGATTAGGAAATGTAACTGACGCAACAAATACATAGATATAAAAACAGAGAATTAGGCAAAATGAGGCAATGGAGGAATAGATTCCAAATGAAGGAATAAGACAAACCCCAGAAGAATAACTAAGTAAAGTGGCCCATAGGCTCTCAAATTCTTGCATTTGAAAGGGGAAAAAAAAAAAAATACAAAATAGTACATCAGTAAGGGATCATAGAATTTCTGTAGCTAAAATATACATTTAAATAGGCAGATACACAAGGATATGCCTAACTTTTAATCAGTGATAATCCATGGGTTAAGTCAGTTTCCTGGCAGGCCTTTCAAACTGTGTCTCCCCAAAGTTTTGAGACTATACTATCATTGAACTTGTCAGCAAGGTTGAAAGTCCTGCTGTACTAAGCTTCTGATACCTGCTAAGTGTGTTTCACATTTTCCAAGTATTTTGGAAAAGGAAACTAAAGTCTGCAAACCAATGTTTTCAACAAACCTTCACATGTAAAAATGTAGATTTAGACAGTAGACAAATTGGAGGTTACAGCTTTAAGGTATCCCAAACACTTCCCATGTTCTCCTTCACATGTGCAATGGCCACGTGCACCTAAAAACCTCTCAAGTTTCTTTCTTCAGCCAGAAGTTTGCTCCTGATCACCACCTGAATGCCCCAAATACGCTCAAACTCAACATGCCCCAAACTGGACTTATCAGCTTCCTTTCCTTTTCAGTGTCCCAGTCTATAGATTGGCACTACTACTTACCCAGTCTTCCATCTCAAAAACTAGGAGTCATTTTTTTACATTCATTCTTCCCTTCCCTTATCCAATCAGTTTCTAAATCTTGAATTCCTATTCACCATTCATTTCTTCCCCTATCAACTCTGCCTTATTTCAGCTCCTCATCACTCTTCATCTGGACAATTCCAAGGGTCTTTTAAGGTTCCTTGCCTCTAGTCTCACTGTTCTCAACTCAGCCTTCACAATTCAATCAGAAGGATTCAAATCTTTCCCTCCATGCTTCATGCAAAGGCATGCAGAACCCCTGGTTACCTCTCTAGCCTGAAGTCTTGTCATTTTTCACTTCTTAATGGTTAGCAATACTGAACAAGTAACCTTTCACTCATGGCAGTGAACTGGCCCCAAGCTTTGTCCTTATATTTGTTTGTTTGTTTTCACCTGCATAGAAAACTGGTTCATGACATAGCTCCAGATTTACCTTTGCATGTGAACCATCCCCTGGTTTCTCCACACAAGCTGAGGCTAACCTCCCATTTACTCCTCACACAATTCCATTGCATCCCCATCGTATTGCATTTATTGTTCCTAGGTTCCTCAAGAATACAGATTATGTCTGTCCTTTGTTGGGCTCTAGTACATTAAACAGTGCCTGGCACATAATGATGCTCAATAAATGTCTGGCTAATGAATGAATGCATTGCCTTAATTAGAACTTTCAACAAAAGCAAAATATAATTTACAACAAAATTTGACTTATAAACTTTAGAGTCACAAATACATTGAATCTCCTACTGGCTTCACTTATAATCAATCAGAATATTTTAAGAACGTAACTCTCTAACTTGAATATGTTGAACTTTTGGGGAAAATATGGTTTGCAACTGTAGTGGATTATCACATAAGTACAGTAAATTATTGACATCAACACATTTATTATCTCTGCTGTCTACATTGTGTCTTTTTGCTCCCTATAATCAGCAGAATGCCTTGTATATCATATTTGTTATCTTTTGCAAGACACTGTGTGTGGGTGCTCTAATGTGTAATTTGCCCATGCAAAAGTGAAAGTCACTGCTGGAGAAAAATGTAGGCAATGTCTCTTCTTACCTTTGGGGAAAAAAATATGTTACATAATTGGTCCCAAACTTTGAAGAAATTTTCTAACTTACACTTTTTTTCTTCCATGTTATTGTGACTGAAGGTGGTGCAAGACTTCTAGCAGATGCTCATTCATCCATTCATTTGTTCATCCATTCAATGAATGTTTGAGTACCTACCAGATATTGTCCTAGGTGATGGGGTTGCAAATATGATTGAAATAGAATGCCTGTCATCATAGAGATTGAGGTCTACTAAGAGACAAGGCACTAAAGAGACAGTTACAATAATAAGTATGATAATAGGTAACCTGAATAAAGCTGAACTACCACGTGGCCCATTTCAGCAGAATGGTGTCCCACTGGGTATGGCCTACATAAGAAATTCAATCTAAACATTAGAAAATAAGTTATTTTTCTGTGTATTCTTAGAAAACACCATGAGTGATTGTCCCATGAAGCACATCAAAACAGTCTAAAAATCTTCTCTACCCAGCCATCCCCCGTAGCTGATATCACTATAAGGCAGCTGCCTTCAATCTTCTTTTCACCTCATCCCCATTTGGCTTATTTGCTCTTTCCCAGCTTCCTCTTTTGTTGTCCCTCCCTCTTCAAAAATCTCTCTCTAAAAATTCAGACTACTCTTGGTCTTCTCAGTTTCTCTTTCCTTTTCCTCCTTTTTCAAATCTGTTCTTTTCTTCTCCTCCCTTTATGTTTGTTTGTTTGCTTGTTTGGACTGTGCAACTTGAATCCTACACCATAATCTGGCCAAAACAAGAGTCAATATAATAAATAACTCAGAAGCTAAGCAAGGGTAGGGGAGTGAAGGAAGCTGTGACCATTCATGCATTAACTTTTTTTTTCTCCATCACAGTAAGAAATCATGATAACCCATCATACCTTCCTTCCAGAGGTGGGATTCTAGGAGCAAATTAACACATTCCAGTATAAACAAAATGAAATGGAACAATGATTATTAAACTCCTTAGACCTAGACACTTTAAATTATGAAAAAATCATTTTGCTGCTAAAATGGAATGGATATTATAAAACAGATAACAACAACAACAAAGAGAATTCTAGATAGCTTTTTTTATAGCAATTTGTCTTAGGAAAATCTGAAATGAAAATATTTGGTCCTGGACTGAAAAGTAGCTGTCAACTTGGACATATTCTAAGTTCAAAAGAGACTAGATGGGTCATGCTGTGCCTTTGTATTAGTAAAAGAGTCAGTCTTATGCTGACAATTTGTTCCTGTTAAGCTTGGAAACATTTTATTGTGTTATCATAAAGTAGGTTTGAAATAATCTAGTTCAACGTTTAGCTTGGTGATGAAATCCCTTCCGTAACATGCTTGATAAACAGCCATTGACCTTCCTCAGGGTCAGTCTTGAGGGTGGGTTAGGGTGACCAGGAGAGGGTTCTTCATGAAGAAAGTATTTGAGAATTGTATCTTAGAAGTGGAGTAAGGTGTGAGCAGATGGAGAAGGGAAGAAAGGACATCCCTAGGTAGAGGAATTACATGACAAAATGGGAAACGGATTGAAATACATGTTGTATTTGTAGAAAATCCATTAGCTTTATATTGCTGAGTCACAAGAGTTTAAGAAAAATATGTAGTGGAAATAAAAGTTGGAAATATATTTTAGGAAAAGTGATGAATTCTCTAAATGCCACTGCAAGGTGTTTGGAATTCATCCTGGAAGCAATGAAGAATTCGGTCCAGCTAATTGTGAAAAGCCTTCTACAGTTTTTTAAGTTGGAATAATTCTTCTTCCCACTGGAGAGATAAAAATAAATGAGTGAATAACTAAATGAATCACCTCCAAAAGGTTTTTGGTTTTTGTTTTTTGGGGGTTTTTTTATGTAAAAGGAAACTTTATTGTTCCATTTGGTACAGACCTGGAGAGGGCTCCAGAAAGAGGAAGGCTGCTGGGCTTGGAAGGCTCCTTGTCATGCTTGAGGATGAGTCTTTTCCCGGTCCATTCTGTGAAGGTTGATCAGGTGGTTGCCCAGTGGTGGTTTACACCCTCCAGGGCCACATCTTCATGCCAGAAATGGAACCTAGAGAGATGAGTGTAGGTCCACATTTGCAGGTGGATCAGACAGTTCATTGATGGCCTCCACTTTGATGGAAATAATCTGGGCAGATCTGGCAGCTCATGGTTGGTTGACAACAAGGAGTTAACCACAAAACAAATAGTGTTAGCTGTTCTCAGAAGCTAGGATCCTGCAGAGAAGTGGTCCTGGAGGATGGACTGGAGAGGGGTTTGAAGGGTGGTCTGAGTCCCTGGGTGTGTTTTGTACAAACACTGGTGAAGTGATCTAGGACTAGTAGGCATTCAGTGCCTTTGCAAAGAAGATATGTATACCTTTAGGATTACATTCAACTCAATGAAAGGAAGAAAGAATAAGTAAATAAGAGTGTGATGGTACGTACTCTATCGGAGACTTCTCTCCAGTTTTCAGAATCATTGGCTAAATTCCCACTATCATTTAGTGGGGTGTGTGTTCAGATATCTGAGATTCTATCAACATTATGACCATCAACTCATTCCATTTAATTATTTGAAAAGATCTTTTCATTCTAGGACTAAATTCAGAGACAAACTACCTGAGGACCAGAGATATTCTAGTAATACCATGCCTTTAAAAAAAAAAAAAATTCACATGTATTATTTCTGGGTTTTCTAGACATTTTATGGGGTAATTATGGTAAGGATAATTATTGCAATTTTAGAAAAGTGGAAACTAAATCTAAGATACTTAAATGATTTGATAATGACCACAGAGTTAGGGAGGGGAAACCTAGGATGCAAATCTAGATATTTCCAGTTCCAAGGCTACTACTTTTTCTAAAATATTGCAAGAGATGACTGATTTGTTACATGTAGAAGGAGTTCCCACTGTGGGAACAAGAATGGGTTTGTTTGATCCCCGGCCTGGCACAGTGGGTTAAAACATCTGGCATTGCTGCAGCTATAGTATAGGTTGCAGCTATGGCTCAGATTCAGTCCCTGGCCCAGGAACTTCCACATGCTGCCGGGGCAGGCATGAAAATTAAAACAAACACAAAACATAGAGTCAGCTGTATGAGGAAGACACAAAATGAGGCCCATCAGTACAAAAGAACCATGCATATATTATGTAAATACACACATTTTTTCTACATCTATATTGATAAATCAACCAAGTGCATGTATGTGACAAAGCAATCTACAATGTTAAGTACAACCAGTGTGAGCAGAGAGTAACTAATACTGCCGAGGAAATTATTATTTTTGTAGGAAATATTCTTGACTTCTATTTGTCTTTGGAGATGTAGCACAGGAAATTTGCCTGAGGAGGAATTTTGAGAAACAAAGGATGCAGACAAATTTTAAGGAGGTCAGAGGAGTGCTAGGGAAGAGAAATGCCCAAAGAAATGTTAATAGCACAAATGTATTTAATCTGTGGATGGTTATTTAAATGGAAATTTTCTTTTATTTTGAAGTTTTAACTATGATTAAGTTTTCAAAACCTATCTTGATTATTCATCATGATGGGGCATATGTCTTTAATTTCCCCTACCAGCTTTGTTGGCACAATCTCTCCCACATCCTTTGGTTCCCTTCCTCCATCCTTCCCAAGCAGGATCATTCCCAATGCTGTGTGTGTAAGAGGTACTCACTAAATATGTGCCCCTGATCTAGGTCTAATTTAGCTTTGTTTTCCTGACAGCAACTATAAGTGCTATGAAGTGGATGGAGAGGAGAAGAAGCAATGAAATTCCCAACTAATAAATAGGCTTTATAATTAGGCGCTAAGTAATTGATAAAGGTTTGTAATTCAATGTAGTTGCTTATAAATATTCAGCTAATTAGTTATAATTATATAACACAGAGAATTATTCAACAGAGGCCAAAAACAAGTTCTCTGTTAGCTAATCTTCTCAAGAAGCTTAATCTTCCTCCCTCCTCCCTCCCTTCCTTCTCCTACCCCTTTCTTTCTCTTTTTCTTTAACATAATATCAGCTTCATATAAGATAAGGGTAATAATAGGACATACTAATTGGTGGTGTTGTGAAGATTAAATGAGATGATCCATGTAAGGGGTTTAGCATGTTCTCAGCAATGTCAGTTTATTTTGTGATAGGTGGTCTGTTTATATTGAACCCTTATTTTTGCCAGGCACTAGCCTAAGTGGCTTACATGAGTTATGTCTTTTCATTTTCTCACTCTTACTTGGAAGATGGAGCCACAGTCACAGAGCTAGTAAATGGTAATGGCAATGTTTGACCCTAGGTAGCCTTGTTTTAGTTTCTCAATTCTTAGATATAGTGCTTCTTAGTCTGAACACCTGTGATTTACTCTTTTTCTCCACATGCAGCAAGAGCAGCATCACTATATTTTTCAGCAGAATTTCCAGATATAGCAAAAGCTTAGGTACTCTGAGATACTTGAATGTGGTCCTTCTGCAATAATCAGAGGTGAAAGATTTCACATTAATATTGAAATCACTGAGAGCTCCAAATTTAAATTAGAATTATGTTTACACTTACCAATGATAAGTGCAATTTATTATCAAAAATGCAATTTGAAATATTCTGGAAGTAAATGTTAAACATTTACTATTTAACAGAATAGAAGACAATTGTTATTTTGCCTTCATGGCTGTAAAAAGGGCTCTTGATCTGGTGAAAAATTTCACAAAATTATGAGTGTTTTGAATGAAAGAATCAGAATCCTTTTGTGGGTTTTTTTGCTTTTTGTTTTTTTTAATGACCACACTCATGACATATGGATGTTCCCAAGCCAAGGATTGAATCTGAGTCTCAGCCGGGGCAATGCTGGATCCTTTAACCTGCTGTGCCAGATTTGGAATTGAAACTATACCTCCGCAAGGACCCAAGCCACTGCAGTCAGATTCTTAACCCACTGCACCACAGCAGGAAGTCCTTGATTTTATTAATATACGGAGCTCAAAAGTTAGTACTTATTTCCAGTGCTAGAGAAATAGCCAGTATATATTTTTTAAAAAACTGTAATTAAAATTTTAGTATGATAGGTTGAAGCTCTTATTTGAATGGTAAATAGTTAAAAACAAATTGTTATATTGATAATAATTTAAGGGACAATATTGGATTTGTGAATTTTTCCCTTTAAAGTAGATTTATGCCTGACTAATCCTTTTTGACAATATCCCTGGCAATGTTGTTATTTTTCTTGAAGTAATTGGTATTTACAGTTTTTCATTAGCCTTGCTAACATTTAAATCCACATACCAACACTTACTGTTTTAGGGTGTGTATTTAAATCATAGGAAAACAGGAGAAAGGTGAAGTAGTGTAGCTGTGTTCCAGGAAGGTCTGTGCCTTAAGAGAAAAATGTCTGTCTCATTCAGAGGACTACTTAACTTAAAAAGAGCATGTACCCTTTTTTAAAAAAAAATCATTTTCTATCATGGTTTATCATAGGACATTGAATGTAGTTCTCTGTGGTATACAGTAGGATCTTGTTGATTATCCCCTCCATGTATTATAGCCTACATCTGCTAACCCCAACCTTCTACTCCATCACTCCTCCAAACCCCCTCTCCCTTGGCAACCACAAGTCTGTTCTCCATGACTGCGAGTCTGTTTCCCTTTTGTACATAGGTTTATTTGTGACATAGTTTAGATTCCACATGCAAGTGATATCACATGGGTTTTGTCTTTAAAGAGAGCGTGCAGGAGTTCCCGTCGTGGCGGAGTGGTTAACGAATCCGACTAGGAACCATGAGGTTGCGGGTTCGGTCCCTGCCCTTGCTCAGTGGGTTAACGATCTGGCGTTGCTGTGAGCTGTGGTGTAGGTTGCAGACGCGGCTCGGATCCTGCGTTGCTGTGGCTCTGGCATAGGCTGGTGGCTACAGCTCCGATTCGACCCATAGCCTGGGAACCTCCATATGCCGCCGGAGCGGCCAAAAGAAATAGAAAAAAGACAAAAAAAAAAAAAAATAGAGCGTGTAAATGTACAAAACATGTACGGATTATGTACATCCTGCTCCCTGCATCCAGCCCTGGACCCCAGCCTTGGACAGTGTCTAGCACATAGGTGGATCTCAGTATTTCTTGGGTGGGTCAGTTCTTCCTAATCAGTGGAACACTAGAAATGCGATTGTAGGTATGTGTTGAGAAGGGTGGTTTTTAGATGGAGAGACTACTTCATTTCTGCATTAACAAGCGGAGCAAAGTTTGTAAAATAAAGGTCTAAATGAAAAAGGCTTTGAAAGTAAAAGATTATTAAAAATTCAGAATCCAAACTTGGATGTGAATGGTAAATTCATGTAGTGTAACTATTTTTTACTGTCATCTTTTCATATACTTCCTTTCGTAGACATTGACTATTATCTCACGATATGTCTTGGAAAAGTATGTATGAGTTAGTGGGAAAGAAAAAAATGATAAGTGAGCAATGCCCAGGTACATCTTCAAAACAAGTTAGAAATCAAAAATATGGAGCTCCCGTCATAGCTCAGTGGAAATGAATCTGACTGGTATCTGTGAGGACGCAGGTTCAATCCCTGGCCTCCCTCAGTGAGTTAAGGACCCAGCATTGCTCCGAGCTGTGGTGTAGGTCGAAGATGTGGCTCAGATCCCGAGTTGCTATGGCTGTGGAGTAGGCTGGCAGCTACAGCTCCGATTCGATCCCTAGCCTGGGAACATTCATATGCTGTGGGTGTGGCCCTGAAAGGACAAAAAAAAAGACCCCCAAACTCCCAAAATATGTTGTATTCTCCCTTAAGGCTTCCCATATCTAGCAACTTTGGTATTTCTATAGGAAACATCATCTTGCTTGAGGAGAGAAGGTATTTTAAACTACATAGACAATTCCATCTTGTCATAAATAGATTGTATTCTAGAAGTTCATTTGAAAGTTAATTTTTTAGAAGTTATAACCTTTTTCCCATGGAAGAAATGTAAGAAATAGGATTTAGATTCCCAAGGTGCCAGAAGGTGCCATGGCTTGTCCAAGCAATTTAATGTTTAAAAGCAAATGCTCTGGGATAAGAAAGCGCTGAATTCAAATTCCACCTCTCTAAGTGACAGTTACCTCCCCTACAAAATGGTGTTAGTCATAACATTCACCTCACTGAGTCTATGTGGATTAAGTGACGTAGTAGATTATCAAGTGCAGGGCATGCCTCCAAGCAAATACTGCTCAAAAAAGGAGCCATTGTTATCTACCAGTGTAAGAAAGTCTACTAAAATCCATGCTGTCACTGAAGTTATAATGTCTTTATTGTATCCCCTTCCTTTTCGGGCCCCAGACATGGGTTATATTTAAAAATGATCCATGTGGAGTTCCCCGTTGTGGCGAAGTGGTTAATGAATCTGACTAGGAACCATGAGGTTGCAGGTTCAGTCCATGGCCTTGCTCAGTGGGGTAAGGATCTGGCGTTGCCGTGAGCTGTGGTGTAGGTTGCAGACATAGCTCGGATATGGCATTGCTGTGGCTCTGGTGTAGGCTGGTGGCTACAGCTCCGATTCGACCCCTAGGCTGGGAACCTCCACATGCCGCAGGAGCAGCCCTAGATAAGGCAAAAAGACAAAAAAAAAAAAAAAGTAAAAGTGATCCATGTAATTCAGTTCTGCTCCGCCTTCATCAGGACAGATCTCCTTGCCATTCCTCATGCGCTTGTCTCTGGGGGAAAAGAATCCATATATTTCTTTTTTTTCTTTCAAGTGTCAGTTCAACTGCTACTTCCTTTAGAAAGATGGATTTTTCCTCTCTGGAGCCAGAATTAATGAAGAAAAACTCCAAAATTGAAGAAGGAGCTAAATGCTAAGCAGAACTAGTTCTAGAACCAGAAGAGACAAGTAGACCTGGATTTGTCTGCTTTTTTGGGGTGAGTGGGGAAGGTGGTTTAGTGTCCTGCATTAGGATAGGGCTCTTTCGTTAGAAGTAGACAAGGTGAAAGCCCTCATTAGGGATCTGCCAAAGTAAACCGGAAGAGACTGAAGTAACACAGAGATTCAGGTGGAGCTGTGCAAACTGTGTAAACTTGACAATAAGCCTTATTCATTGATAGAATTGCACTATCTAACACAGGGGTTTAATTAGGTGTTCGTTAACTGACTTGGTTATTTGATTAGAAAAGAGAAAGGGAAGAAGGAAGGAGCATATTGCAAGCTAAGTTATATAGACTCGAAACTATGCTCAAGTATGTACACGGAAATAAAACGTCATTCAATGTGTAGTTTTATATACAGTAAAGCAGCTTGTTGCTTTTAAATTTTAATTAAAATTTTTAATTTTTGCTCTTATTCACCATTCCCCATTTAAGAAATAATTCCAGATTTTATTTCAAACCATCATTATGGATACCCATATCCCTCATGTGGTGATTTAGACCAGAGCAGCCTGGTGGGGAGAGACAAAAGCCTTTAGTGGATGTTAACAAATATGACGCTTAAATTATGGGACTTTTAAATTTGCACATACTGGGAAAACATGTTACCCTTATAACTTTCATGGCTTAGGTGTACTTACAAAACAAATTAGGTGACTTCTCTGGGAGCAGGAGGACCAAATGAAAACTTCTATCATTTTATTTTCTATTTTTTTTTTTTTAGCTCATCCATTATATTGACAATTCTGACTTTTCTAAGGAAAGAATTTTCCACTTTTTTTTTTTTCCTTGAAGGGAAATTGTTAGCAAAGACTAAGATATATTGGTACCCACTATATTCAGAAGATAGTAGTTTCTGGCTTTGTTCCAGCTCTTCCATTCAGCACATGGCTTTCTCAAGGGGACTGTTCTACTTTATAATTATGCTGTTATAAGCAACCGCTTCAGCCAGGTGCAGTGGAAATTTTTATTCCTTTCATGAATGCTAAGCCAGCCAACCAGTGACGCATGAGGTTGCATGTATTTCTATGAGTGCCAATTTACACGTACACTTTTAGGTTTTGTCCTTGAGCTTCGTGCTTTTATTTCTATTAATTCTCTTTGGCTTATTTCCTTTCTTATAGTTTTAGTCCCACTTCCATATGTATCAAAGGTGCCCCATTTAAACTTCTAACTTATATCTCTGCCTGGAATATTCAGATACATATATATCTAACTGCCCCTGAACATCCAAACTTCTGGATCCAACAAACAGCTGTCATAGTGTGGTTTATAAAAAGAAATATGTATTTGGTCTCTGTCCCCATTCCTGGCACAGAGCTCCTAAATCCTTGGAATTTAGGATGAGAGCAAGGGGTATCTGTTGTTATGTTAATGAGGTGTCTGTTGTTATGTTAATGAGGTGACTTTTGGAAAGCCCCTGGGAACTTTCTTTTTTTGTTGTTTATTACTCAATGAATTTATTACATGTATAGTTGTACAATGGTCATCACAATCCATTTTTATAGGATTTCCATCCCACACCCGCAGCGCATCCCCCCACCCCCTAAACTGTTTCCTTTAGAAATCATAAGTTTTTTCAAAGTCTGTGAGTCTCTTCTGCCAAGAAGTTCATTGTGTCCTTTTTTCAGACTCCACATGTCAGTGATAGCATTTGATGTTGGTGTCTCATTTTCTGACTGACTTCACTCAGCATGATAATTTCTAGGTACATCCATGTTGCTGAAAATGCTGGTATTTCGTTCATTTTAATGGCTGAGTAATATTCCATTGTGTATATGTACCACATCTTCTGGATCCACTCCTCTGTCGATGGACATTTAGGTTGTTTTCATGTCTTGGCTATTGAAAAGAGTGCTGCAATGAACATGTGTCTTTGTGAGTCATGGTTTTCTCTGAATAGATGCTCAGGAGTGGGATTGCTGGATCAAATGGTAGTTCTATTTTTAGTTTTCTGAGGAATCTCCATAATGTTTTCCACGGTGGTTGGACCATTTACAATCCCACTAACAGTGTAATAGGGTTCCTTTGTCTCCATACCCTTTCTAGCACTTATTGTTTGTAGACTTTTTGATGATGGCCATTCTGGCTGGTGTAAGATGGTACCTTCTTATAGTTTTGATTTGCATTTCTCTTATAATGAGTGATGTTGAATATCTTTTCATGTGTTTTTTGGCCATCTGTATGTCTTTGGAGAACTGTCTGTTTAGATCTTCTGCCTATTTTGATGGGGCTGTTTGTTTTTTTGGTATCGTGCTGCAGAAAGTGTTTATAAATTTTAGAGATTAATCCCTTGTTTGTCGATTCATTTGCAAATATTTTCTCCCATTCTGTGGGTTGTCTTTTCATTTTGTTTAGGGTTTCCTTTGCTGTGCAGAAACTTTTAAGTTTAATAAAGTCCCATTTGTTTATTTTTGTTTTTACTGTCATTACTCTAAGAGGTGGATCTGAGAAGATGTTGCTGTATTTATGTCAGAGAGTGTTTGGCCTATGTTTTCTCTAAGAATTTTATAGTGTCTGGTCTTATATCTAGGTCTTTAATCCATTTTGACTTTATTTTTGTGTGTTGTGTTAGGGAGTGTTCTAATTTCATTCTTTTACATTTCCTAAGTGATGAGAGCAATGGGTATCTGTTGTTATGTTAATGAGGTGACTTTTGGAAAGCCCCTGGCAACTTTCATATGCCCTAGGTGTGGCCCTAAAAAGCAAAAAAAAAAAAAGGCAATAACCTGTTATTAGCATGTTTTTATTTTTTAATAAATAACTTATTCCCTATGTAATACATTAAATATATATATGATTCCATTTTTAGTCCTTGCTTGGCTAAACTTGGTATACTCCCATCTAGCAATATTGAAAATTACTTTTTTCACAAACATTTCTTCTTTTTCATTTGGTAGCCTGTCACTTTGAAAAAAAAAATGATTTCAAAGTAACACTTTTCATGCTACACATATGCATCCACAATATTGGACTTAAATAAAAAGTGACAGGACTTCCAAGCTTTACCTTTTTTTATGTTAGCTTTAGATTATTGGGAAGGATAGGGAAGAATCCAAAATCACAGGTATTTTAAAACAAACATTGATTTTTGAATTTGCTCCTTCATTGTGTGAGATTATTTCCCAGATCACAAATGTCACTGTTATAAAGTAATAAAGCCATGCTGGGAGAGCTGACTGAAAGAAAGGAGAAAAAACTATATAGTTTCTCATTTAAAAATGTTTTTACTTTTTTATTATAGAAAATTTAGAAAATACAAAAAGGAGAAATAAGAAGAAAAAAACACTTTAAATTTTATCTTTCAAAGTTGGTGTCTTTTAACCTTTAGTATATTTATTCTAATGTTTTATGTGTGTTCACCTTTAGGGATTGTCATAGTTGTATATAAGCAATAGCAAACTCTATTTAGCTTTTATTTTTTACCAATACACATTATATTTTTCCTATATTAATATAAATTTCTCACAGATATAGTTTCAACTCTCTGCAAAACATTTCTTTGGGTTGATGTTCCATAATTCATTCCATTATTCCTCTATGGCTAGAAAATTAAAGAATCCCTAATTTTTCATTATTTCTCATACCACTTTGTATTTCTATCAGTGATATGTTGCCTTTCTCTATGATTCTATATATCCTTGGAAAAGTAAATCCTACCAATAAACTTGAAAACAAATTTTTTTCTCAAAGCTGGAATTTTCCAGAGATGGTAATGGAAAGTGACAAAATTCTTATTGTTGAATGTAGAGCTATATGGTTTAGAGAGATAATATCAGATGTAAATGATTTAGTACTATAAAGTATTTATCAATAGCCAAATTTCAAAAGCATTATCTAGAAATTTATATATAAAGCAGTGTAACTTTAAGAGTAAACGTTACATGAAAATTGTGTACTTTCTAACTTAAAAAGTATATCTGATTATGTTTTTACTAAATACCTGCGGTCGAATGTTGTCATGGGAGTTATAAAGTAAATTCCAACAAAAAGACTAGTGGGAACCAATTCTGTCTCTCACAGGCTCTGCAATCCATCCACAAAAGGACCAGTCTGGGACATGATGTCAATGAAAGAAAGGTAGACTGATGAATTGCATTCCTTTTGTGTCTGGGGCGCTGAGTCCAAGCAAGGTTACACTGTTATTTGTTGAAATAAAATAGCTGGAAACAGAGAAAGTGCTATTGATCCTTTCATTAATAAATCACCAGTAAAAAATGCAAGCTCCTTGAGCTGCTGGAGGGAAATTATGATATCTCATTTCCCATTTGCCTCCTCAAGTAGAGCAGGACCATTCACTAAATATGCAAAAGGGAAGTTTCAAATCCAAATTGACTTCTAACATCTTTTTCAGAGAAAGTTCCCTCTCTGTAAGTTCACCTCTAATGACAAACAGCCTTGAGCATAACTCTTTCTTTTAATTTCTCCTCCTGTGTTCCTCTTCTTTCTTTTCTACCCCCTCCTCTTGCTCCTCCTTTTTGCCTCATTCTCCTTATTCTTTATTGAACATGCTTTCTTTTGGAGAATGCAGCAAGATATTTCTAAAAATAAAAACCAGTTCTTAAAAGGCAAACAATATAGAACAGAACAAAAAACTCTCTCTCCTCTGCTTTTTCCTGACAGTGCAGATCGAGTCGACTTCTAGACTTCTGTCAGCACTGGGTCTCTGGTGGTATCTGGGTTGCTAAGTCCTGGTGAATAGACAACACTACCCTGGCAGGTGAACTGATCCAGGACAGATTTTTAACAGTAGCCAGTGAGTGAGCCACAGACATTGCAGGTTGTTAAGGAGGATCTGGCTGTTCAGCAAATGCCAGCAGGTGATTCAGGCAACGGTAGTTGCGTGCTTGTCAAGGTCCAAAGATACCACACATGATAGATCATAGGTTTTGTCATGTTAGTGAGGCACAAAGGAATGAAATTTAAGAGCTGGTAGAAGGTGCCAAGTCGCTGGGACTCTGGCACAGCCATAAGACTCCTGAACACAGGAAAATAGAGTGAAGAGCAAGGCTAGTCCAAGTTTAGAAGAAAATCCTTAGAAAAATATATACTTACGGTTATATTTATTGCCCAATATTGTTATGCAAATTGTGCTATAATTGTTTAATGTTCTACTGCCTATTTAGAATTCTTAGCAGGTTTTAAATTGATTGGGACCTCAATATGATTAAAATGAAAATCTAATTAGAAATAAATGTGTGCACACTGACTTGGCAGAATATTTTGGTATAAATATAATAAACGAATCACAATTAGTTTAGGTTATATGTGTGGCCCTCTGGACCAGAATAATTTTTAAAAAGTTAGTTAAAAATTTAGCAAGCTTCAGATAGATTCTTCTATACCATCACAGGTCAATTAATTTCAAAATATGATTATATTTTCAAATAGAAATAAACATTGGAGGGTTATTAAATTACATGTAGTTCTATATCTTTTGGTTATACAAGAATGAATTGCGGAAGGTGTAATACTTAAATGGTGTACTGAAAATTTATTTTAGTACCAGTCTAATGTGTAATCGTAGACAAATTATGTCCCTAACATGAGTTGTTTTTGGGAAAAGACCAGCCAACCAACCCAGCACCAAGTTTTCAGAATCAAGGCTATGGTGACTTATATCACAATGAGTCATTTCCTAAGGAAGATGGGTGTTGGTAATTGCTAACACATGTTTAGGTGATACTGAAAACTCTTGGTTACTTTGGCAACATAGTTTTCTTTTATTCAATCAAATACTGACTATGGGGAGGAATCTTAAGTGTACCTTGAGGGAACTGGGGCAAAGTTTGTGGATGGCTAGAAGGCAAAGATTTCTTACCATCAGAATTTACTTATTTTATTTTATTTTTATTTTTAGAATAGAAATGAGAATATTTTTATTTTTTATTTTTAGAATAGAAATGAGAACATCAATAAAATGTTACTAATATTTCAGCCTTAGGGATTTTGTTAAAATGGCACTTAGTTTGTAAAAAGAATTTCCCCCCTGCAAGATATCTTTCCCCCTCCCCCTCTTCAAAATAGAAGCAGATTCCCGTTAATATTCAAAAGTCAGTATTTTCTAATGGAGGAAAATAAAAATTGCCTGTATCTATAGAAAAGAGCAGTTTTACTTGCTTGAAAAGTTTTTGTTTTATATATAGGCTGAACAAAGAAAAAGTCAAGCTATGGTCTTTCTTTTAGTAATCTATAAGTGAATATAAGTCAGATTTTGATAGATAAATACTGAAAATGTTCTATGCAAGCTTGAAAAGATCATTATTTGTTGAGTGTACGATTCTTAATTATATTTCTCTGTAATTGAGTTTATTAATTGTGTTCTGTAAAACTTCTCTGTTGCTAGTAATTGATTCAACCCATCTACTTTTAAAAGAAATACACTGAAATCTCCAATTATATTTGTGAATTTTATCAAAATCATATAATTCCATAATTGTTACTTTATATATTTGAAGGCAATGTATGTGCTTAGATGTAAATGATTATCTCTTCCTGGTGTTCTTTTTATTATTTCAATATATGAAATCCCTCTTTATTAATAATTTTGCTTATAATTCCATTTTTATTATGTTTGTCCCTATTTTTAATAGGTTCTTATATTCTTGGAGAATATTTATTAATCTTCATTGTTAAACTTCTGCATTACTTTTAAGGAGTCCATTATAGCATGCATCTAGCTAGATTTTGTTGTGTTTACTGATTTTTTTAACTTATATACATCATTTTATGTTTTTACTTTATTTTTTCTTTTCCAGAATTACTCTTATGTGTATGCTGGAGTCTTCCAAGCTATAAACTTTAATCTGATTTTTAAAGCTTCTATTTTGTTATCTTTTTTTTTAATATATTTTGTTACCTTTTTAGTCTATATTTTGGATGAAGTTTTCCACATCATCTTTGAATTTCCTCATTTTCTCTTCATAATACTTCGGATTGGAGTTTAACTTATTTTAAATTTTCAGTTTCACTGAATTTATTTGATTACTTCTCAGAATTTATCATTTGTTCTTTCAGTTCACTTGTCCTTGCATAATTTCTTCATGTTTGTTTTATAATTTCTTGTTTGCACTCATGAGTGCTATCTCTTTCTTGTGCTCAGTCACAATGCTAAACACAGTATGTTTAAAAATATTTTCAGATTGCCTTGTTTTCTTTTCATCTCAAGTGAATTTCTCAGCTATTTTTCAATAGTGTAGGCTATCTGCCTATTCATTATTTACAGGCTTATATTGAGTGGAAGATTTTTATTTCTATCTCACCTGCGTTTACCCCCTTCTTTTTGGCAGTTTTATAGCTGTCTTCATCCAAACTTGTTAGAACTGTCAAACTAGAACTAGGTCTTGTATTTGTCATTCAGGGCCCCTGTTCCTCAGAAATACATGAGACCTGAAAAACCTAGTCACTAAGCCAGCTGATAATAGGCCAAGTCCTGACCTCTAGGCTATGTTTGCTAGTTTCTTGCTTTCCTCCTTTAATGTAAGCTTTAACCTCAGGCAGAGTTTGGTTACGGATTGACCGAATTTTAAGTATGATGAAATTTGTTTTATTGCCTAAGCTGGCAGGGATCACTTTAAGTTTCTCATACTTTCTGACTTGGGAATTCTGAGCTGGTCCTGACTTCTTACAGACTTAAATTTGGCAGACCCATGGTTGTCTTCTGTCTCCATCCCTATACAGAGGTAGTTGTCTTATTTCAGATCTCAGATGTTTCTTTTAGTTTTCTTTTCTTTTTCCCCCTACATTTTTGTCTTCCATTGCTGTACCTTAGAAGAAACAGGTCTCCAAACATAGAGCTATGACACTATATCGTCTATAGCTGCACTATGCAATATGGTGGACATCAACCACATGTGGCAATTTAAACCAAAATCAACTAAAATTAAATAAAACTAAAAATTCATTTTCTCAGTCATATTAACCACATTTCAAGTTCTCAGTAGTTCCTTGGGGCTACTGGCTACCATTTCTGGTAGTGCAGATAGAGACCATTTCCAGCATTGTAGACTGTTCTCTTGGGTGCCCCGATCAACAATATGAAGCTAAATATTGAAAACAGGACAAAAAAAGGCTGCAGATATTTACCCTATTTTAAGGTTGTTGGAAGCCCTGAAGCTTACTAAATTATTGTAATGGGTCAAATGTAGACTGTGCAAAACTAGGACTCTGAGTCCATGTGTTTTCTTTGCAACAGCACATCTGTAGTAGCCTACTATGAATTTTTCTCTGAAGTAGAATCTTGTGATTTTTGAACCAGAATACCTGAGAACAAATCCCAGCCCTGCCTCTTGCTAAGAACATGATCTATGGTTACATAACTAACTTCTCTGAACTTCCGTTTTCTCATCTGAAAATTAGAATAATAGTTATTTTGCCAACTCTGTGTGATCTTTGTAGTATGTTTTATTAAGGTGTATTTCAGAATTAATTAAAAGGTGACCTTTCATATTTAAAATTTAACGTTTCTTTAAATCTTACCTTTTTTTGTATTTTTAGGGCCACACCCATGTCATATGGAAGTTCCCAGGCTAGGGGTCAATCAGAGCCACAGCCACACAGGCTCTGAGCCACATCTGCGACCTACACCACAGCTCATGGCAACCCCAGATCCTTAACCCTCTGAGCGAGGCCAGGGATTCAACCCATGTCCTCATGGATACTAGTCAGGTTCATTAACCTCTGAGCCATGACAGGAACTCCTAAATCTTACTTTTTATTGTGTCTTCTCAAGTAGCATAATGTTTATTCTGATCCTATTTGTATATTAGAAATATCCATGTCTAGTTATTTTAATAGAGATATTTTTCAGTAGTGAGAAAAGTATAGTAATTTCCTTCTCAAACAGGTACACCTATGGATGACCTGATCATGTGGATTAAAGGGAATTAACGAAGGTAATAAGACTGGCATTCTACTGCAGAATTTATCATTTCAGGCCTAGAAAATGAGGTATACATGTTTCTGAACCTAAACCTAAAAAATTTAAATCGTTTTGCATATATTACACACTGTGACTCATTTTTATTAGGCATAATCAAGCAAACCATTAGGCTGAGTGCTGAAACCATAAATAAGATTTTACTCTAATACTCCATAAGCCAAAGAGTAATCTTTACACTTGTACAGTTTAGTCAGTGATTTTTTTGTAGAACATCTTAGAAATATTTTATTGAGGACTTTATGTTTTAAAATAACAGATTTTTCAACATTGAGATCTGTATAGTAATTGTAAAATTTCTATATTCATTCCTGAATTGTTATATTTACTTGCAGGAAAGGCAATCTTTAATTGTATAATAAAATGCTAAGCTTGAGGGGATATAAGTAGTTAAATATTGGCAATTTTTAACTGTTCTATTTGTCCTACTTTAAAAAAAATCTATCTTTATAATTGTTTGGTCATTAAACAATGTTTATATCTCATATATGAAATCAAGTCATACATTTAAAATTGATTTACCGAAACTCTTCAATGTAATGTGTTTATCACAAATGAGGTTAACTGAGTGCAGAAAGGTTACTTTTCCCAAAATGGGTTTTAAATTTAAACTGTACCTACCCTATAGCTACTGTCTTTTTTGTAATGAGGCTCAAGACAGAGTCCTAACCATAATGTTGGTTATCTAGTTCCTACACCACACTAAAAGTTTTTACTATTTACATTGACTGAATGTGGTCTTTTTGGCCCCACCCATGGCATGCAGAATTTCCTGGGCCAGGGATTGAACCTGCACCATAGCAGCAACCTGAGCCACAGCAGTGACAATGCTGGATCCTTAATTTTTATTAGCATTTTCAGAAATCTGTTTTATACTCTGTTAATGTGGCACCAAATGACTATTTTTTGTAAACAATTTATGAATAATGCATCCCTCCCAAAAGGCCTAACTATTTTTTCCCTGTTAAAGTAACAAGCAGCCTTTTCTTCACTATGACACATTTTCTCTAGAATCTCATAATCTAGTTTTAGCCTCTGTTCTATTGTTGCCCATTCATTAATGATGTCTGTATCATAAAATTATAATTAGGAAGCTAATATCTAAATTTTAGCTTGACAGGGGGAGAACTCATGTGTAAATCATGGTGGAATGAAGACAAAAATACAAACTAAACATAGATATCTATAGTAAAATATTGCAATATAGGAGAGGTACTGTGTATGCAGAGAGTTAAGAAGTATGACCTTTTTATTTCATTTACTGGAAACTACTAAACCAGTAAAAACTTGGGAAATTTAGTTTTCTATAAAAATGATTTTACAAGACATTTTCCATGCCACTAACAATGAGTGAGGTGAACTTGCATGTTCATTTTGAATTTATGACCCAAGTTGTTCTTTTGAACTCAGATTGTGGTAGTGGGGCCTCTGCATGGAAGATTCATGCAATTGTAATGTGAGGCTGAAATGAATTTTATAAGGTTATCTATTTCATTCTTATTTCTTTTTCTTCTCATTTTGGCTGGATCATTCCAGGTGAATAAAGTTTTAAGGCTATCAGAGAAGAAAGCTCATAGCCTTCTACTAACTCTAATAACCTTTCATTTTGCTCTATGCTCTATTTTAAATTTATACTAGCCCTACTGGAGGCAGCTTATAGGAGAATTATCGGAACAGTAGGAAACCCTGAAACTATATCAAATGAAAAGAGTTGAAGGAATTTTAGCTAACTAGGAGAAGTAAAGCAATTTCTTAAGTGTATAAACAATGTGAAACAGTGAAGGAGAGGACATCTGTCTTCTAAGATAATGGATTAAAAATTATAGGAAAACAGATTTCAGTGATATATTAAAATAATTTTATGGCAATCATTGACTATTTTCCCTATTCAAAGGTCATATTGAAGAAGAAATTAAAGCACTAAACAGATATTTGCACTAAAAGATGGCTCCCTTTGGAATTCCCTGGTGGCTCAGTAGGTTAAGGATGTGGTGTGGGTGAATCCCTGGCCCAGGAACTTCTGCATCCTGCAGATGTAGCCAAAACAAACATCAAACAACAAAGGAGTTGGCTTCCATATTGTAGACAATTCATTTGAACCTCAGGAAATTTAATTTGTACAACCTAGGGAGAGTTATTTAAGTCAGAGATGAAACTTAAAACCAGTCTATTTCAAGTCCAATGAGAATGGCATTATACCTAGCCTCTGATGTTCAGAGTTTTAGTCAACCACCATCCCTTCATTTTTGCATAGGAGACAACTGAGTCCCAGACTGAGATGAGAACTTGCCTAAATTTGCATGGAAACAGTTTATCATCAGGTATGGCTCATGTAAATGTCAAGTTACTGAAATGAATTTGTTGGCAAAAGTGGGCTGAATAATAGTTGGAAAATTCTCAAATATTGAAGTGAGAAGACCTGCAGAGGTCACATATCTCACATTCCACATAAAGCTCCCTTCAATAGCTTGCTTGACAAATGATTGTTCAGCAAGAGTTTAAAAGTTAATATTCCTTGTGAATATTCCTTTTCATGTTTGGTATAGAGCTTTGTTATATTGAGCTGGAAAACAGTCTTCTTTTATGGTCCAACTTCTATACTCAAGGTCAATATAGAATGAATTTGTCTTTCCTTTTTATGCCAAATCTTCAAACTTTGAAGCTGTCACAACTGGTAAAGTATTTTCTCTTTAATTTATTGTTGGGATTTTTGTTGTTCTTGATATTTTTATTTATTAAATTTATAGTTGAAAAAGTTAAAACTCAAGTGATAGAACCTAAGTACATATCTTGAAAAACTTTATTAGTTTTTGAACTATTCCTGTGCAAAATAGAAGTTAAATATCAGAAAGAATGTGCACCAAGAGAAATTTCACTTCATTAATTGTAAAGTAGGAAGTGAACAATGCCTCTTATTCACCACCAGAGGTCTTCAAAAGACCTATTTTAGCTGCATCTCCGCCAACTGAGGAGGAAAAAAATTCCTAAGGAAGAAGCTGACAGGGATTCTTAGTAAGCAATTTACTCAAGAACTTAAGTAATTATTAGTGCCTTGTGGCCTAAAGGCTCAACATTTCCTCTAGGTAGACTTCAAGCCAAGAAAACAAAAACTAATAAACAAATCCTCAAATGCAGAACAGTTAAATGTGTTCATTTATATTTTATTTTGATTTATTGCCTAATCACTTTAGTTTGTGTTGAGAACTTCTAAAGATAATTACAATGATTAAAAATTTCTTATCAATATTATATGGAAGTGGAAACCCACTCTCATTTACATATGTTTGTTAATACACTATATATTGTAAATGTGTAAAATATCCTAATTTTGCTTTTCCATTTCAAGATTAAGAATGCGGGTTTTTAACTCCTTTGACTTATCCTAAACAATTGGGAACCAAAGCTAGGCAAAACTTTGTTATCAATTTAGGAGAACGGCTCCCTGTTTGGATTTTAAAAAGAAAGTCAATGACTTTAGATGAACTAATGGATCCTGTAATATGCCTAATAGCTTGAGTAACACTTGTCTAATTTCACTGGTACTTCGTTCCTTATGGTAATTATTTAGTTTAATATTTATCGAGAGTCTGTTACGTGCCTGCCATTTTACTAGTGACAACATAAATAAAAATTGCAATCACACATGATCCTGTTCTCAAAAAAACTCACATTTTAGTGTAGGTAAAAAGGCAAATAATTGCAATTCACCTTTATAAATGCCACGTTAGAAAGATAATAATAAGGGCAGTGGGAAACAAAGGGTGGGTCCCTAACTTAGGGAGAATCAGAATATTTCAACAAAGAGCAGACACGTGAATTAGGTGTTGAAAGACAGAAGGCAGTCATGTAGTAAAAAGTGGAGGGAAAGAGCACAGTATTTCATGGAAGAGAAAGAACAAGACCAAAGCAAAGCTGGAGGCAGAGGAGAATATAACAACTGGGAAATGATGGCAAGTGATGGAGAAATATACCTGGCTCTGTAACCCCAGCTAAGCTTTTTGCTTTCTATAAATAAAATGAAATGGAGAAACACATCCTTGATTGTTTTATTTCGAGGGTAAAGAAAAGGCTAAAGTGAAAATATTCCTAATTCTTATTTGTAGTTTTAATCATTAACCATGTGCAAATAAACAGAGGTTCCCTAATCAATGTCCAAACAAAATTTTAAAAAATAAATTCACCCAATGATCTGAAAAACAATTAAAAAATTTTTTTTTTATTCTAGTCCCCATCCCCCATTTTTTCTTGTGAACGTTTTCTTTTCCCCTTTCCCTTTTGTTTGTTGTAGGTTGGCAGGCTTCAGGCTTCTTTTATAGTCATAACAGTACTGCCCAAAGGGACTTAACACAATTTGATCATTATTATGTTCATCGATGTTGGTTCATCTTGTAGTAATACAGCTGCTGTTGTCTTTGGTTTTTTGATAGTGTACAAACGTTAAAGAAAGAAAACACTGGATTCTATGGGGAGTTCCTGTCATAGATCAGTGGTTAATGAATCTGACTAGGAACCATAAGGTTGCAGGTTCGATCCCTGGCCTTGCTCAGTGGGTTAAGGATCCGGCGTTGCCGTGAGCTGTGGTGTAGGTTGCAGACGCAGCTCAGATCTGGCATTGCTGTGGCTGTGGTGTAGGCCGGCAGCTACAGCTCTGATTCGACCTGTAGCCTGGGAACCTTCATGTGCCACAGGAGCGGCCCTAGATAAGGCAAAAAGACCAAAAAAAAAAAAAAAGAAAAGAAAAGAAAAGATAAGAAAAAAGAAAAAAAGAAAATGCTGGATTCTAGAGTCTGAGGCTTTAGATTCCTCCTCTTGATGAGATTCAATATATCTATTTTATTTGTTTTTTTATCTTTTTTTAATGAATTTTATTACATTTGCAGTTGTATAACGATCATCACAACCCACTTTTATAGCATTTCCATCCCAAACCCCCAGCACATCCCTCCACCCCCAACCTGTCTCATTTGGAAACCATAAGTTTTTCAAAGTCTGTGAGTCAGTATCTGTTCTGCAAAGAAGTTCACTGTGTCCTTTTTTTAGATTCCACATGTAAGCGATAGCATATGATATTGGTGTCTCTCTATTTAAATTTGAATAGGAAATAAAACAGACTGGAAACTCCTAGCCAGTCTCCTTCCCCTCATCTAATTTTCCTCTGCCTGGTCAATCCTTCTGCAGACTCCTCTTTGTCTGACTCCTGTGTAGGATCTCCATGGGACCACTCATGATGGTTCACCATCCATCTCCCTAGGCTCCTTTCTTTCCTTGCTCCACTCTGCTCCAGTCATTCCAAATTTCTCTCATTTTCACATCTTGACATTTTAGGATAACTTCTGGGCCTTTGTATAGGTTGTTCCATAAACCTGGACATCATCTTCCTTTTCTCCCATCACTTCGTTGTCTGTCTATACAGTAAGATAAGGATCACACTGAAGAAACTACAGTGTAACAAAAAAGACTCCATTTCCTTTACAGTAGTTATCTTTGCACATCTAATTCTTCCTAAATTATGAAGGGCAAAGCTCTTTTCACCATGATATCCTCAGTATGTGGCTTGGTGAGTATATTTATGTTGAATAAATGAACGAAGGAAGAGCTCTAGAGAAATAAATGGTTATCAAAATGATCATATAAATGATGGAACTATTTGGCTCAACTTTAAAACTCGTGAACAGGTTAATTTCAAATCAAGACGTTTTAATATAAATAATCTATGTATCATTAGTTTTCTCTTATGCTTTAAATTTTAAATTCCAAAGAAATAGAGTTCTTATTTTTTCAAGGAAGTCTGATACAACATTTGAATACATATTTTCACTAGGAGTTTATATAAGCCAGTTGGTTTCATCTTCGTGCTTTCACTTTTTCAAACGGAAAAATGTTTACTAGCACCTGTTGAAAGGAGAGTAATGAATATCTCTGGCAGGCTCTTGAGTCCTATTGATGCTTGAGAGAGGAAACGGGAAAAGATCCATTCCCCCCCCCCCCCCCCCCGCTATGCGTCTAATGATGAACATACATAAATACAGTTTTAACACGTTTGAGCTCATCTATCAGTGCCTCTTTCCAAGAAAGCCAGTTCTACTTATTTTGTTCCTTGGGGAAGAGCAGTGGGTGAGTATGTGGACTAAACATTCCACAGAGAAGTTGGAGTTCCCATCTTGGCGCAGCGAAAATGAATCCAACTAGGAACCACGAGCTTGCGGGTTCTATCCCTGGCCTCGCTCAGTGGGTTAAGGGTCTGGCGTTGCCATGAGCTGTGCAGTAGGTCGAAGATGCGGCTCGAATCCGGTGTTGCTGTGGCTCTGGCATAGGCCAGCGGCAACAGCTCTGATTAGACTCTTAGCCTGGGAACCTCCATACGCCATGGGTGCAGCCCTAAAAGGAGACAAAAGACAAAAAAAAAATTCCATAGGGAAGTTAAAGGCCTCTGTGATTGATGTAGACTTTCACTTCTGGGCTTCGATACAGAGATTGCTCTTTGTTTTTGTAGCACTTTATTTGTTAACTAATATTTGTGAATAACTCACTTGTATACTTCATGCATTTTGAATGTTGGTATTGAATAAGGAGACTGAATCCTTTCTATCAGCTAGACAGGAAGTTGGTGTGTTATCAGCCTCCTCTAACTCTTCCTTTGAATCTAACCTGGCATTTGGTAAGGACACATTTAAGCATGTTGAAGAAGCATTTAAGCCTGGTTAGGTTTTTCTATTCACAGGAAAAACATACCAGAAAACACTGTAAGAAAATGAACCAGTACTGCAGTGAAAACTCTATTATTATGGAAGCAAACCTTTAAATTTGAACTTCTTTCCTTCTGTTTATACCTGATTTGATTTTTTTTTTTTTTTTTTAGAAAAGTTTTTACATCTACAAGCTAATTTTTAGTTATACATGTCTGGAACTTATAAACTACTACTGGCACCACCAGATCCAGCCTATCCCTTGTTTTTGTCAATACATTTTATTAGAACGCAGCCACTCTCAGAGTTCCTGTCATGGCGCAGTGGAAACGAATCCGACTGGGAACCATGAGGTTGTGGGTTCGATCCCTGGCCTTGCTCAGTGGGTCGAGGTTCCGGCATTGCCACGAGCTGTGGTGTAGGTTGCAGACACAACTTGGATCTGATGTTGCTGTGGCTGTGGTGTAGGCCGGCGCCTACAGCTCCAATTCGACCCCTAGCCTGGGAACCTCCATATGCCACGAGTGTGGCCCTAAAAGGACAAAAGACAAAAAAAAAAAAAAAAAGAATGCAGCCACTCTCATTTACTGTCTAAGGCTACTTTTGTGCTACAATAGAATTGGGTAGTAGCAACAGAGACTATATGGCCCCAAAGTCTAAAATATTTTTTATATTACTTTGTCCAGAAACAGTTCTCTGACCCCTGATTGTAGTTGATGCTACTCAGTACAATTTTATTGACCTATAACCTGTTATTATTTATAATTTGTTCTTTTGTGGTAATGCTGTGTTATACATTAGAATGTTACAACATACATTACAAAAAGGAGATAGAAATGAAGATATAAATTGGTGTGCATTGAATAAAAATAGGTTAAAATATGTATAGGAATTTTTATTAAGATAAAGATGAAATTAATAAAAGACAGATGAAATAAAGAAAATGAGCAGAATGAATAAAATATAAATATCAATATTATAAATATCAAAAAAACTCTTTTTAAGCTTTTTTACTATGACATGTTTACTATCAACTCTTCACAAAAAGGAGTTTCTAATTAGAACAGAGTTAATACTACCTGTGAAAATTGGTATATTTTATCTGTTTTAGAGCAGAGAAATTCTACCAAGGTCAATTAAGATAATTTCCCCTTCTTAAGCTCTAACATTGTTATTTGTGTCATTTGTACTGTAGTTCCCAGTAATTAAAACAGCAGGTTACAGATGGGTTATTTCAGCATGGGCACACTTGTCTTCTTGCCCTCCAGTGAGATGGACATTGTCTAACGTAGGCGCTGCCCATTGTCCCCAGGCAAGACTCCCTCCAATTGTCCTTGGACAAGAAAATTAGCCTAAATAGATCTCTCTTATTTGTCTCATATGTCTTTCAAATAAACTATATTAGTAACTGCCAGCTGAGTTGCTCCAAACAGGAAAAACAATTCAGTAATCTTAGGCTTTTGATGTCAACCTGACATAAAGTTAAAAAGAAAAAGATTCTGTTATTTAAGAAAAGAGTTTCTTTGAAATGCATATTTGCCTGTAAACTTTTATTTTTAGGTTGACGAAGAAATCACATTCCACTGAAAATTCTCTAGTTACTGTACTCCATAGCAATATCTACCTAAAGAATGGTAGTTAGGAAAAATGTAAGGAAGAAAGAGGAAAGACAAGAAAGTTTCAACACAAGGTGCACTGTTTTTGGAATGGGAAGGCAGGGTATTACTTACTTATTTAAGGTTGTGCAAAATTTGCAGAAAGATCTTACTACTTATTATATATGTCCCTTAGATAAGCCAATGTTTTGCTCCTTTCCATAAGCAGGAAACCATTTCCTTCCTTTTCCCCCTATGTCAGTGAGTAGAAAGTCCAATAGGACTTTCTAATGCTGTTGGAAAATTCTGTTTTAAGTCATGATTTCCATGTGATAAATACGTAGTTTAGGGAGTTCCCACCGAGGCGCAGTGGTTAACGAATCCGACTGGGAACCATGAGGTTTCGGGTTCGATCCCTGGCCTTGCTCAGTGGGTTAAGGATCCGGCGTTGCCGTGAGCTGTGGTGTAGGTTGCAGACACGGCTTGGATCCTGCGTTGCTGTGGCTGTGGTGTAGGCCAGCGGCTGCAGCTCTGATTGGACCCCTAGCCTGGGAACCTCCACATGTCACGGGAGCAGCCCAAGAGACAGCAAAAAAGCCAAAAAAATAAAAATAAAAAAATAATAATAATATGTAGTTTAAATTATGTATCAATATGTTTGAGTCCTCACAAATGCATGGCACTATCCCAAGTTCCTTTAGACACGTTTTTTGGTTGAGAATTCCTGAAGTTTTCATCAGCTGCCTTGGTTTTACCTTTTTTTTTTTTTTTTTTGGTCTTTCTAGGGCCGCACCCAGGGCATATGGAAGTTCCCAGGCTAGGGGTCTAATCAGAGCTGCAGCTGCCAGCCTACACCAGAGCCACAGCAACACGGGATCCCAGCTGCGTCTGTGACCTACACCACAGCTCATGGCAATGCAGGATTCTTAACCCACTGAGTGAGGTCAGAGATCAAATCCACATTCTCATGGATACTAGTCAGTTTGTTATCTGCTAAGCCACAACTGGAGCTCCCTAGCTGCCTTGGTTTTAGATGTAAATTTCTTTCATAACTGATGGTCCTTCACATATATAGCTTCTGCTCTCCTGTTGACCTGTACTGCTTTGCCACTTCCCCCCCTCATCATCTGTCAAAATCCTCCCCATCCTTTCAGACCGTCTTCAAGCCCCATCACATTAATGAAGACTGTTTTGATCACACAGCCTTACAGGCTCTCTCCTTCCTCTGCTGTCATAGCATTTATTACCAACTCCACTCATAGGCTTTCTCTCAGACTGTCTTGTATTTCCCTTACCTTTAGTAAATGTCTTATTTGTCCTATTGAATGATGAGCTTTTAGGCCAGTGACTGGGTTTAATGCTTTCATGCCTTTCCTTATGGTACCTTGAATATACCGGTTACTTAAAAATGACTGAAAAGACAGTCTCATACAAGATATAGTATCTTGGATAGTCACCTTTTAATATTAAGATCACAATACATGTTTCTGTTCAACAATAATTCCAATTAAAAAAGAAATCATTTGCACATATGGAACTAGAGGTATAATCTTTTCCAAATCATGATTGAGTGCACGTGAATTAAATACTCTAAAGAAGATAGTTTTATGCAATGTCAAACCTAAGAGCAATTCTGTATTTGTCTATGATTTTTATGGAAACATGCTGAGGCTTATTAGGCTGAAACCCCTGTATTTAATTTTTCAAAATATATAGGAATATATTTCTCCTTTGAAACCCAGTTGTGAGAAAACTCCTGTTTGCATCTAGAAAAGATGGAGAAATATCCAGGTCAATATACATGTGTCTCACAGTCAGAGGATGAAAATCAATATAGTAATAAGTACCCGGATGTTGTATGATAATGTTTTGAGTTTTAAAAAAGGGAAAGTAGTAGAACATTTAGCTCTAAATTTATCAATGTTTTTAAATTTCAGTTTCTTCAGTTATTTTTTTAAGAACTCAAATTAGGCCTCATCTACAGTGTTATTAATTTAGAGTGAAGCCTATTACAGCATTCTGGAAAGCACATTATGCAGGCATCATTATGAAATAAAAGCAATTAGTATAGTGGAGAGTCCACGCCTCTGCTGGGTATTTAGATAACCAACTCCATGCCTATCAAGCAACTGCGGCCCAGGAAGCAGATATAGTGTTTGCCCAAGGCCATGCAACTGAGAAACCATGGAGCTGGGCTAAAAAGGTAGGTGCGTCTGATTTCCAAGCAATGCCTTTTCTGTCTTGTGTTACCTTTTACAAGAATGAGTTATCAGCATTTAGAAATCTTGCTTGAGGAGTTCCCATTGTGGTGCAGTAGAAATCAATCCGACTGGTATCCATAAGGATGAGGGTTCGATCCCTGGCCTCACCCAGTGGGTCAAGGATCCTGCACTGCCACGAGCTGTGGTGTAGGTCACAGTTGCAGCTGGGATCTGGCATCACTGTGCGTGTGGCGTAGGCTGGCAGCTGCAGCTCCGATTCAACCCCTAGCCTGGGAACATCCATATGCTGCAGAAGTAGCCCTAAAAAGCCAAAAAAAGAAAGAAAAATAAATCTTCCTTAAAAATCTGCCCTAAACAGACCTTTAGACGAGATACAGATAAATTTATAACTGGACTGTGTATTCTCCGCATATTCATAAGTAGACAAAAAGGAAATTTGTAAATACACTTCAAATTACCTTCAAAAAACTTTCTAGACTATTACATTTAGAATGGAAAAGCAATGAGGTCCTGCTGTGTAGCACAGGGAACTATATCCAATCTCCCGGGGTAGACCATGATGGGAGAAAATATAAGAAACACATACATATATATGTATGTATGTATGATTGGGCCACTTTGCTGTACAGCAGAAATTAGAACAACATTGTAATTCAACCATAATAAAAAATTTAAAAAATCTTTCTACATGCAGCCTTTGGAAAAAGCAGGGTCTACCATTTAACAAAAATCATTAACCTTTGAAAAGAGTATGGCATTTCTAAGTCATATTCAGTGTGTTCTCCATCTGACCTCTGAATCCTTGCCTGTTGTATTTTCGCTTAACTTGCTTTTATCCTTTTTAGAAAGAACAATTTCCTTCTAATGGATTTTCTTTTAGGGTTGAAACTCAGTTCAATAGGAATCAGACTCTCAGAACTGCAAGAGACCTTAAGGCAAAATTGAACCTCAACCATCATTTTACTGAGGAGTAGAAAGCTGACAGTCAGTGAAGTGAAATGATTTATCTAGTCTACTCTCAAGTCAGTGCAAATCTCTGACACTCTGCATCTTAATGAGACACTCAAGAGATCAAGCAATCATGAAGTGGATTGACACTTCATTTTTTGATATTTGTTGACCAGATTGACTTAGGGCCATCATTACTAATTCATTGTTTGAAATGCTATTTTTAATATAAAGGCCATGGAAAATTGAAAGATGGCATATCATATAGGAGAGTAGATATTATTATACTTCAATATCAGCTTTAGGCTGCCTTTGAACCTCACCTTTCATCCACTTTCCCCTGGTTTATTCTAAAATTTATCATACACTTCATGCCTCTACAGTTTAGCCCCTTGTGCTGCTGTATCTGGAAATCCCTTCTATGTGTTGACTATCTAGAAAAATTCCACTTATTCTCCCTTTGTACATCAATCTTACCCACACCTTCCCTTGACCTTGGCAGAATTAATTTTCCACTTGTCTGTGCTATCATATTAATTTTTGCCTTTATTATAGTGTTTATAGTTGTTTAATTACTACTATTTCTTCACTTATCATTCCTGCTCCAGACCGTAAGCTCCTTAAGGGCCGGATTTTGTTCTAATCACCTAAAGATCCCACATGACAACATAATGCTAGATGCATAGTGGGGGCTGCAAATACATTCCTCTTGAATGAATTACTTGCGCAGCATGGTCTTTCAAAGACAATGCCCTGAAAGAAAAAATAAAGTCTGAAAATTAGGGTTATAAGTGGGATCACATGATCTGATAATATCACAAAATTTGCTGTCATTCTTACAAGGTGAATTTTGCCTAGTCACAAGATTTGAAGCTAATGCTTTATTTTCTGTGGTCTGTGTTTTAGGTTCTTCTTTTGGTAATAGAGATTTAGTAGTATCCCCAGTTTCTTGCCTGGTTGTCATTTTGCTAATGACATTAATTTAGCCATCTGTTGACTCAAAAATAAGGTTCTGATTGCTCCTAATTTGATATAAGAAATTAAGTCGATGGTAAGCGTAAGTTATAGGCCTTTACATCACTTCAATTTTGGTAGATTTGAGGTTTAATATAGTACCACACACATACGTAACTCAGATCTACTATGAATAAATCATAACTGCTCATATTTGTCGAATAAATTCACATACAAATGATGTTCTGAAAACTAAACTTCAGCTGTAGGATATTAATTTGATAGATTATATTTGTTTATCAGTGCAATTGCAATCATCAATATACCCTCCCAATCTTAAGCATGACTGAGATGACACTGGTATCTTCTTGTCCATATTTAGAGTTACATAATGCACAGCTGTTGGTGATTAATCACAGTTTGTAATGGCTAGTGAGTATATTCTGTACTCAGAATAGCAAAAATGCAATTTTTTGTGTGTGTGTGATCCGAATAAAGAAATTTTGAACAAATGTAATGCTGATTTATCAGTTTCCAGTTCATTAATGGGAAGCTTTTGCTTCCCCAACGATTGAAATCAGTGAAACATCTGTAAGTATACTTATATTGGGCTTGATGGAACTCGTTTATATAACAAATTATAGTTGCATAATCTATGACTGAAACAATGCTTAGGTGTATAAAATGAGTTATTTCCTTAGAGATTCTCAAATTGTGCAGGAGGCAGGTACTTGAGTGTCCCAGAATTCAGGATTCTTTAAAGGAATTTCTCATAGGTCTGCTATTTTTCTCTGCCATTTCAGCAAGTACAAAAATGATCTATCATTTCAGTAGCTCTATTGCAAACCAGATTGTCATTGAATGGACTTAGATTTATTTTAACTGTTTATCTTCACCCTACTTCACTGCCAGAGTCCAAGTTTTATGTATTTGTGCATTACTCATAGCTAAATTAGAGTTAGCCTACCTAAATATTTTGATTAATATGCTACATATAATAGTTCTTTCCTCTCTTTTTTTAAGCAAAGTATTTCTCTCACAAATCATCACTTTTTTAAGGGAAATGCAGACACTATAGTTAATTAAATGCTACTACAAAATGAATCATCTTCATTGCCAGTTAATCCAAGGTATTGTTACATTCCTTTAGGAGAAATTCCATTCTCTGTTTTGAGAAAAGTTTCTATGAGTGCCTGAAAGACATTTCTGCTAATAACTGAATATATGTTTCCAAATGTCCCCAGCTTGCCAGATTATGGTACCTAGGTCATTCAGCTCTTTCAGCTAATTTAATTAACTGTGAAGCTTTTTTCATATAGAACATGAGATGTTATATTGCTCTCATTGAATCATCATATAAGTCAAGGGAAACTAGTACCATAGGATAGGTTTCCTAAGGAACAGACCCCTAGCCTCTGAGATTCCCATGCAGGGCATTGCTCTGGGAAATAACTAGAAAAAATGATTAAGAGATGTTGAGCGGGATAAGGAGGTAAGCTATGATGCAGGTGCAACAGTGGCCTCAGACAGTCTTAGAGAAAGCCCTCCACCTGGGATGGCCCTTCAGAGTTTTGTGTTTTGAGGCAAGGAGCCAGGCTGTTATGCTCCTGGGTCTATCAGTCATTAAATGCAGGCCGTCCTTGGGGAGGGGGCTGACTTTGGGCCAACCTACTCTCTTTGACTGAGGCTAATTTCTGGAGAGAAACTAATCAGAGAGCTGTTGACTGTCAACATTCCCAGCAATGGAAGGAGTGTTTCAGTCCTGAGGCGAAGTTCGAGGCAGCACACCACTGTATCCACTACAATGAGATGCCTAACTTCTGGTAGCACGTTCTAATGTCAGCTGTAAATGGTGATTATCTCCTGTGTTGTGTAGAACATTAAAACCATTTAAGAAAACTATGGGTTGTAAGCAGTGGGTAACGTCCAAATTAACGTATAGCATGGTTATCTTTAGATAACTTTAGAAATGCCAGCCTCTAATTTCCCACTGAGACCCTGGGGAAGTTATAGTCAAGATTATCATTAGCTTTAATGAGAATAATTTGTTCAGAATCTCAAGTGTTAGAATAAAAACATCTCCTCATGTGAAGCTTTGAACATCCCTTTGCTATTTCAGCCTTTAAATGAATACAAAGTTGTGTTTTCAGAGTTTTTATCAAAATGACATTGAAGATTTTTGACATTTTGGCTGCTTTATTCCTAACAGCTTTTTAACTCTATTAGTGTCCAGATATGCATATCTAAAAATTAAAATTATATTTGAAAATTTCTATTAATTGGGGTTGAAAATTATAAGACAGAATTACTCTGACTGCTATGTAAAATAGTATGGCTACATTCTAAGGGTTAAATAGATCCATTGTGAAGCTATTTTAGAGTGACAAGGATGATAGTAGTTGAATGATATACATTTGATATTTATTGATATAGTTAATGTCTTGGCAAAAATAAATCCAGATGTGTGGTGAGTATAAAAGAGTGGCAAAGTGGCATAATTGAAGCAAACACATAAAATTTGCTAGCTGAATGAATAGGTCAGTTTGTATTTAACACTAAGGGATCACCTGGGATGAGCATTGGTGGCAGATGGTGTAATTACATAGTCCTATTTCCATCAGTTAACAAGTAATTGAAAGATGTACTTGTGGTGCTGAGCAATTATTTGAATAAAAAGTTTAGGCTTGTTTCCTAAGCTTCAAGGTTTACTAAATGTAATTATTTCAAAAGTTAACGCTTTACATAAATTGCATTAAATAAGCTAGCATTTTCAACAATTCAGAATGCCAGTATTGTCTTAACTATATAATTAACTCATCCTCATGGTTTGTTTGCTTAGTGGAATAATCCATCTCTCGTCCCTACTAATATTGTTTGTCTATAGTGACCCTAACAAAATGAAGACTTCTATAAACTAAACATCAGTTTTATAAAGTAAAAGACCCAAGTAAATAAGACATTGGATAAAAAGAAATGGCAAAATAATCATTCACATCTTAAAAGTTTCGATTATCAGTGGACACTGTCTTGACAGAATTTTGTACTAACTTCAAAACTTCTTTATTAACCTCAGGACATAAAATTTCATGTGCTTTATGGTGTCCTAGAGAAGTGATTCCCAGGCTATATATTAAACCCCTATACTTAGATTAGGAATCATGTAATCATATATATTTTGATAAAGATACATTCTTATGAAAATATATGGTTGATGGGCTGAAAAAGAAAAATATATTAAAACCTATGTGGGGAAAATTTTGTTAAATTTAGCTGGTAAAGACCTTGAGATATGTCCTCCTTCCTCCATCCACAAAACACATAGAAAAGGTGAATAAAATATAAGAGCGTAAAAAATTCAAAGGTACCAAGTGGCAGAAATGTTGAGAGTGCTTATAGTTAAAGAAGTGAGTTGTAGACAAACTGTTCCAGCCCACAGGGATATTTGAAGCATGTTTTTTAAGAGATGGTTGGTATTTAAATGTCAGTGAGCATTGATAATTCAGGGCCTCAGACCTGACAACTGAATTCTAAAAAAGCAGAAGTATGCAAAAAATCAGGAAATAGAGAATTGAGACACTATTCTAAAAAATATTGATGAAAAATATTTCAGATTTAAGAGAAATATAAGTTCCCAGATTGGAAGAAAATATACCAAGTTCCTGTAACTAAACAAATGCTCTGAAACTGTAAGGTATTAAAGATTAAAAAGATGTAAAGAACCTAGAGATAAATGACATTATTTATGAAGAGACATAATTAGATGGGCATCCTATTTGTTTGTTTGTTTGTTTTCTTTTTAAGGCCATACCCATGGCAGATGGACGTTTCCAGGCCAGGGATTGAATCAAAGCTGTAGCCGCTGGCCTACACAGACATAGCAACACGGGATCCAAGCTGTGTCTGAGACCTATGCCACAGCTCATGGCAACTCCAGATCCTTACCCCACTGAACAAGGCTAGGGATCAGACTCACCTCATGGATACTAGTCAGGTTTGTTACAGCTGAGCCACAAGGGAACTCCTGGATGGACATCCTATTTTTCATTAGGAAAAACAGATGTATGAATACAATAAAATGTTTTCGAATTGCTGGGGGGACATCGACATTCATAAACATAAAAGTAAAAATAAAATGGTGCTTATAGACTCTCAATGAAGGACACACTAAAGGATATACTTTAGCACAAAGAAAACTAAATTTAGGCATTCCTGTTGTGGCTTAGTAGGTTTAGAACCCAACTAGTAACCATGAGGATGAGGGTTCGATCCTTGGCCTCACTCTGTGGGTTAAGGATTGGGTGTTGCCACAAGCTATAGCATAGGGTCCCAGATGTTCCTCATATCCCAGATTGCTGTGGTCGTGGCATAGGCTGACAGCTATGGTTCTGATCCAGCCCTTAGCCTGGTACGCTCCATATGCTGTGGGTACAACCCTTAAAAAAAAGACAGAAAAAAGAAGAAAACTGAATTAATAAGAAAATTTGGGGAAGCAAGGAAAAATAGAGACCAGAGCAATTGACCTAACAAAGTTAAAACTACTAAAATACTAAGGTCTCCAGCAATAACTACTTTTAGAGGGTTTAAAAACTAAGTCAAACTTAAATACCGAATAGTAATTAAAATGACTACAGAGGAATACCTGAAAGAAATATAATTTGTTACAAATATTTGAAAGAAGATAATGATGTTGATTAGATTTTATTAGGAAGAAATAAAATATAGGTAATAAATAATAAAATAATAAAATATGGGAGTTCCCTTCATGTGGTTAACAAACCTGACTAGGATCCATAGAATGTAGGTTCCATCCCTGACCTTGCTCAGTGTGTTAAGGATCCGGTGTTGCTGTGAGCTGTGGGGTAGGTTGCAGATGCAGCCTGAATCACACTTTGCTGTAGCTGAAGCTCCGATTTGACCCCTAGCCTGGGAACCTCCATATGCTGCAGGTGGGGCCCTAAAAACCAAAAAAAAAAAAGTAGGTAAAACTTTAATGGACATAGGACCACTGTAACAATAGAAATAGAATATTTAATTTCTCAACAAGGAAGAAAATTTCTGTCAAGTCAGCTGTATATAGGAAAAGAAAAAAAACACAAGATACTAAGAAAAGCATAGTAAATTAAATATTCAGGACATGATGTAGAAATAAATCAAAATATAATAGTAATCAGAAGACATGTAATAAATTAATCATCCTATTAAAAGACCAAGACTATCAAATTTGATTTAAATTTTTTATATCTTATAATTCTGTATAAATACTAATCAAAAGAAGCAAGGAATAGTTTTATAAGAAATGTGTAGAATGAATTCTTTTTTTTTTTTTTTATTTTCCCACTGTACAGCAAGGGGATCAAGTTATCCTTACATGTATACATTGCAATTACATTTTTTCCCCACCCTTTGTTCTGTTGCAACATGAGTATCTAGACAAAGTTCTCAATGCTATTCAGCAGGATCTCCTTGTAAATCTATTCTAAGTTGTGTCTGATAAGCCCAAGCTCCCGATCCCTCCCACTCCCTCCCCCTCCCATCAGGCAGCCACAAGTCTCTTCTCCAAGTCCATGATTTTCTTTTCTGAGGAGATGTTCATTTGTGCTGGATATTAGATTCCAGTTATAAGTGGTATCATATGGTATTTGTCTTTGTCTTTCTGGCTCATTTCACTCAGTATGAGATTCTTTAGTTCCATCCATGTTGCTGCAAATGGCATTATGTCATTCTTTTTTATGGCTGAGTAGTATTCCATTGTGTATATATACCACCTCTTCCGAATCCAATCCTCTGTCGATGGACATTTGGGTTGTTTCCATGTCCTGGCTATTGTGAATAGTGCTGCAATGAACATGCGGGTGCATGTGTCTCTTTTAAGTAGAGTTTTGTCCGGATAGATGCCCAAGAGTGGGATTGCGGGGTCATATAGAAGTTCTATGTATAGGTTTCTAAGGTATCTCCAAACTGTTCTTCATAGTGGCTGTACCAGTTTCCATTCCCACCAGCAGTGCAGGAGGGTTCCGTTTTCTCCACACCCCCTCCAGCACTTGTTATTTGTGGATTTATTAATGATGGCCATTCTGACTGGTGTGAGGTGATATCTCATGGCAGTTTTGATTTGCATTTATAGGATGAATTCTACTTCTTCCTAATGTGCATACCTTTTATTTGTTTTTTGCCTAATTGCTCTGGCTAGGATTTCTGGTATTGTGTGAATAGATGTGGTGAGAGTGGGCATCCTCTTCTCGTTCTTTATCTTAAGGAAAAGCATTCAGCTTTTCACCACTGAGTATAATGTTAATTGTGGGCTTGTCATATATAGACTTTATTGTGTTGAGGTACATTCCTTCTACCCTAATTTTTTGAGAGTTTTTAATCAAGAAAGGATACTGAATTTTTAATTGCTTCCTCTCTACCTACTGAATGATCATATGATTTTTATCCTTTATCCTGTTAATATGATATATCACATTTATTTATTTGCAAATGTCAAATCATCTTTTCATCCCAGGGATAAGTCCCTCTTTATCATAGTAGATGATCCTTTTAATAAACTGTTGAATTTGATTTGCTAGTATTTTTGTTGAGGAGTTTTACATTTATGCTCATCAGGAATACTGGCCTGTATTTTCTTTTCTTATAGTGTCCTTGCGTACATGGTCTTATAAAATGAGTTTGGAAGTGTTCCCTCTTCTTTTATTTTTTAGAAGAGTTTGACAAGAATTGGTATGAATTCTTTAAATGTTTAGAATTCATCAGTGAAGGCATCTGGTTCTGGGCTTTTCTGTTTGTAGGTGACCTGATATTGTATATAGAAAATCTTGAGGACTCCACAAAAACTGTTAGAACTATCAGAAAATAAATTAATTCAGTAAAGTTGCAGGGTACAAAATCAACTCACAAAAATCTGTGGTGTTCCTATACACTAACAACAAATTATCTGAAAAAGACAGTGTAAAAACAATCCCCTTTACAATAGCATCAAAAAGAATAAAATACTTTGGAATAAATTTAACCAAGGGGGTGAAAGATCTGTTACTAAAAACTGTAAAATATATTGATGAAAGAAACTGAAGAAGGCACACACATATAAAAAATATCTAATCTACACCAGATATAGTAATTGAAATAATATGGTATTAATACAAAAACAGACACATAGACTAATGGAACAGAGTTTAAAATAGATGAACCCATGTATATATGGTCAACTAATCTTTGACAAAGTTGCCAACAATAGACAATAGGGAAAGGACAATCTCATCAATAAATGGTGTTGGGGTAAAAAAGACAGCCATATACAAAAGATGTGGGGGTGATAATAAAAATATACCTAAAAATTTGTAATTACACATTATATTTATTTAACATTGTCAAGTTCAGAAAGCAGTATCCTGTAAGTCACTGGGGTATTTACTAAATATCGGTTACATGCTAGGTATTACAATAACCTCTGGAGATAGCAAAAATATAGGTCAGCCCTTGTTTTAAAGAGCTCAGTCTATCCAGGGGTACAGACACACACAAAATTCTATAGGTTGGAAGAAAAAGAGAACAAAGACAGTAATTTGAAAATACAGAGAATTTCAGAGGTCTTTGAAGGAACAGTTTGAGTTATGTTGAGAAGAGAGGTGAATAGCATAGTGGTTTTTTTTTTTGCAAACTTTTTTTTCTATTAAATTTTTTTTATTTTCCCACTATACAGCAAGGGGATCAGGTTATCCTTACATGTATACATTACAATTACATTTTTCCCCCCACCCTTTGTTCTGTTGCAACATGAGTATGCATAGTGATTTTAAGCAAAGAAACAAGTGGTTGCAGACTCAAAAAGGAGATTTCCTTATCCCATTTATATAAAGATGGTTTAGGACTAGGAAATTTAATTTATTTCATGGAAAAAGAAGATAAAACATTGTATTTGTGCCTGCAAAAGTCTTAAATATCCTTAGGAGAGTATATTTCAGGAAGTAAAAGCAAATATATGTGATGAAATATTAAAGACTTTCTCATGAAAATTAAGAACAACAGCAAACATTTTTTGGCCACTGTGATTATTCTGTATTGTTTTGGTGATTCTAGGTAATGGAAAAAGATGTTCTGTGAAATAAATGTAGTAAAAAAAAAAAAAAGTTTTGTTTTGGGGTGATATAATTGAATACCTAAGAAAATCAAGAAATTCAACTAACGACCTCTATTTGAATGAAAAAGAAAATTTATTAAGATGGCTGACTACAAAAAAATCAAAAGCTTTCCTTTTATACTAGAGTGACAGGATGTTAAGTTGAAGGCTTTGACTGAACTCCAAGTTACAAGTGTGCTCTGAGTCCCACTGACAGGCTGAAGTTTCATAGAAAATGTCTGTGAACCTGCTGGATGGGTCATCTACAGCAAAGATTTAAAACGGCCACGTTGCTGGAGATTCAGCAGGATTTGAATAGAACCAGCTTGAAAAAAAATTGTGCTACAGTCACATCTCCCTACCAAGGGAAGGGGAATAACGGATTCTCCTTCTCAAATCTAGGGAGAAGACCTCACCGGGGCGGGGGGGGGGGGGCGGTGACCAAAGGGGGCATGAGAGGGCCACCTGGGTTATTGGAAATGGTCTATTTCTTTATCTAGGCAGTTTTTTTTACACTAAGACATGTACTATGTGAAAATGCATTGAGCTTTACCATTATGATATATATCCCCTTTTTATGTGTATTATTACTTCAAAAAATTTACTTAAAAAAATAAAAAGCATTTCTTCTATGGTGAAGTTAGACACCATAGAGTCAATATAGTTAGTTGGACCTTTCCCTATCCCTTGGCCTTAAACTGATTGGAAATCTTCAAAATAAAATAATATCTTTTCTTAGAGATTATTAAGAGATGATCCCATATAATTGAGGCTTGTAGGATTGCTATCATCATTATTTTTTACATAATCATTTTCTTAACTTTTGAGAACCAAAGCAGGGATCCCAAATTGAAGATGAAGATTCAGACAGGTGTGGGTGACTAATGGGATGAGAGTAGAAGACTAATAGCTTTCCAAGGAAGTAGTAAAATCCTTGCCCAACACTGAGACCCCTTTGCACTGTGCTTGGCTAATAGAATTTTCTCAATAAGTATCTGTTGAATAAATAGCTTAATGGAAGAAAGGATGGATGGGCAGATAAAAGAGAGAGGGAGCACTTATCATAAATGACAGAGCCAGAATAGAGATGACTAAGAAGTCCATTTTGGTTTATCAGAAGGTGGATTACTCTAATGAGCAGAAGATCTGTCTCTGGTATTTGTTTCCTTTCCTGGTTGATCACACTGACTTCATATTCAAGAGCAGAGGATATTGGGAGTGCTGTGAATTATGACTGTAAAAGTAGTTTCATTAAACCTCAGTTAAGACTGAAACGCAAGTTAACAATGCTTAGAAACACTGAATGAACCCTTTCCCCACATTACAACAAAGCACGGTGAAGTTTTGAGTTGCCCCTGTAGCTGTGAGTTTATTCTTGATCATGTGTAACACATCTGGGATCAGAAACAGTAATTGATGGAGATTTGTCATATGGCTACAACCTGCATTGACAGGTGTTGGAGATAATAACCGATATTATTTGAATTTTTCTGCTAATGTGATTTAATTACAGAGCCAGGACCAGGGAGGGCCCTCTGCGGCAAGATCATGAGTGTAATTATCTCCTTAAATTTTGTAACCTAGGTATTTCCTTTCTTCACCCTAGTTCTGGCCTTACTTGATAAGCATTAGCTGGTGATAACTAGAGAATCCTAGGTTAAAAAAAAAAAAAAAGTGTATTTCACTGTCTTCCATATCTACTGATGAGCTTCTTAACAAGCAAATATGCAAAATAGCAAAGTTAACATTACTACCATTAGGTAATTGCTTTTAGTGAAAAATGACTTAAATGTGAATTCTACATCCCCAGACAAATGATAGTCATTACAATTTTTACCCAGTTCATTTCCTCACACATTGACATGGGTCCCTCCCTAGGAGTAACTAGACAGCCAAAGATGACGAGTGTGCACATGTTGCACTTGGGAGCCTAACTGATTTATTGTTGGAGGACATTTCCCCCTCACAATGGTAATACATATAAAATGACCAGTTTCCAGTCTCCTACTTCATATTGTGGCTAAGCAGGAAATCAAAAAAGTTTTAAAGGCATTTGAAACATCAGGAAAACTTTCAAATGGTATATAATGTGCACCATGCTGACAGGCAAACTTGTGTGTTCTGAAGCAACACTCAGAAAAGCTGTAGTTTTATTTCTACAGAGGATGATGTCAAAAAGCTAAGACCAACTTTGGTGAATGTAGGCTGGCATGGGACCTAATTTTAAAAACAGAAGTGACCTGACTAATCTGTTATGTTGGCAATAGATCTTAAGACTGTAGGCTGATACTTAAGATCTGAGAAAATGAAGACAGGCAAAGACAGATTTTCCTTCTCCGTAGTGGTTAAGGTAAATCCTTCATTCAGTTAGTACTGCAAAGAAATAGCATTTAGATTTTAACTTTTTTTTTTTGTCTTTTGTTGTTGTTGTTATTGTTGTTGTTGTTGCTATTTCTTGGGCCGATCCCTCGGCATATGGAGGTTCCCAGGATAGGGGTCGAATCGGAGCTGTAGCCACCGGCCTACGCCAGAGCCACAGCAACGCGGGATCCGAGCCGCGTCTGCAACCTACACCACAGCTCACCGGCAACGCCGGATCATTAACCCACTGAGCAAGGGCAGGGACCGAACCCGCAACCTCATGGTTCCTAGTCGGATTCGTCAACCACTGCGCCACGACGGGAACTCCTAGATTTTAACTTTTTGATAGATAATTCACAAACGGAATTTGTCTCACTTCGAAAATATCTCTTCCAGTATCAGACAACAGAATAAATTTTTTTTTACACTAGAAAACCATTTGATATTTTTCTGACAATATCCTGTGTTCCAGGGAAAGAAAAGCAAAAAATATAAACTTTGTTTTCTAGAGTTTTCCTAACAAAATTCTTGCATAATTTTCTCTGTGGAAATAGTCAAGTTGTCCTGGTTAATTTTGCCAACCATATGTTGTCAGAAATTTAACATTTTTTAATGTTATAACCTTGTATGAGCATTAGTCATAAAATTTTTTTAAATTGTTGGTGAATTGACCAATCTAGTACAAACTTACATTCTGAACAAAAGGAAGACAATTGCCCATCGTGTTCCCAATGATCTGACCCTCGAATGCAGACCCGAATATTGAGAAGTAAACCAAGGAAATTTGCCATATGGTGGCCATATGCAGCTTCCTTACTCTGCACTGAGAAAGGGCATTCATATCAGCTGGGCAAGTTCAATGGGACTTTCACAGGAGGAGGAGGTCCAACTATTGGGAGAGAAGCAGAAGGGAGGGGAAGAAGAGAGGGACAGAGAATAAGAAGGGGGAAGGCAGGTAGGAAGGCAGGAAGGTTTGAGGGAAAGGAAGACAGATCTAAATGATTTTTTTTTTTTGCATCCATAACATGTGGGAGTTCTTTTTTTCCTTTTTTTTTTTTTTTCATGTGGGAGTTCTTGGGCTAGGGATCGAACCCATGCCACAGCAGTGACAATGCTGGATCCTAAACCTTCTGTGCCACAAAGGAACTACTGACTTTAAGCTTTTTAAGTAAGTATGAATTGTAGTTCAGCCCAGTTTCAATTAAACAACTCCTTCTAAGCATCTCTGAATACGTTATTTTAATCAAGCCAAAATGGACTGGTAAGAATACTTAATTTGGGGAGGCATAATTATGGATATTCCCATGGTAAGAAATAAGTCATTTGCCCTTCAAAGCTCAATGTTAGTAATTTTTTATATATTTTAAAAAATCTGTGAAAATAATTTTACATACTTCGTTGGTTTTGACACATTATAGATGTAATTACCTCTAATTTCTTTAATGATATATCTGGGAAAGTTACAAATTATATATAATCTTTTAGTTTTGTACTTAGTGATATGATTTGGGAAGAAATGATTATTCTTTGAAATAAGAAATATCACCATTTAGCACAATTTTGAGTAAATTTATACTTTTAAAGCTTATAAGAATACTGAAATGTCGGGACTCACTTTTTAAAACAATCACTAAATTATCTTATAGAAGGAATGAACTGATTGCTCTGTTTCCAAAGAGCATTCCTGGTCGGCTGATTATTTTCGAGGTATAAAGTGTGTCATTTACTACCCAGGAGCATATTTCCTTGTCATTTGTGTCATTATGTTCTTGAACACAATTATAGTGAGTTTCACTATCTACTAAGAGGTAAAAATCAAATACCTAGGAAAACACAATGAATAATCTTGGCATTCAAAAAATGAATTTTAGATGTCATCCGGAAATAAATATATCAGCTCTCTTTTATTAATCAGCTGCAGGAAATGGCCCTACCAAATACCTTCAGCAAAAAAAAAAAAAAAAAAAAAAAAAAGTAAAACCCTCCAAAGCAACAAAAACAAAACAAGAACTATCAATAGCTCTTCATAGCGTGGGTCACCTTAGTCAGAGAATTGTATAATAGTGTCATAAACAGGAGGACCTGCTTCTGAGCATATGAAACTGAAGATCTTATTAAGCTTGGTAGATTGGCTTTGAGCACCTTTGTTAAATATATTTGTTCTATTGGTTTTTAGTTGGAAAGTTAGAAGTAGCATGAATAGGTTATGATAATAATTCCTACTTCACAATTTTTAGGCTTTTTATATTTGGCTGGGTACTCTGGGCTAACTTATGCCCCACCCTCAATTCATATTGTGAAGTCCTAATCCCCAGTACTTTGGAACATGATAGCATTTGGAGACAGACTTTTTAAGGTGGTAATTAAGTTAAATGGAGGTCAGTAGGGTAGAGTCTAATCCAAGAGGGCTAAGTGTCTTTATAAGAGGCAATTTGGACACAGACGCACATAAGGGAAAACAATATGGAGATACAGAGAAAAGATGGCCATCTACAAGTCAAGGAGAGAGGCCTCAGAGGAAACCAGCCCTGCCAACATATGATGTCAGACTTTAGCCCACAACTGTGAGAAAATAAATTCCTGTTATTTGAGCTAACCAGTCTGTGGTACCTTGCTATGGCAGCCCCGGCAAACGAAAATGCTGGGTTGACATTTGTAAAAATGTTCTTTATAAATTTTTAACATAATCATGCCGTTGACTTGGGACAATATGGAGGTTAGGGACATGTGTAGTCGACCCTCCATGTACACAGTTCCTCCAAGTCTGTGGAGTTAACCAGCTGTGGGCCATGCAGACCTACAGGACTTCTTTAGTGAAAAAAATAATTGTGTATAAGTGTACCTGTGCAGTTCAAACCCATGTTGTTCAGGGTCAACTGTATTATTTTCCGCGCTTTGTCTTATTTTCTACCCATTTCTATCTCTACGTTAAATCTCTATGTTTCCATCTCTTAGCTAGAATGGTTGGGTAGCAACATACAGAATTCTACTGGGGTGGGGGATAAAGGAGATTTCTTTAACAAGAGAGAAATAAGACTATAGAGTTGGGAAGATACAGGCTTCTTCCTATCTGCATCTTAAATTGTGCCATTTACTTAGTCATTTCTTTCACTTTTAAAAAGGTTAATTATGCTTCTCTCTGCTTTATACATATACTTGCCGCCACAAAGAGGATAGAGTGATGAGACTAAATATCCCATAAAACTAAGATAACACACATAAAGCAGCTAGCAAATTACCTGGATAGAAGAGTGACAATAAATATTCATCCTCTTTCCATCTTTGTTCTCTTTCTTTTAAAGAAATACCACACAAAATAGGAAATACCCAATAACTTTAATTTGGATAAATATATCATTCTAACTAGTTAAACTTCTAATAGTGATAAATCATTTGTTCATTTAAAATTAATTTTGTCTATGGAGTTCCCGTTGTGGCACAATGGTTAATGAATCCAACTAGGAACCATGAGGTTGCGGGTTCAATCCCTGGCCTTGCTCAGTGGGTTAAGGATCCAGCATTGCCGTGAGCCATGGTGTAGGTTGTAGACGCGGCTCAGATCCCGTGTTGCTGTGGCTCTGGTGTAGGCCGGTGGCTACAGCGCCAATTTGACCCCTACCCTGGGAACCTCCATATGCCGTGGGAGCGGCCCTAGAAAAAGCAAAAAGACCAAAAAAAAAAATTTAATTTTGTCTAATAGTTTTATATAGGTAGTCTGATGAGCATTTCTCTTTATGTGATTCGGGGTAAGCATTCACATATGACTAATGTTAAGTCAGAGTGAAATTAGAATAGTGAGGCCTTTTATATTTTATGAAATTAAGATCAAGAATGGTTGAGTTATACTATAGCTACTGCATACTGAAAGCTTGTTTACTGAGTTTCCAACTCTGGCTACCATTCTTGACTGTAATCTTGAGGATCCATGTATAGTAAGGCTGAGGGAAATCTTTTACATGGGTTTTCTAAAAATGCTGAAAAATTTTGAATCTAAAAACAATACCATTTTTATCAAAAATTATATATAAAATAGATGTGCATTTTACTATAAATATTTACATATGCCAAACTCTGTAGACCATCTAGTAGATTCTGAAGACAATTACAGAATATCCCATCTAATATATTCATGGATCAAAGCCTAGTGTAATGCTTGGTATGTATTAACAAAATACTTACTACATGGATGGATGGATGGATGGATGGATAAGGAGTAAATGACCTTACCAACTATTGTCTCAGTTGCTGTATATACTGATTAAAAGGTGGTCTATGCAAAATTTAAGACAGAAATTTTGTTTTTTTATTACTTAGTTATGCCAATTATTAGGATACATACTTCTTGGTGAAGAAGAGTCTTTTTGTCCCCAAAATGCTATGTTGAGAACTTTCTCTGCCTTGTGCATTGCCTTTTTACGTCCTGGGTAAGTAACACCATTAAACATCCTTATAGCAGTTAATTCTTCACAATCATTTCTCTATTAGTCGTTTTATGTCCATTATTGTGTAGGCTACATTTTTTCCCACCTTTCAATGAATTAATTAATTTGAGGGGACATGTTTAGATATACATTTATTCTCTTTCCACAGACTTGTCTTTATTTGGAATGATAGATGCCTTTTTCAAGTTGACTTGGAATAAACTTAACCTGGGTTTAACTTCTAAAGTAATTTTCTTACTTGAATATATACAATTTTTAAACTTCCAATGCAGCGGCTTTTAAACTATAAAAAAAAAAAAGGAATTTCAAAGAAACTTGAGAAGATTGTGAGCTATTAATGCATTTTATTCTTTGGTATTAAAAATGCAGTTACTAGAATATTGCTAGTATCGCTAGTTACTAGAATTATTGCAGTCATCGTTTTCCTGATTGAATTGTAAAAATATATTATCAGTGCAAATAGTTTACATTCTAGTAGTTTCTTTTTGATTGCTTTTTTGTATGTATACTTTTAGTTTCCAGATATCTTGATGAACAGAATGATGGAAGCAGTTGGAAATTTGAATTTGTAGTGATAGTAATTGTAGTGACAGTGAACTTTCACTGTCATAAAGCCCACATCTACTTGGTTAACTATTTGTCTTAAATTATCCACAGCTTGCTAGTATTGTGCCTCTTGTATTCACTTTTTCTTTTCCCTTTTCCCTTCCTTTTCCCCCTCATATCCTATCTCATTTCAGAACAGATTTGAGATAGCATGGAATATTCCACAAAAATCAAACATATAAATAATAAAATTACAGTCAAGTGCCTGCAAAAACATAAATTAGAGTGAAAGATCAAGAATGCAGATAGAGGAGTTCCTGTCGTGGCTCAGTGGTTAACGAATCCGACTAGGCACCATGAGGTTGCAGGTTCGATCCCTGGCCTTGCTCAGTGGTTTAGGGATCTGGCGTTGCCGTGAGCTGTGGTGTAGGTTGCAGATGCAGCTTGGATCCCTGCATAGCTGTGGCTGTGGCTGTGGTGTAGGCTGGTGGCTGCAGCTCCGATTGGACCCCTAGCCTGGGAACCTCTATATGACAAGGGAGCGGCCCAAGAAATGGCAAAAAGGCAAAAAGGCAAAAAAAAAAAAAGAATGCAGATAGACCAGAATTCTAGAAATTTTCTTAACTTGAATAATATACTTAGCTCTGAGATTTGTAGAGGTTAAGGTTAAAAGAACAATACAATCATTCATATAAATGTCACTTTTTCCTAGGCATTTATTTTTCACGTGGAATTTTTATAAAAGCCATCAAATGATATTGTACACAACATAGAAACAAACACCATGGCCTGTTTTTTTAGAGGTAATAATTAATTTCAGAAAAAGTACCTACTAGGAGTGATCTTTGTAGAAGAAATGCATTTTAATCCAACTGCATCTTCAAATTTCTTGATCACTGATCTCTTAAAATTCATAGAAATTAGTAAACAATCCTAATTATAACTGTCTTTGATAGTTGTATAGTTTTTATTTTGCTGTAACAAGAAATCTTCATTTATATTTTTCATTACTGTGACCAAAAGAGAGGATTTTGAGGGCCACTTTGAAACATGCATCTTATTTCTGCAAAACCAAAGTCTAAAACTGTCAAATGTTTTAGAAATGCTAAAGCTTGTTACAGAAGATTTCATTATTAACCCATGGGTACTCCCTGTTATTGCCATTCATGGTAACATACTCACCAAATGGAATCTGAATTCTCTCTGTGGACTAAATGAAACCATCCATTGTTGGAACATTCCTTTACCTAACAGAGTAGTTTATGTGTATCATAATCTGTAGATTTTATTATTTTGATCAGATGTCCTTCTGATACCTGAAATTCAGTATGGTTTCAAAAAATACATTTTTAGTCTTTTCATTCTATATAAGTTCTCATCACTAACTTGCCATAAATCTGGCAGTATTATTATCCTGTCGGCCTTCCAGTTAAGCACACAGAGAGGGTAAGGAATCTCATTCTTATAATCCTTTTTTTTTTTTTTTAATGGCTGCACCTGCAGTACATGGATTTTCCAAGACTAGGGATTGAGTCCAAGCTGTAGCTGTGACCTACTCCACAACTGAAACAATGCCAGATCCTTTAGCCCACTGTGCTGGGCCGAGGATCAAACCTGCACCTCCACAGCGACCCAAGCCACTGCAGCCAGATTCTTAACCCACTGTGCCACAGAAGGAACTCCTCATCCTTGCAATCCTTTATTCGAACCATTGCTGATTTCTGTGTAACATCTATTCAGTGAGTTCTTTGTGCTCTAACCACTTTAAAAGCTTCAGGTGCAAAACAAATTCAAGGCTGGACAACAGCAACATTCTTTACAGGGGCTGTCAATGTTCAATCATTCCATCTCCCACATTAGTCCAATATTCAGGAATGGTTAGAGAGGCACACCAATACTGCTTGATGACATGAAACAGTCACAAGCTGGGGAGATTCAAGCGAATTCCTAATGGTGAAAATAACCTTCCTTGTAATGATATATTCCTTTAATAAATATTTAATGAGCACCTCCTATGTGCCAGGTAACTATTCTAGGTTATGTGTGCTTAACTAAGTTCCCCAAACTTCATACTTAGGAAATGATGGTAAACATCACTTTATACTATAAAACTATGAAGAGACATTTGTACATCTTAATATGGATGAAAGTTAGAGTGGAGTTAAGTGAGATGAAGGGAAAGAATAGGAAAGGTAATTTGTATATGGCAAAAACTTACAGCTATCTGCCAGTTACAGGAAGTCAGTTGGTGATACGTATCTTACACAATCACAAACCTGTTATAATGGAGGCTATAAAAATAACACAGAAACTTCAACAATCTGTTCATCTTCTGGAGGTCTATTCCACATGAGCAAAACAATTGGCAAATTCTTGGCTGGTCTTGTTGACATTTTAATGCCCTGAAGGCTAAAGGAAATGATTGTAGGAACCATCATTTTGGCCTAGTTTTGAGCAGCAATGATAATTTGCTTCATAAAGTGCCAGTGACAAGGACTTTGGAAAAACTGACCATGTCATTTTTAAGAATTTGGAGTATCTTGGGAAGGGCATTCATTAGACCAGCACTCTAGAGTTTAAGAAGAAAAGCTTCAAAAATCTCAGATACAAAAAACTTAAAAGAAAGCTCAGAAAGATAGCAAAAAGTGCTAATGCTATAACTCTAACAATATAAATCCCCAATTATTTTAATGTGAAAGGAAAAAGGTTGCTAGTGGAAGAAAATGGCATAACTATGCAGAGAACTTTATTGTACCTACAGATTGTGAAAAGACATGCACAGAAGATGAAAAGGAAGACAGATAATCAAAAGGAAGACAACTCTAAATATAGGACTGTAGCATGGATTGGTTAAGAATAGAGCAGGAAGGTCAACATCCATAATGAGCTGAGGTTTGCAAAATTTACTACAGACTGTTGAATTGGGCTGCAAATGGAAATGAGTAGGACTATTTTGGGTGAAAGGCAAGATTGCTCTGGTTGATTTATTTCCCCCTTTGCTCTCTTCTACTTTGCTCTTTCTCTATTAAACAAAGACATTAACTAATGTTAAAAAATTTTCCCTTAGCTTCTAGTATATTCCCTAAGCTTTTCTTAGTTCAATTTGTAGAATTTATAGATCAAAAAATAATTTTCCAATCTACCAATGCTGGAAATGGAAGGGCTCAAGGCAAAGATGTCAAGCTGAATATATTGAGGCCACAGCTCATAGGGATAAGACAGAAGACCTCAGGATACACATCTTCAAATGAAGGGCAAAGGTAATACTCACAAGAGATATTTTCCTGCCTTCTCAAGATATTTCTCTAACAAGTTATTATAGGATTATTAATATTCACTGAGAGAATGGGACAGAAATGAAGGATGAGCTTTGTTTGGCTTGATTCTTTTAAAGATGATATGCAAGATTTCATTGTGGTGCAGCAAGTTAAGGATCTAAAGTTGTCACTGCAGCAGCTCAAGTCACTGTTGTGGCACAGGTTTGATCCCTGGCCAAAGAACTTCCACATGCCCATGGTGCAGCCGATAAGTAAATAAATAAATAAGAAGGTCTGGAAATCTCAAACCAACCAGTGTACTCTCCCGGCATGCAAACAGTCAGAGGCAGTCCTGACTAGATTCCTAAGGGACCACAGGAACGCCAAAGATCAATGGAAGATATTATGGTATCAGAAATACAACAAAAAGAGAAATTTAAAATTTATATTGCGATTGGGAGAATAAGCAAAATATGGAATCATTGAAGAAAAGTTGAAATTGTTGATTGTTAGGAAGCTATAGATTTTTTCTCAAAGAAAATAATTTTCATTAATGGACAAAAATAATAAGGGGCAAAAGAATAATTAAATCTAAGATCTTTCATAAAACAGAGAATAGGTCACTCCCTTGCTTTAAAAATTTTATGGTTTCTCACTGCACTTAGGGTACATCGTACATAGGGTAATAGTCCCTCTGACTGTCTCTTACATCAATTCTTCTTTATCCTCCATTTTTCTCTCCTGACAACATTTATCATTTTAAAAACTTCATTTTGAGATAATTGTCGGTTCACATGCAGCTGTAAGGAATATAAGATGTTTTACACACACATGACCCGTTTTTCCCCAGTGGTGGCATATGGCATAATTATAGCACAATATTATAACCAGACAGCAGTTTCATCACAAAGATCCTACATGACTTACAAGTCTTAAGTGAGCTGGCTGGCCCCTACTCTACCCCATCATATTACCACAGCAATCTTTCCCTACTGTATCAATTTTTCTATTGTTGCGTAACAAATACCACAAATTTAGTAGCTTAAAACCACACCTGTATTATCTCAGTTTTTGTAGGGAAGGTATGTGAACACAGCTTAACTGGGTCCTTTGCTCTGGGCCCAAAGGCTGCAATCAAGGTGTCAGCCAGGCTGCATTTTCATCCAGAGGCTTATCTGGGGAAGCATCCACTTCCAGGTTTCCTAGGATTAGTGGCAGAATTTACCTCCTTGTGTTTATAAGACTGAGTTCCCAAGTTTTCTTATTGGCTGTTGGCCAAAAGCCACTCTCACCTTTAAGAGGCTGCCACAGTTCCTTTCCACGTGGGCGTCTCACACAGGATAGTTTACTTCTTTGAGGTCAGGGAGGGGAGTCTCTCACTAGTCTACTCTGACGAAGTCTTACACAGTGCTGTTAACTGTGGACAAGACATCTCACCATCTTTGCTGTATAGTATAACCCAATCAAGGGAGTGATGGGCCTTTGCTATGTTCTTTTACTAGGAGGGGATTATACTGGGTGCTGAGATTTGGGGAGACATCTAAGAATTCTGCATACCATGACTCCTAATATCCCCATCACTCACTCTGCTCCAGCCACTTGGACCTTCCTCTACTTCTTCCTGCCTCTTGTTAAAGGTAATTGTTGTAAAGAGGCCTTCCTTCCTGACCACCCTGTTTAAAATACCATTTCCCTTTATATCCCCTTCTTCTTCTGTCTTGCTTTATCTAGCTCCATAGCACCATGCATTATCTGGCTCAGTATATAATTGTTTGTTTGTTGTCTGTTCACCTTCACTAAAATGAAATTTTCATGAGGGAGGCATTTAGTCTCTTTTGTTTTCTATTTCTAACACTTAGAATGATGCCTTGTACAAAACAGATATTTGTTGAATGAATAAATAAATACTTTATTTGGTAAATATGGCCAGTATGGTTACATAATAGAAGTAATTCAGTGCCTGGATTTTTTTTTTAATTAAAGTATAGTTGATTTAAAATGTTGTGCCAATTTCTGCTGTACAGCAAACTGACCCACTCATTCATACATACATACATATATATATATATATATATATATATATATATATATATATACACACACACACACACACACACATTCCTTTTCTTATATTATCTTCCATCATGGTCTATCCCAAGAGACTGGATATAGTTCCCTGTGCTATACAGTATGACTTTTAAAAAATACAATAATTTTGTTTGAAAAAACATAGTGGTTAATCTCCCAAGTTTTGGATTATACTGATTGTGTTCAAAGCCCTGTTTTCTGACTTCATGTGTTTTTGTGCAAATAATTTTACCTCTTTGTGCCTCTATTTTCTCCCTATATAAAATAGCAGTATCTCTTCTTTGGGTTTATAAGATATTCTGAAATAACACATAGAAAATATTTATTAAAGTGTCTTATAAACAGGAAATTATAATATTGACAAATGTAATTGCTGGCACTAGTTTATTTAAACCCAATTCATTAGACAATTGCCAACTCTTATCTCTATTTCACATTGTGTGAGCATGACTGTTTCAGTGAATTCGTCTTGCATAATAAATTACCTCAAGACGTAGTGGATAAAAATAACTACTGCATTACTTGTGAATCTCTGGGCCAGGAATTCAGGCAGGGCTCAGTGGGGCTGGCTCCTGTGCTTCACACAGTACTAGCTAGAGCAATACCACTGGGATTAAAGGGTTTAAGAAGGCCTCTCTCGCTTGTCCAGAACCTCATCTTGGCTGGCGTTTTCCAAGATGGCTGAACCTCTCTCTTTTCATGGAGTCTCCAGACCCAGTTACATGGGGTGTCATTTTTCCTTGTGTGACCTCTCCATCCATCTGGAGTCTCATTTCCCAAGGCTTATGTCTTCTGTCCTGCTATCCAATTTTACCTAGCGTCTGGCTTTCCGACAGTGAGAAGCTGACTGCCCTTTTGATGCTGAAGCACAGAACTGGCACAGAGTCATTTCCATTGCCTTTCTGTTACTTAATGCCAGTTACAGGCCAGCCCAGATTTGAAAGGAAGAAAGTAGATTCCAGCTCTTAATGGAACAAGTAACAAGAGTTTACAGAGATGGAAGGAATTGCAGGCAACCATTTAGCAGATGATCCAGCACAAAAACCTAAGGAACCATTTATTTTTGAAAACTTATAGCAGGAGTGAGAAGGTGAACAAAGTACTAAAAATTATATTTATCAAGCTATGTCCTCATTTCTAACCTAAAATGGAAAGAGATCAACAGACTAAAACTCACACACTCATTAACAACAAGAAGTACTAAGAATTTGACACATTAGATTGAAGAAAAATAAGGTAAGTCTAGATCACTCAGTCAAGCATTAATGTAAGTGAAAGACAGCCATTGCAAAATGCTAAAGTGTGCCAGGGAGACAAGTAAACATAAGAGTGAAAGCTCATGATTGAGAACAATTAATGATAACTTACAAAATGAATCTAGTGTTTAGACTATGAGGAAAATATCTCGATATTGGAAATAGGAATGTGGTTTCAAAAGCAGTTTGGCTGCTCTATATTTAATTTACATAAAAATTAGATTTCTCAATACTTGTTTTCTAGTACTGATGCAGAAATAAAAATAATATAACCACCTCTTGGTGAGGGAGTTAAATTTTTTTTCAGATATAAAAATCATAAAACTGCAAATTATCTGCAAAATAAAAATATTTTTTAAAGGGCTAAATCACTAGCGATGCCAGACTAATTCATTTCAACCTGGAATTGTAATGCCATTCTATTTTGTCAGTAAGGACAGATACAAATTAAAAATAACAGGCTTAATACTTCCTGTTGAAAATGAGGAAAGCGACCCCATTCTCTTTTCTTGGAGCATTTCTTTTAGAAAACATCTAAGCTCTTTCTGTCCCTTTTTGAAATATACTTAAATCTTTTTTTTTTCTTTCTTTCTTTCTTAAGTTTTGGCCATACCTGCAGTGTATGAAAGTCCTGAGCCAGGGACTGAACACTCACCGTAGGAGTGACCAGAGCCCCAGCAGTGACAATGCCAGATCCTTAAGCCAGTGAGCCACAGGGAATTCTGAAATATACATAAATCTTTTGAAACACCAAGTAAGCCTCTTGCCGGCTTCATGACTCAGGAAGGCCTTTCTCAAGGACCTGGGGTCCTTTTATTTGAAATGCACTCCAGGAAGATGGTGTCAGATGGTATCAGAATGGGAGCCCTACTTCAGTAGATGCCTCACTCCCAGTACCAAAGCCACCTCCTGTCATAAAGATAAATTTATTATTCCTTTAGATAAAGATAATTAGCTAACACACTTACCAGGTGAATTTAGGATGAACATGTGACAAATGGTCCTGTTAAATCCTCTCACTTGAGGACTAGTTATTGTTTATCTTGAGAATATGTACGTAGTTTACTAAACTTTGGCAGCTCTGTGGCCTTTCACTTTGCAGTATGAAGAAACATCTGATGAGTCATGTATGGTATGGTTACTTATTTATTTTATGTATACTAACGTGTATATGTTAATCCAAACCTCTTAATATATCCCTCCACCTGTTTCCCCTTTGGAAACCTTAAGAAAAGCTTAAAATATCCTCTTGACTTAGAGTACTATTGAATAATGTCATAATTTTTTTCCAAATGATTTATAATTAACTTTTCTTCCAAAGAATAATAAATGAAACTTAAGCATATGCTTCTCAATTTAAAAAAATCTTCCTTCATCAAAGAAATCAATATTGTTAATAATAGGAAATGTCACAAATTCCAGATTGGCTAAAAATAAATCTGTCTAAAGTAAAGATAAACTCAAAGAAAGGTAAAATAATCTAACATTCATTTTTAGATTGTGATGTGTTTTGGAGGTCTAATTGTTTATATGTTGAATACCCTGTCCAGGCAAATTAAAATGGAAGTGAAATTGTCGTGCTCTGAAATTGCCTGAGTCACACAATCAACTGTTCAGTTTTCAAACATAACGACCTCAGCAATTCTCTTGCTAAATCCGGTGCCCCCCATTTCTTTATACATATTCCATTTCCAGTCTTTTGCCCTGAATAGCTGGCTGAAAATTCTGTTTAGCCTTGGACTATTGGCAGCCACCCAGCTAATCTTCAAGACCATATAATGAAATGAAAAGGGTGGAGACTAAGCATATAACACGCCAGCTTCGAACTCATTCTTTGTTATTGGGCCTCATTCCATGATTGTTAAATTATGTTTTTGGAGTTCCCATCATGGTGCAGTGGAAATGAATCCACTAGGAAGGAACCATAGGGTTGTAGGTTTGATCCCTGGCCTCACTTAGTGGGTTAAGGATCTGGCGTTGCTGTGAGCTGTGGTGTAGGCTGGCAGGTGTAGCTCCGATTCTACCCCTAGCCTGGCAACCCCATATGCCGCGAGTGCGGCCCTAAAAAAGCAAAAAAAAAAAAAAAAGTTATCGTTTTAAATGATTTAATTTTTAAATTATCTTTTCATAGCCTGAAGCTATTTATATAGATGATATTAGAACCTTAGGGAATTAACCTCTCCTTTCATTTAAAGAATAGTTAGGAAGTCAAAAAGTTTAGAATATGTAGAATTATTGTACATTAGTCTCAATCTAATGAGCAGTGGTGTATAGAGTAATGTTTTATGTTTTGAAAACTGCCCTCTTCTTTAATTCACAGTTGAAAATTTTGGAACTAACAATGCAACTGATTGTTTATGGAATTCAAGTCAAGCTTTTACATATGGCATGTAAATGCCTAAAATCTTCATTCCAATACCAGAATTATCCAATGTAGGTTATAAATAAAACCATGTCTGTGATACTAGTAGCTAAGTATTTAAAATTTATCCTACTTTACAAGACTGGAAATTTCTCTCTGTCTAATACTTATGACTGTTTTGATTTGAAAAATGACCACAACTTGGAGAATAGAAAAATAAAGACATTTTGCTAGAAGGTAGCTACTTCACTACAATTTTTTTATGACTATTCATACTAGAAATTTCATAGCTCACTGAAATTGAGTTCAAAACCTATACAGCGTGCATTTTAGCAGCACACAGCTCTTCACCTCTAAGTGTTACTGTTTAAAGCCTTACCAGCTGGAATTATAGAAATGTATTTGGTTAGTTATTTCTATGGACAATAAATATAGATGATAAATAATCATTGGGTAGCATCCTGATAATTTTAATTTTTAATTTTTAATTTACATCTTTACTTGCAAAACCCAGAGACTCATGACCTAAGCTTTTCTTGAGAGAGATCTGACAAAGAGGACAGCCTCGATTTTTCTACCATTGAGACCTGTGTCAACACCAGTGAAAAATTAGTTGTTTCTTGCTGTGAAATAATACAGCTACTTAAACTTGTATTTCAAAAACTGAGAAAGTAGGTCCGAAATAAAGAAATCAACAAAATGATTAAATCTAGAGAATATTTTTCAATTCAAACGTAAACGGTATTAGTATGCTTCCTTTAGGCAAACTGTTTCCAAATTTCATGGAATCCTTCTTATAACCCTCCCTCTTCCCACCCCAGGTCACTTTGGAGTGGTGTTCTTAATTGATCTTATTCTATTTATGTTGTTACTTCACAGTGGTGTTATTCTGATGACTCCAGATTTTTCTTAGAACTATTATTTTAGGCTTCATGGATTTCAAGGACTATAATGCTTTAACAGGACAATAATTTTATAAGTTCTAAAGTCGTTGGGTGACACCAGTTTTCAGCAATTTCCCAGGCATGCACAGTGTTATCCTTTTAATGAAAAATAAACCCACGTACTGCCAAGTGTAAAATATTGGAAATAACCATTTCCAAAGTATATCAGAGAAGGTTAAAAATTCACAGTACTTCTTACAACGTTAATATTTGACATTTGAATTATTTTTCAGTTTAGCACACTGATAAACCAAAACATCTTAAAATAAGAAAGCTCTTTCTTCAATTAAATCAAGTTACTTAGAGTATACTGGTGTGCTGGGCAAAAAAAAATCACTGTATCAACAATCACTTTGAATATTTGAACGAAGTCATGGTCCTATTCCTTAGAAATCACTAAAAAAATGTTCAAAAGTTTGTTATTTCTTTTTAACTAAAAGTAAACCATGCTATTTAGAAAAAAAGAAATCTGCAGAATCTACACTAATGAATTAATAACCTGTTTGGAACTTAAAGGAGCACCTGCATTTAGTGCTCAATAAAAGTCATCATCATCATCATTTATCATTGTGAGTGGTCAGTAGCTGATACCAAGCAAGACACAGACTCCTGCTTCAAAGGCCATGACCACACCTCTCTCCAGGGTTCTCCTCTTTTGAGGAAGTAAAGAATGGATGTTGGGGTCAGAAAGTCTTTCTCAAGGTGTACTGTATTTCTGTTGCCTATTGGCAATATAGACTTGGGCATGTTTTTTAAATTTGATGAATCAGTGTCTATCATATAAAATAAGACCAATAATTGCTACATCAAAGTTTAGGTGAACAATGTAGTCTGACTTACAGTAGGTACATCTTTAGTGTTCCCTCTTCTCTTGGCAATAAGTACTCAGCTGAAATGTTTTTCTGTGCAGTGCTCTCTGTAGGAGGAGAATTCTAGTAGTACTACATATACATTCTTCGTTTTGTCTTCAGAACAGAACCTCTGAATGTTAACTGGACACATTACTTTCCCAGATATGCTTCATTTCCCAGGTATCTTTGCAGCTAAGTGTGACCATATGGGTTCTGACAGATACAAAAGTGGAAATGGAATGTTCAACTTCCTGAAAGTATGCTAAATAGGTAGTTTAGCCCACTGCTTCTTTTTCCTAATTTTTGCAGACTGGGATGTAGAAGTAATAGCTGGAACAACAGCAGCCATTTTGAATCATGCAGAAAAGGATTACACCATAGAAGTGGATTATTAGAAGGTGGGAAAAGTGTATGTGTCTCTAATGAAACATTGCTCAGATTAAGGTATTCTGTCTGACTCCAGAACATTAGACTGTAAAATACCAGGATAAAAATTGTGTGCATTTAGTTATTTAGTTATTATTAATTTCAGTTTTCTATCACAAGTAGCAAAAGCTAATCCTAACTAATACTACCCCCAAATATATTTGGGAGTGCAAGAAGAATTGATAGTTTATCATGTACTCTTGAGGTTTATTATTTTTTGATAGGACTTTTGCTGGAGTATATTTTTATACAAGGTTTTCGGAAATACTTGTAGTAAATTTATAACAGAAAAAATTCCTTATGAGCAGAGAAGATGGTATGGCATGAGGTTATAAATAAAATGAATCTACTCTTTTACCTAAGCTTTAGGTTTCCTATATTCCACAAAGCGAGACTGAAAAAAGTGACTGGTACCTGACCATCTATTCTGGTTACTAAAGCTATACTGGAGAACACCCAAAACAAAGTGGTTTAAAACAAGCATTTTAGGAGTTCCCATCGTGGCTCACTGTTTAATGAACCCAACTAGGATCCATGAGAATGTGGATTCGATCCCTGGCCTCACTTGGTGGGTTAAGGATCTGGCATTGCCATGAGCTGTGGTGTAGGTTGCAGACATGGCTCTCATCCAGTGTTGCTGTGGCTATGGCATAGGCTGGTGACTACAGCTCTGATTGGACCTCTAGCCTGGGAACCTCCATATGCTGTAGGTACAGCCCTAAAAAGACAAAAAAAAAAAAGCATTTTATTATGTGCAAGAATTCTGGAGTCAAGAATTGGGACAAGATATAGCCTCTACTTTGTGGTATCTGGGCCTCAAATGAGAAGAGTTAAAAACTGGGGTGACTTAGGAGTCAGGGGCTAGAATTATCTGAAGTTCATTCCTGGTGCTGTCCCATAAGGGCTTGAAGACTATCATTGCTGACTGTCGTAACCCATACTGGCTTCTCCATGTGTCTTATCTTCCTCATGGCATAATGACCTCAAGGTGCTTATTCAGTCATTTTATAGAGTGGCACAAGGCTCCAAACACAAGTCTTTCAACAAACAGGATTGAAGCTGCATTATTCTTTCTTACCTATCCTCACATATTCTGGACTCTGTTTGAGGAAGCAGTTCCAGGCTTCATGAGATATAACAGGGGCAGAGGGTAGCACGGACATAGACTCTACCTCTTGATGGAAGGAATTTCAAAGAATTTGGAGGAACTAATGGTTTAAAATAGCCACACCTTTGTATACTGAAGGAGAAGTAAACACCTCCAAATTTCATCATGACCAGACTTGCTACTGCCCAATGACAGAGTAGGGGATAGAGCCAGGAATTAATATGACTTACATTACTAGGTAAATTCTCAAATGCTGCTGTGATCCTTCTGGCCCAACTAGTGGATAAAAAACAGGGAGTTCCCGTCATGGCACAGCGGAAAGGAATCCATCTAGGAACCATGAGGACGCAGGTTCAATCCCTGGCCTTGCTTGGTGGGTTAAGGATCCGGCGTTGCTATGAGCTGTGGTATAGGTCACAGACACGGCTTGGGTCCTGTATTGCTGTGGCTGTGGTGTAGGCTGGCAGCTGTATCTCCAATTTGACCCCTAACCTGGGAACCACCATATGCCATGGGTGCAGCCCTAAAAAGACAAAAAAATGACAAAACAAAAAGCAAAAAAACAGGGAACCCAGATATCTGAGTAACCCTGATCTAGCAGGATGATTATCCCACACAAGGTGGCACTGGCCACTGAAACGTGAATGAACTTTGAAGGGAACTAGCATGTAAGTAACTAGCAACTACTTAAATGTTGAGGAGCTGCTTCTACTCACCTTTATCATTATCTGGTTGATTTCTTTGTATTGCTTAGTTTTGTATTAAACCAAATGAAAGTAACCCTGTGTTCGAGTCTGCGTTCTCCCCAGTCTTCATACTTTACAGTCTAGTGTCTTAACTTGGTTTGGATGAAAAAGAACTCCTTGGAGGTATGAAAACTTGATAGTATTGACATTATTGGTATTTCAAGTTCAATAAATTTTTTAATTATAACCAGACAGAAATAAGTATGAAGACATTCTTGCTTATTGGGTCACAAATAATTTCTCATAGTAAGAATTCGTAAACTGAGAGGTTCATATTAGGAAAAAAACTTGCAGTTTGTTAAAATTCTGTGTCTCAATTTGCTAGTTATGTAACAAAGGGAAAATTCTACCCAACTTGGGGAGGTTTGGTGAGAATTAAGAATAAGAGTGTAAACAGCTTCTGGCACAGAGCAGGCATTTAGTCAGTGCTGGCTTCCTCTTCCCCATGTGGCCTCTCAGAGACTCTGTCGCATGCCTGGACAGTGTCTCACTTTCTGTAGAGAGCCTGCAACCTGGAAATTCAATCTCTGATTCACTGAAAAGGAAATTATAACATGACTCAAGATCACCATTGTTCCCAAAGCTCACCCTTTCTAAAAATTAACAAAAGATTTAATACTTATATCTCTAAGTCATCTTTTATCATCAAAAAATATGCTTTTCCAGGGTATTATCCAAATAATCATTTCAGTGAGAAATAAAGAGGTTGTGGCCTAGAGAGCTTCAAACTTGAAAAAAACCAATTTACATTTCTTATAGGAATGCTAATAATTGTGCTTTATAGCCATGATTGTAGGCTTATAAATTTAACCCTCTTTGAGCATAAGAAGTTAGCTGTTCACAATTAGCTTTGGCCCATAAGAGTTGGCCTTATTTCTTTGCTCGAATAGATCAGTCACTAGCACTTCACACACATTTTATCATCATCAAAGAGCTTTATAACAGAGCACAGAGGCACTCTGGTGGAGAAGCTATGCATGTGCCTTGTGCTTTTCCTTAGTCCAGGACAGTTACAGTCTGCAAAGTTTGGGATAATAGAGATGGGTTCCTACCCGGTGGATTTCATTACACAGCCTTATGCAAACTCGTGCCTTGGGAAACATCAGTTTTAAACTGAGATATCAGAGTGCATTTGGCTGCAACTCTTAAAATACCTAAGAGTGATTTTAAAAATAAGAATATTTTTGTTACTAAACAAAAAATGAAAAATAGAAAGTTCCAGGATTGGTCCAGCAAAGCAAAGTTTTCAGAAAGGACTCTGGCTATTTCTACCTTTTGTTCTGCCACCCTCAGTGTGCCCGTGGTGCCTTCTTTTGCTGCACCAGGTGCTACCATCTTACAGGGGGCTGTCCAAAACAGAGAGGAAGAGGCAGATTTTCTTTTTGACTCTTGTTAGCAAGGTCATGTCCCCAGAATCCCCTTCTGGACTTACTTCATTTCATTGACCAGAACTTGGTCACATGGCCACTCTGACTGCAAAGGAAGAAGGAGATGGAGTATCTGGTGTTTCACCCTCTGTCATGGGGTGGGGAAGCCGACTCTGCTAATGAATATGAGTGAGAAAAGGAGTGACTATGGGCTACATAAGTAAGATCTGTTGTTGTTCCTGATAACTGGTAATTGTTATGAAGTTACAACTCAGGAAACAAAAATTTTAGAGGAAGAGTTAAATAAAAATAATAAAATAATGATATGAGAGGCTGGCATTTGTTGTGGGCTTACTCTTTGCCAAGCATGGTGCTAAATGATTTGCATTTATCATCTTTTAACTTTCAAAATCAGCCTATGAAAGGAGAATTATTATACCCTTTTTATAAATGAGGAAACTAAGATTTAGAGAGATAAAGTAATTTTTCCAAGGATGTGGAACTGTTGAGAGTGGGGGCAGTATTTGAAGGCTGCCACTCTGACTCTAGAGTTTGTTTTTTTATCAAATGCAAAGCATAATTTTTGGGTCCCTACTATGTTCTAAGCAGTGCGTCTTACTATACCAGGGGTCTTAGCAACACACAAGGCAATTGGTTTTTCATTGAAATCACAGTCTTAAGGGGTGAATGATAAAGTGATTATACATGTGAATATTATCACAGGGGATAAAGTATTTAGAGGCTGCAATGAAGAGATTTCACCTATTTTTAGAAAGTGAGAGAAGGCTTCTTTGAATAAATCAATAGTAGTAGTTTGCATTCTCCAGAGAGATACAGAACCAATTGTGTGTGTGTGTGTGTGTGTGTGTGTGCGCGCACACACAGAGAGAGAGATTTTAAGGACTTGCCTGCTCAACTGTAGGAGTTTGCAAGTTCGAATTCTGCAGGACAGGCAAGGAGTTCCCACAAGAACTGATAATGCAGTCTCAAATTTGAAGGCTGTTTTGAAGCAGAATTTCTTCTTTTTTAGGGGATCTCAGTCTTTTAAGACCTTCAACTGATTGGATGAGGTTTACTCATATTTTAGAGGGTAATCTGCTTCATTCAAAGTTTATTTATTCAAATGTTAGTCACATCTAAAAAGAAAAATCCCTTCACAGCCACATCTACACTGGTGTTTGGCCAAACAACTGGGCATCATAGATGTGCAGGTTGACAGAAAAATAACCGTCACATCATCTTTAGTTTCAAACTCCAAGAATGAGTAGAAAGTATCTGAGTAAAAAGCTAGGGAAAGAGATTTTTAAGTAAAGAGAGCTGCATGTTTAAAGGCATGAGTCAGAATAGAGTTTGGTACATTTAAGGAAATGAAAGAAATTCATAATGGCTGCATGATATAAACAAGAGAAGTGGTGGCTTGAAAGGAGACTGGAGATAAGGAGAAGTTCTATCAGGCAAAGCCTTTGAAGTGGATCCCTGAAAGTTCTTGAACACTCACATCTTGGAGCACTGTGACTTTTTTTTAAAGACATAATTCAAAAGCTACAATTTCTAATATCCCTTGAAGTTAAAGTGCAGACCTGTTCAGCTGATCAAATGTAGAACTTGATTTGATAATTGAGCCACCTTGGGAAGCTAGCTGGGTACTAGACATCCAGTTTACTCATGTGAGTGGTTGAAATGACAGCCAGGTTTTGGGGGTGGTGGTAGGTTCCTGGTTGAATTATATGGATTTGAGGAAGGTTATAAGATAAAATCCGAAAGATTTGTAGATTGAGTGTTGGAGATGGAAATGAGGAAAGGATTAGTTTCTATCCATTTTCAATGCTATCTATTATGTTTTTACTAAACATTACCTATATCCATACACAGAATCTCCTTTATAAATTTATGGTTAATAAAACTCAATATTCACCTCTTAAAAATAAATTACTTGATTTTTATCTAAAACTACTTTAAAGATACCACCTTGTATTATTTATTGTTTTTCATAAGGCCATACACAACACAGTCCTTGATAATTTATTTATTGATAGAAAAAAATATTATTATTACACTTTTTAAAAAATGTTTAAGTGATTCGCCATAGTTAATATTTGCTTTTAATAGCAAGGAACTTCAAAATCAAATTTTGCACTTAGACTTGCAACAACTTTTAGTGTAAGTTTTCTTGAAAAAATTTTCCCTTCAGTTATAATATATTTCTTTTGTTTTTACTTTAGAGGTCATACTTGAGGGCTTTTTTTGTATAATTGAGGTGGGAGATATGATGGGATTAAGTGAGGAATATGCCAAAATAGAAGGCAAGCTTTTCTGGAGTTTTTTTTTTCAACCTTCAGAATTGTTCATTAGCATAAGGGATTCACATTTTATTATTAAATCCTTACAAAGGGCACTCCCTCACAATTATTTTGAGCTCAAAGTACAGTTAGAGGAAGCTACCTTATCCTAAAATAACCTCAATCAATGCTTGTTTGAGATGCTTAAAAGTTTATCTGAAGATGTATAACACAGAAGTCAAGGAAATACAATTTTATGCTTCAGATTTTGACCTCACAATTGGAAGTGCTGGAGTAATTGGTAAACAAAAAAATTTAAAGCTTTTGTATGAATGAAATGCAGAAGAGCATAGATTCTATTTTCCAAGAATACCACAAAACAAAAGGGTTGAATCCAGATATGTCTTAGCTCAACACCTGGTCCAAAGTGCAGAGGGGATAAAACTTGGGGTGTTGATCCTTGTCTCTTCTAAGACTCACTTTTATAAAGGAAAATCTAGTTCTCACAAGAATCAAGCTCACATTTAATGTTTACAGCTTTCTACTTTTTCCTCAAAGAATTTCTCTTGAACTTTCTTTTCACACTTTAGATTGGGGGCTATTTTATAATATAAATTTGTTCAGCATGAGATAATTCATATATTTAAAACTAAATTAATTTAAGTAAAGGAACTTAGTAAATTGTCATTAAATTTCTCAAGTTCATTGTATTATCACCTTTTTATTGTTCCAAGCAAGTATATGTGAACATGATTAGTATATTCCAGTGAAATATTTTAGTAAATAGATTTGAAGAAACAGCTTTTGTGTGGTACAAGAGATCTAACTATAATTTAAAGCAATTCGTCCACATTATTATTAATTTTTTTTTTTTGGTCTTTTTAGGGCTGCACCCGAGGCATAAGGAGGTTCCCAGGCTAGGGGTCAAATCAGAGCTACAGCTGACCTATACCACGGCCACAGAAATGTGGGATCCAAGCCATGTCTGACCTAAACCACAGCTCACGCCAACGCCGGATCCTTAACCCACTGAGCAAGACCAGGGATCGAACCTTCGTCCTCATGGATACTAGTTGAGTTTGTTAACCACTGAGCCACGACGGGAACTCCTGAGATTTTTAATTGAATTTTTTTTCAGGATAATCTTAAATTTATATGCAGTTGTAAGAAATAACAGAGAAATGCTACAGAGAGATATCATTACCCCAGTGGTGATATCTAACAAAACTATAATACAGTATGGTAATCTGGTATTGACATTGAATAAGTCACATATTTTATTCAGATTTTCTGTTTTGCTTATATTCACTTGTGTGTGAGGGGGTGTGTGTGTGTTTAGTTCTATCAAATTTTATCACATGTAGGTTTGCACATTCATAACCACGGTCAAGATACACAATAGTTCTCAAAACAGGGATCCTTCATATTGCCCATTTATAACATACTCACTTACCTCCCACCTTCTCCCATCCCTAACCCTGGCAACTCACTAATCTTCTTTCCATTTCCAAAAATGTGTCATTTCAAGGGAGCTCCTGTCATGCCGCAGTGGTTAATGAATCCAACTGGGAACTATGAGGCTGCAGGTTCGGTCCCTGGCCTTGCTCAGTGGGTTAAGGATCCGGCATTGCCATGATTGGTGGTGTAGGTTGCAGATGCGGCTTGGATCCCGTGTTGCTGTGGCTCTGGCGTAGGCCAGTGGCTACAGCTCCAATTAGACCCCTAGCCTGGGAACCTCTATATGCCATGGGAGTGGCCCTAGAAAAGATAAATAAATAAATAAATACATACATACATAAAATGTTTCATTTCAAAATGTTATATTAATGGAACCATATAGTATGTAACCCTTTGGAATTGGCTTTTCTTGTTCAGTATTTTTCTTTGGTGATGCACATGTTGTTGTGGGCATCAGTAGTTTGTTCCTTTTTTTATTACAGAGTAGTATTCCTGCTATGGATGTACCATAGTCTAACCATTCACCCACTGAATGATATCTGAGTGAGTTCTAGTTTTTGCCTATCACAATGAAGCTCCTATAAACCACTACGTACAGGTTTTTGTGTGAATGTAAGTTTTATTTTTCTGGTATAAATACTCAGGAGTTCAATTGCTGGGATGTTTGAAAGCTGCATACTTAGATTTTTAAGAAAATGCCATTTTAAAAGTAATGAGTAAATGTATCATTTTACATACCTACTAGGAAGGTGTGAATTATCTAGTTTTCCCCCATCCATGCCAGCATTTGGTGTTTTCACTATTTTTTTTTTTTTTTGACCCTCCAGGTAAGTATCTGCTGATAACTCAAAGTAGTTTTCATTTGCATTATCCTGGTGAGAAATAATGTAGAACATTTTTTCATGTGTTTATTTGCCATGTGTGTATCCTCTTTGGTGAAACATCTGTCCATGTCTTCTGCCCATTTTGTAACTCAGTTTTTTAAACTATTGAGTTTTATATTTATATTTTTATATCCTACAGATGTGTATTCTATGTTTTCCCCAGTGATAGTCCTTTGTTTGTTATGTTTTCAAGTATTTTCTCTCACTCTGTATTATATATTTTTATCCATGTAACAGGATCTTTTGCATATAAAAGTTTTTTAACTTAATGAGATCAAATTTTTCTTTTATAAATCATGCTTTTGGTGTCCAGCCTAAAAACTCTTTGCCTAATTCTAGATCCTAAGTTTTTTGTCCAATGTTTTATTTCCTAGAAGTTTTATAATTTTATAAGTCTATGATCTATTTTGTGTAAGATGTGAGATTTAGTTTGAGGTTCATAATTTTGCATATGTAGTGCAGTCAATTGCTCCGGCACCATTTATTGAAAAGATTATCTTTCCTCCATTGCTTTTATGCCTTGATCAACAATCATCGACCATATCTGTGTGGGCCTGACTTCTCTATAACTGTTTCATTGATCTATGAGTCTTCTCTCAACCAGTATAACACTATCTTAATCACCGTAACTAATAGTAAGCCTTAATATTGATTAAGTGATTACTCCCAATTTATTCTTCTGTGTTAAGATTGTTTTACCTAGTATAGGGCTAGCACCTTTCCATATACATTTTAGAATCAATTTGTTGACATTCAAAAAGGCTTGCCAGGAGTTCCTGTCGTGGCGCAGTGGTTAATGAATCCAACTAGGAACCATGAGGTTTCGGGTTTGATCCCTGGCCTTGCTCAGTGGGTTAAGGATCCGGCGTTGCCGTGAGCTGTGGTGTAGGTCACAGAAGCAGCTCAGATCCCGCGTTGCTGTGGCTCTGGCGTAGGCCGGCGGCTACAGCTCTGATTCAACCCCTAGCCTGGGAAACTCCATATGCCGCGGGAGCGGCCCAAGAAATGGCAAAAAGACAAAAAAAAAAAAAAAAAAGGCTTGCCAGTCCAGGAAGCCATCTTTTTCTCCATTTACCTAAGTTTTTCCATTCTGTTAACTTATAAATAATTGGGAAGTTCAAATATAAGATTTTGGTAAAGCTAAGTCAGGTGAAAAAGACTCATTGCACTGACTAGATAATTGTGAATTGTGTGTGTGTGTGTGTGTGTGTGTGTAGTGTCATAATTTCTCTTTTTGTTTTATGAGATACTACATTTAAAATAAAATACTTTCTCTGAAAAAGGCTGGGAAACATTAAGTACATTGTTCATACTGGTGTGCAGACAGTTCTGCAGTTTAAGGGGAATAACTGTGCTTCAAGATCATCAAAATGAGGAGGAGTTATTATTTATGTGGTGAAACTCCAAGGCTCTGGATAGTAGAGAGTTTGAGAACTTCGACTGTTAGTTTAACTGATTTTTGTATAATTAGCAACAACTATGCCTTAATAAAATGTAGCTCATTTACATTCAACAATTGATGAAAAATAGAAAAAAATTAGGGATATAAACAAGATAAAGGTTTTAAAGTGAAACCCTGTATTGGATAAGGTTAATTAGCACCCAGTATTTATTTATTTTTACTCCTTTTTTGAGACCTTCTTGTGTCATTTGGCCTGAAAAGCTAAATACTTCGTTTCCTTCTCATTAGCGTTCCAGATATAAATCATTTTCTGCCTATTAAATGCCCTGTGTGAGATTTAGAAGATGAAGTGAGACAAACATCATCTTCCTTCTACTTCTAGCTATTGCTTTCTGTAACCAATGAGGTGGAAAAATTGTTCTGTTTTTGTTTTCTGCAGCAGGATTCCATGTTTAGCCATCAGCTTTTTTTTTTTAATAATGATTTTTATTTTTTCCATTATAGCTGGTTTACAGTGTTCTGTCAATTTTCTACTGTACAGCATGGTGACCCAGTCAGACATACATGTATATATTCTTTTTTCTCACATTATCCTCCATCATGCTCCATCATAAGTGACTAGATATAGTTCCCATTGCTATACAGCAGGATCTCATTGCTTATCCATTCCAAAGGTAATAGTTTGCATCTATTAACTCCAAATTCTCAGTCCATCCCACTCCCTCCCTTCCCCCTTGGCAACCACAAGTCTGTTCTCCATGTCTATGATTCTCTTTTCTGTGGAAAGGTTCATTTATGCCATATATTAGATTCCAGATATAGGTGATATCATATGGTATTTGTTTTTGTCTTTCTGACTTAACTTCACTTAGTATGAGAGTCTTTAGTTCCATCCATGTTGATGCAAATGACATTATTTCATTCTTTTTATGGCTGAGTAGTATTCCATTGTGAATATATACCATATCTTCTTAATCCATTCATCTGTTGATGGACATTTAGGTTGTTTCTGTGTTTTGGCTATTGTGAATAGTGATGCAATGAACATACAGGTGCATGTGTCTTTTTCAAGGAAAGTTTTGTCCAGATATATGCCCAAGAGTGGGATTCCTAGGTCATATGGTAGTTCTATGTATAGTTTTCTAAGGTACCTCCATACTGTTTTCCATAGTGGTTGTACCAATTTGAGAAAGAGTTAAGAGTGGTGATGCAGCAGCTTCTCAATCCTGGTTTCTTGATCATCAGTGTGCTACAGAGAAGTATGGTCTTGAACCTAGAACTTCCTTGGGCAGCCTTCAGATTCCTAACCCTTCTAGAGTGTGGTGGACGTAGTAACTACTCTGTTCTGTGGCCTTCAGTGGCACAAGTCTCAATGAGACCCTTTTGCTCCAGCCCTTCAAACATTCCACAGGTGCTAATTTTCTATATTAAAACTCTTCTTGCTTAAAATACCTGGAAGGTTTCTCTTTACTGAATAGAATCCAAATAGACATATTCTCTGTGTAGAAACATTATAAAAATAAGCACCAATTAACATGGATAAAAATTGAGGAATGATTTAATCATTGACATTTTAAGGAAGATTCAGTTACCACCACTATCATGTCAGTAAGAACAGTGTACTGAGTGATTTGATACGATAGTGGTGGTAATTGAACCTCACCCACCAGCAACATTTGCTAGAAGCAGGTCTGATATGCTGATTCTTCTATCAAATGTTTCTGAAATTTAAGAAAATGAAAGTAAGAAAAGTAACTTGTGCTTTTACTTCCACCTGGGCTATCTTCAGTGAGAGACAGATAGGTAGTTTTAAGACTAGTTAGCTTTAAAAAATCCAACTCTGTAGATCTAAATGACAGCATAAAGATCTCTATATATATGCTCCACAGCAAAACAAATATAGTGGTTTGTGACCCCCTCAAAATTCATATGGTGAAACTTAACCCCCAGTGTGACAGTATTTGGAGGGGGGGCTTTTGGGAGGTGATTGGGTCATTAGAGTAGAGCACTTATAAATAGGATTAGTGCCTTTATAAAAGGGACTCAGGAGTGCTCCCTAGCCCCTTTTTCTATATGAGGACACAGTGTCAATCTATAGGTCAAGAAGTGGGCCTTTACAGACATAGAATCTGCTGACACCTTAATCACAGACTTCCCATGCTCCACAAAAGTCAGAAATAAATGTTTATTGCTTGAGATGTTTATTTTTGTTATAGTAGCCCAAATGAATTGACAAATAATTAATTTATATTTCTCTTAGAGTATCTTTCAAGAGAATCAGGCTTAAGTTTCAATGAAATGAATTAATGGCACATGAGTAGAATAATTTCTACTCTGGAAATACAGGCTCTAAAGTTTATTTTTCCCAGTATAAATTTCTGGTGCTTTTTAGCTGTAAAATGCCAGCAAAGTATTAATGTATTTATTATTATTTAAAATGATTAAAGAAGACAAGGTGGTGATACAATACACTTTATCCCATCATGACAACCCCAGTCTCTCTTCTCAAGAGCCCAGAGAACTGCAAAATGGGGTGGAAGGCAGGAGGCTTTTTATAGGGTAAGGAATAAAGAACAAGGAAGAGAGAAACAGAAAATGAATAAGAAACAAGGAAAAGAAAATATAAGAAATGAATAAAAACAAGGAAATAAGTAGAGAACCCAGAGTTGGCCTGGCTTTTGAGAAATGGTTGGTTAGATATATGTTTCTGGTTAAGAGGAGCATTTACAGAAACATAAATGCTATGTAAGTTTCGGTTTGTTGAGTGGCACTCCAGGCAGGGGCAATTCCATTCTGAGTCTAGGAATGTATTTTGACGTTATTGCAATCATTTTCCTTTCTGCAACTTTTTTTTTTTTGCAGCAGCAGCTTTGTACCCTCAGTCTCCCAGTCATTCAGACACAAAAATTAGAATTTATCTTTGACTCATTCATGTCTGTCCTTTCAAGTCACGTTAACCACTAAAATTTATCAACAATTTATTTTTAATTAATCTCTCCCCTTTTTTTTTTTTTTTGTCATTACCATGTTCTAGTTTCAGGTAGTTATTATCCCCTGACTCTTCTAAAGTAATAAATGTCTATATGTTTATTGTTTATCCTCTTTCCCCTAACAATTCTACACACCATTGCCAGAGCAATTTTTTCATAAGTTTCATTCTCAGAATGTCTCTTTTCTGCCCCAAAATATTCAATGACTGCTGGTTGGCTACTGAATTTATTTCAAACTTCCTGACCTTGTAGCAAAACCTTTTTTAGTGTGTTCAAGCCGACCATTTCAGTGCAAAGGAGATGAACAGTTCTCTGACCATGACAATGCATTCTTGCACACAGATTAATGTCTCTTAAGGAAAAAAAAAAGAAGAAGAATCATTGCTTCACAGACATGATCTTGGAGCATATGTTGAATGCTCCAAGAGTGGATAGCTCAGTTTGTCATATTACAAAACCAGGTTGTATGTATTTTCCAAGTAAAATAGAAGACTTACATGAGCAAACTACTTGGAAAATACAGCCTGGTTTTGTATTTTGGTATCTCTTGGTAATGAAACAGAAAAGAGAGAGGGATTTTTTTGGGGGGTGGGGGTGGTTTAAAGCTGATTACTAGGACCCTGTTTTAATTTCCTATTGCTACAGAAACAAATTACTATAAACACTACAAACTTGGTGTCTTTAAACCACACAAATTTGGAGTTTCTGTTGTGGCTCAGTGGGTTATGAACCCGACTAATATCCAAGAAGATGAGGGTTCTATCCCTGGCCTCGCTCAGCGGGTTAAGGATCTGGTGATGTCATGAGCTGTGATGTAGGTTGTTGTGGCTATGGTGTAGGTAACTCGCAGACATGGCTCAGAGCCTGCGTTGCTGTGGCTGAGAGGTTGGCTGGCAGCTGCAGCTCTTATTTGACCTCTAGTCTAGGAACTTCCATATGCCCAGTGGGTGCAGCCCTAAAAAGCAAAAAGATTTTTTTTAAATTAAAAAATGAATAAAAAATTTAAAAAAACCCACAAGTTTATTATTTTACACTTCTAGAAGTGAGGAGTCTAAAATGGGTATCATTGGGCTAACATCAAGATGTCTTCAGGGCTACATTCCTTCTGGAGCCTTGTCTAGTGTCTAGCATTTGCCTACATTCCTTGCCTTGTGGCCCCTTTCCATCTTCCAAAGCCAGCAGTGGCTTGTCATCTCTTTCACATTGCATCTCTCTGCCCCCAACTCCTCTGCTTCCCGTGTCCATATTTATTGATCCTTGTGATTATAATGCCCCCTGATCCCCAGCCTCCCTGGATAATCCATCAGGATAATGTCTTTATCTTTAGTCCAGTTCATCTGCTTCCTTAATTTCCCTTTGCTGTGTGATACAACACTTTCATAGATCTCAGAGATTATGACCTGGGCACCTTTTGGAACCTATTGTTCTATCTACCACAGGACTATTCAAAATAGAACTGAAAAAAGTAGTCTCCAGAACTTTGTCCAGGTCTTATTTAAAATATTCCAAACAACTTGGCTACTCTCAACCACTTCCTGAGTCCTTCTCTCCCTTCCCAACCCTTAGAAAATTCATTGCATTCAGAGAATCCTGAGTCTTCTACCTGAGAAGTGATTTTTTTTAATGAATTCATTTTAGTGAAGTATAGTTGATATACAAGGTTGTGTTAATTTCTACTGTAGAGCAAAGTGATTCAGTCGTACATATACATACACATTCTTTTTCATATTCTTTTTCATTATGATTTATCATAGGATATTGAATATACTTCCCTGTGTGATAGAATAAGACCTTGTTGTTTATCCATTTTAAATATAGTAGTTTGCATCTACTAATCCCAAATTCCCAATCCTTCTCTCTACACGCCACCCTTCTTGGCAACCCAAGTCTCTTCTTTATGTCTATGAATCTGTTTCTGTTTCATGGATAAGTTCACTTGTGTCATATTTTATATTCCACATATAAGTAATATTATATGATATGAGGAATGATGTTTTGACTCCCTATCCTTCTCCTCCTGTCAAGCCAAATGGGGAATAGCTCCAAAAGAATTGATAGAATCCACAGAGAAGAAGGTGAGATTGGCAACTCATTTCCTGGTTGGACTTCTTCATATGCAGCAGACTTGATATTTTTTTCTCTGGGAAGATCTAGCTGGGGAGAGACTAGAATTAGGAGGAGATACGGCAATAGAGAGATAAGCTGTAGGCAAACACTGGGACATCCTCCATGCATTGAGGATGAAAGTCAAGCTGGCACTGCAGAAACTGGAAAGTTGTACAACCTGCCTGCCCCCATGACCCACTTGAGTGCTCCATGAAGAGGTCTTTGGCAAGACTGCCCCCCAATAGCACAGTCAGGTTAGCCAAAGAAATCACAAGAGACAGACAAGAGCTATAATAGCCCAGTTAAGTAAAAAATCTTTGCTCCCTTTGTTATAAACACTAATCCTGGTCTTTAAAATTCTGGAGGAAATGGATCCAGAAAAGCGAAAGAAGGAGGATACGGAAGAGCTGACCATGCCCTTTCCACCTTTCTGACCTCTGTCAGAGGCACTGAGGGGAGGAGAGGAGCAATAAATCAGATACAAGCTCGATGTTTTAAATTGGATTAGTGTGGGAGTTCCCGTAGTGGCTCAGTGGTTAACGAATCCGACTAGGAACCATGAGGTTGTGGGTTCAATCCCTGGCCTTGCTCAGTGGGTTAAGGATCCGGCATTGCTGTGAGCTGTGGTGTGGATTGCAGACTCGGCTTGGATCCTGCGTTGCTGTGGCTCTGGCATAGGCTGGTGGCTACAGCTCCGATTCATCCCCTAGCCTGGGAATCTCCATATGCTGCAGGAGCAGCCCAAGGAATGGCACAAACACACACACACACACACACACAAAAAAAAATTGTATTAGAATGGATTGGAATTTTTAAAACCTAAAACTGGCAGAGAAACAGAATTTTACTCAATAAATCTTTAAAGGACAGTGAAGAAAGATTTAACTGCAAATGTTTAAAAATAAAGATTGAAGAAAAATATACCCTTTCAAATATACCCTTTTGTATACCTTTTCAGTTTAATACTAATCCATATACTAGTTACAAATACAATGATATTATTTTCTTTTTAAATTATCTTTATCAAAGGTCATACCAATATTATGTAAGGCATATTACAACGTAGTTGACAAACACTCTGCTGTTTATGAGAGCTTTTTAGAAAAAAAATAATTGGGGCCTGACTTGAGATATTCCATAAACTTGTCCATTAATCCCCTTCTCAGATGGGTTATGTTGAAGACATAATGTTCACATCTGAGAAGGTGACATTTTCTGATTTTTGCATAATGACATTTGATTGACCCCTGATGCTTCTGGCCTATTTAACCCTTGGAGATAGTTATAACCTCCATTTTACACTTGAGGAAACAAAGAAGCGAGAGATTTATAACTTGTCCAATGTCTCAGAGTTAGGAAGTGTTGGATCCAGATTTTACAGGCTCACAGGCTAGCAAAACAAAGTCACTGTTTATTAGTATTTGCTGAAGTGAATTGACTACTACAGTTTATCATGATTATCACCAATTTTGCAACCTAAACTAGTTCTCAGTATTTCAAGAAATAGGACAGGATAAATTGTTTGCCAGAAGGAGTGGTTAGTGATTCACACTGTTAAATTGCCTAATTTTCCAAATGACAATTGCTAAATTGCCTAATACATTCTCTCTCAATGGCATTTTGTTTTCCTTGAAGAAGTAAACAAACAGTAAAAGTCTTTCATCTCAGCCGTCATGGAATAAAACTCCTTTCTTAGCAAAGCTTTTCATGGCTTATGGCTGATATTAAATCATCTTTAAACATTTAAAAGGCAAATTGGTTTATCCATGGCAATTTTATTGTGCTGGACAACCTTAATTGTAGAATAAAACCTTTCTCTCTCAACTTTGATGTCTTTAGAAATTTTGAAGTCATCTTTGTATTAACAAAAAATTACAGGAGTTCCTGTCGTGGCGCAGTGGTTAACGAATCCGACTAGGAACCACGAGGTTGAGGGTTCGGTCCCTGCCCTTGCTCAGTGGGTTAACGATCTGGCGTTGCTGTGAGCTGTGGTGTAGGTTGCAGACGCGGCTTGGATCCCGCGTTGCTGTGGCTCTGGCGTAGGCCGGTGGCTATGGCTCTGATTCGACCCCTAGCCTGGGAACCTCCATATGCCACAGGGGCGGCCCAAGAAATAGCAAAAAGACACACACACACACACAAATTACAGAATGGTGTCCATCCTTCAGCAGAAAAGCTTGTATTACAGTAAAGAATGAGGTTGTTAATGTTATTATTTATGGTTAAATATTTGCCAACTGTAAAACCTCTATAGAGAGGTGGAAATCAGAGAAAAATTTCTTTGAAGAAAAAATTACACTCATATTCACACAAGTACATGTAAAATATTTTCCAATCAAAAAGTAGTTCATGCTTAATACCTGAAACTTGAAAATTCATATGGAGAAATGAAGCAAATTAACCATAATTCCAAAACCTAATGATAACCACTACTGCACTTTTGATGTATAGCTTAACAGGTATTTGGTTTTATGTTTGTTATCTCTCTGTTTCTCTTTATAAAAACACAAACCCACTATAGCATTCAATAAACATATGTTTTGAGAAAATTATCACATAAATTTATTTCATCAAGGTCTTTCTACATCCATAAATATACATTCATAATATAGACGTATTGGCTGCAGGAATCTAACAGCAGTATCATTGTGTATTAAAGCAACTGTCTTGAAACTGAAGATATTTTGACCCATCTATAGTTGTTTCTTATGTATTCTGCTTTCAAGAATTTAATACTGTGCAAAGTAGGCATTTTAACTCATTTTATTAGTTGTGATAAATTGAAAAAAAAATATCATTAATACTAAGTATGTATTTGGGATCTTAGAAGCAAATGGCCAGGACAAATGCATCCATTTATAAATATTATACATATCTGAGTCTATCAAATAAAAATATTGCTAGCTCCACTCTCTCCTTTCAGATTTGGTCAATGTGCACAACTGCTCTTAATTAGTACAAAACAACTTAACTATGGTTACTTATCAACATTCTGAAACAGAAGTTCCTGTTGTGGCACAGCAGAAAAGAATCCGACTAGGAACTGTGAGGTTGTGGGTTTGATCCCTGGCCTCATTCAGTGTGTTAAGGATCTGGCATTGCCATGGGCTCTGGTGTAGGTTGCATATGCAGCTCAGATCCTGCATTGCTGTGGTTGTGGCATAGGCCAACTGCTGTAGCTCTGATTAGACCTCTAGCCTGGGAACCTCCATATGCCACAGAGCAACCCTAAAAAGCAAAAAAAAAAAAAAAAAAATTCTGTAACATTACAGCATCTCAATGGATTATCTGCTTATTTAAAACTGATGCTGGTGAAAATTCTGGGTCCAAGTCAGAAGCAATCACAGACTATTGTCACATATGTTAAGGGCAAAAATTCTCAAAAGCCATTAAAAGAGCACTAATATTCAGTGCTTTCATGGCTGTTACATTTTCCAGATAAAATGGCATTATATGTTTCTTCATTTGTAATTGAAAATAAAGCATATCCCCCTTTATGTTAGGAGGTGACAAATCTTTGAAAAATAAAAATGTTAATACAAATTTGCAGAAGGATCAGCCTAAAATGATGATGATTCCTTTTTGGATTTTTTTCTAATACAAATAGTGTACCCATATTCGACTTTCCTTTTTTCATTGTAACTATAAAGCTTTGAGGTGCCCTTTTATTCACACCTCTTGAACACCAAAATCAAGTTGATTGTGTTAAAAACCATTTTTAATTTGAAAATCCTAGCAAAATCATATACCTTTGTTGAGTGTATTTCAGAGGTCATAATTCTGGTCATGGTTTTCAGAGACAGAACTTTAAAGATAAAAGTTATCTAGGGACATGGACACTTCTATGCAATACAGCTTAGTTGTTTTACTTGTTTTTAATATTACTCTTTGGATGCTTATTAGTCACCCAAAGGACTCCTTAATTTTTCTTGCAACTTGGAAGGTAATTTTGGAAGGTAATTTTCTTAACCTAATCAAGAAAGGGCTTTTGCAAGACATAGGTTTTAGAAGAGGAAAAAACAATTCTCTTAAAGGGTAGATTTATTCTTGCATAAAACACCACTGGCTTTCAAGAAGACATGAAAAATACTGATACTTCTACTCTAGTCCTTAGGGAAGTTGTCATCAAAATAAAGATGACATTGAAGATAAGAGGGAAGCAGAAAAGGCAAAGAAAGAGGTGGAGAAAAGGGAGGAGGAGGGGAAGGATGGCAGCTGTTAAGCATCAAAACACATTTCCAAATGATTATGAGGTCGTTACATTATATTTCTTGGAAGCATATAAACAACCACAAACAACCACAAAAACAAAAGGTAGCTATGTTTCTCAGACATTTTGTTTGCTATCTTACCTGCAAGTTAATAAGAATATCGTGTGTTAAGTACTTTGCAAACTTCAAAGTAATTTACAAGGATAAGATGTTCTTATTTCATCACTTTTATTGGTATCATTACGATTATACCTTGAGCAATGAATATTCATATCACCATTTGTCATTGTAGTCCCATGTTTATGCACGTGAGCTGAATATTACAATGGGAAGCACTTTGCCCAAATGCCCAAGGCCAAGATGGGAGTGAGGGATAACAGGATAAAGGCAGAACTTAGTTTATGACTCAGTAAATGTCTGGACTTCAACTTCATGACAAGTACTTCCCTTGTCACCTGCCCCAGAAATGACTTGGATGTTGCCATTTTCCTGTTGGAAACAATCATAGTATAAAAGCTTATCTTAAATCAGAATCATTTTGGCAAACTAAGGTTCTGATTGCATATGACTCTTCTTTCTTTTGTGTTTATGCCTTTGTGGGCATTTCACTCAGTTGAAAGAGAAAGAAAAAACAGGAACAACTTATTTTCCCTAAAAGTTCCTTGGTAATCTGCAACATTTCTTGAGGATTCATTTTCTATTTTCCAGTCTTCAGCAGGTGAAATTCAAAACACTATGGAATGAACTTTCCCAGTGAGTAGCCACCAGGATAGTAAATCTCACCCAAAGAATTCACTGCGGTGTGTTGTTCCATAGCTAGTGCACCTGTGTCCTAATAAAGACTTATAAAGTGCAGCATATTCTATAGATGATATGCATTTACACAGACCATATATAAGTATCAATTTTCTGATAAATTATATTGTGTAGAGCCCTACACTAATAGGCCATGTATTGTTATATAAATTAAATTACATTTTTATGAAATAAAAATTCAGAAGTTCCTGTTGTGGCACAGTGGAAGCAAATCCAACTAGTATCTGACTAACTCTTGAAAACGTTAGTGTGGGGTTTCACTTGGGTGCGGAAGACTCTATAGGATAAATTTTTTCAACTTATTTATTGTACTGAACTCTGCTTTTTAAATTTCACTCGATAAAGAGCATAATTCACATGAGACCTTAATATTAGCATTATATACATGTATTTAAAATGTGAAATGATTGCATAGTCTGCTGTATAATATCTACCTTGGTATTAATGAGTCTGAGCTTAATAAAAATCCAAGATTTTAAGTTGGTTTTATGAAAATTAACTATTAAGTTTTCAGCATCCTTAATGTAACATAATTAATCCCATCATTTGACCAGTCAAGAGTGACTAGCTATCGTTTCCCTTAATCTGTAAGGTTCATGAATAACTTTCTTCATTCTATTTTCAGTAGCCTCAAATTTATTTTATATTCAAGTAATATTATATTTGTAATAGGACAATAAATTATTTCTAGGGAATAGGATTTCTCTTTTTTCCTCAATGGTTTTCACTGATTTCCAGATTTATTTTATAATCAGTATATATCTTTATAATCCAAAAATAATTAAAATTGAATACCAATTTATCATTGATATTATTTCTAGCATTTTCCTATCTTATCACTTTTATGCTCAAATACCATATTTTGGAAATTTCCCATGGAAATGGTTACCTTGGATCAATCCTTAGGAAAGGATTAGGAAAGTTTCTTTTTTCAATCAAAAATTCAGTTAGAGATGTCTTATATCTACTTCAATACTTAAGCTGTGCCTGGTTTTATAGCTCAGTTCCTCATCCATGGCTTGTTTATACCCATTGTAACTGAGCCAAATAACCAAAAAAAGAATGGCTGATTGTTAAATTGATTGAGACACCTGGAACTTATGAGAGTCAACCTTCCATTTATGTCACTCTAGTTTACTGGGTGCCCTTCCCATTTATAGTAAGAATACTCAGCAATAAAAGACAAAGCTGTTTGATAAATCAGACTGCCTGATTGTGCTTAAGAAATGTTTTCCAAAAAATACACAATTGAAGTTCCTGTTGTGGCCTAGCAGGTTAAGGACCCAACATTGCAAGTTCCAGCTCTGACTTCACTCAGTGGGTTAAGGATCTGCCATTGCGGCATAGGTCGCAGTTGCAGCTCCAATTTGACCCCTAAGCCAGGTGTGACTGAAAAAAAAAAAAAAAACTACAAAGAACTGGGGCCCCAGTTGATCATAGATGCCACACAGAGAACCAGCAAAAAAGCTACTCAGGGAATTCCCATGTGGCCCAGCAGGTGAAGGATCCAACATTGTCGCTACAGCGGCTCCAGTTGCTGTTGTTTCATGGGTTCAATTACTGGACCAGGGACTTCCACATGCCACAGGTGCAGCCAAAAACAAACAAACAAACAAACAAACTACTCAGTCACCCTTCTCCTACATGGGACAAAATCTTGGGTGGCTGTGTTTTGGGAGGGGTTAAGATCAGAGAGGGTTGTGGGCTTAAGGCAAGGGCAGAATGAAGCCCTTGTGATGCTTTGGCTTTCTCCTTTGAATTAATCAAGATTGCTTTGGCTGGTTAGGCAACTATCTCACATTAATGAGGACTAAATAAAATCAGACAAACTCTTCAACCACGTTTTCCTTATACACCAAGCCTCAACAGAATAAAATATGTAGGCTTACAAAAGGACTCGCTAAGTGATTTTACAAAAAGATAGTCACTCCTCTCTAAATGCAGAACACTGCTGGGAAGCCCTTTCTGAATTGCTTTTTAACCTCATTCACTTTTAAGACTGTTTGCTTGCAGTGTGATTGTACAGATTTCTGGGGGGAAAATTCACACACAATTTTCCCTGATGTGGGACAGAACACATGGATCTTTATAAACAATTTTGTGTTTACAGTATGCTTCCTAATTGCATTGCATTATATATATATGTGTGTGTGTATATATATGTATGTATATATAAGAACTGAATGAAAAACGGATGAATGTTCAAGCTGGAGGTACAATGACCTAAATAGATGTAAGCTTTTCTATGGTGTTTGGTTCTAAAAGCCATTGTGAAAGTTGTCGGAAGTATGTCATTTTGGTTTAACCAAAAATAACAGGTGGAGCTTTTGTTTTTAGCATTCTTGTTGAGTATAGAGAGAGTCAGAAGTGTTTCCCTTCCTAAGTTTAAACGGTTGCTAAGTTCCATAAATTCTAATAACAGCAATTATAACTAATAAGTCTGACTTGGTAACATCTGTCTCAGAAATCTCTTCTTCATTTCCAGTGTTGCTGCCAAATCTGGGTCCTTACATACCAGGTAATCTAAGAAAGTTGGTGAGCTTCTCTAGGACTCAGTTTCTTCATCTGAAGTGGGGAAAGCATTGCCAGCTTTGTAGGGTTTTATGTCCTATGTTTTACTATATGCCAGGTAGAGCTCTATGCACTTTGTAAATACAAATCTGGCCATCTTCATGATAACCCTATGCAGTCGTTATTACCATTAATACATCAGCATTGTGCAGATGAGAAAACCGAGTCACAAAAAGTAACTTGCTCAATGCCATACAGTTCATGATATGGTGAGAGGAGAATTAAAACCTAGACATATAGGATTTCACTCTTCTCATCTTGACAAAGATGCATCTTATAGTGTTTTTTAAACTTTGTTCTGGAGTTCCTGTCATGGCTCAGTGGTTAACGAATCCAACTAGGAACCATGAGGTTGCGGGTTGAGGCCTCGCTCAGTGGGTTGAGGATCTGGCGTTGCGGTGAGCTGTGGTATAGGTTGCAGACACGGCTCGGACCCTGAGTTGTTGTGGCTCTGGTGTAGGCCAGTGGCTACAGCTCTGATTGGACCCCTAGCCTGGGAACCTACATATGCCATGGGTGCAGCCCTAGAAAAGACAAGACCAAAAAACACCAAAAACTTTTTTCTATATCACATAACAAAAGGAAGTTGAAGTCAACTGTCACTTGATTTCTGTCTGTTCAGCTATCATTCTTTTCTTCTAAAGAGGAATGTGTTTTAGTTTAGAGAAATCACAAAGGAGATGAAGACTTCAACCAATAAATCAAAATGTACTTTGCAGAAAGCCAAGTTGCAAACCTCTAGAGAGGGCATAACTGTGTTTCCAATACCTCATCTCATGAAAAGAGGGAAATTATCAAAAAGCAAAAGTAACTGCCATGATATTGTGTAATCCTACAGAAAGTTACTCCATAGAGCTTGAATCTATCCGTTCTTTCCCCATAATGTCTATATCTGTGACTCATGATTAAAATAATTCTAATATCATTTATTGAAGTTACGTAAAACAAAGTGGTTAAAAGAGTGGTTCTTTGAAAAGAGAGAGAAGCATTTATTGCTTAAAGGAATACATTTTAGTTATCAGAAAGTCTTTTATCTTAAATACCTCATTAAGCAAGAGTGCTAAAAATAAAGATATTTTCTAATGATTTATTATTCTTAGTATTAATTAATAAATTGTCAGTCATAAGCCATTCATTAATCACATGAACCCATATATGTATATTCACACACAAATATATATATATATATATATATATATATATATATATATATATATTACATATTAACACTTCCAAAGTGTTTTGAAAGGAAAATGCTAAGTGTGAAATAGGTCTTAGACTAAATAGACATGAGTTCAAAGCCTGCTTCTGTCACTTCATAGCTGTGTCATTTTGAGTATGTTACTGTGCCTTACTAAACCTAAATTTTTACAACTCTAAGATTGCTAATAATACCATCTTAAAATAATTCTTCTGAAGATAAAATGAGATAATGTATATTAATGTTTTTTTTAGGTTTTAGCACAAGTGCACACATGAAATAGGTCTGATGACTATGATGCTGCACTATAGTTATTCATACTTAAACAGAAGTCATTAGCATTTGTTTTCCAGGAACCATTAGTCACAAGACTGTTGATTTTGATACAATTGACTTTAAATAATGGAGTTGGGATGGAAGAACCAATGCTAAGAAAGGCAAATATCCCAGGCTAGGTTGGGAAGATAGTATGCTGTGGTAATGTGCAAAAATGTGATATCAAGCTAAGGGATATGTACAATCTACTACAGTTAAACCCTCATAAATGGGAAGGCATCTTCGTGTGTTATCTAGGCTGCCTGGTGGGCCCCAAATAAGAACCTCAGAAAATTTGTTGCATCTTGTCAGAACCATACATCTTAAGAAAGACGTGCCTTCACTCTTCCTCTCAATTTGAAAATCTCAACAGAAATGCTATTTGATCCCATAAACTTTATTTATGACTTTCATAACAATATAACCATTTTGAAATTAGTGCAAAGTTCATATTACTAACCCTTAGAAACAACTATAGATTTTGTTTAGTGTCTGCAAGTGAAATTCAAAGTATTTAAAATAGCCAGACTAAAAGAATAAGCAGCAGAAACAGTTACTAGCTGTTTGGTGATTATAAGCTTAGGTTAATGGAATTCAAAGAGGTCCTTTTTTAGGCAGAAGTTCCCAGGCCAGGATCCAACCTGCACCAAAGCTCTGGCAATGCCCAATCCTTAACTCACTGAACCACCAGGGAACTCCCAAACAGTTCTTTAATCTAAAGTTCCAAATTTAGATGTCAGGAACTGTGAAGGATCCAGGATTTGATTTTATATTTTATAAGTTAAGAAGTTAGGAGTTCCCGTCGTGGCTCAGTGGTTAACGAATCCAACTAGGAACCATAAGCTTGCAGGTTTGATCCCTGGCCTTGCTCAGTGGGTTGAGGATCAGGCATTGCCGTGAGCTGTGGTGTAGGTTGCAGATGTGGCTCGGATCCTGCGTTGCTGTGGCTGTAGTGTAGGCCGGCAGCTATAGCTCCGATTCAACCCCTAGCCTGGGAACCTCCATATGCTGCAGGAGCAGCCCTAGAAAAGGCAAAAAGACAGAAAAAAAAAAAAAAGTTAGCTGGTTACTATTTCACAGCTGCTGGTGAAAAACACAAGCCTCCTGAGTCAGAAAAAAAAGGACTTTATTACTTTTGGCACAGCAAGCGTGAGTACCAGGTACCATGTTTATGTCAGCTTTTCTAGCTGCCAAGTCCCCCAGAGGCTGCATGATCAGCCCAGATGCATGTTGTACTTTCACACAATGGGTTTGTGTTGTAGTTGAGGAACACTGATCTTAGAAATTCTACTACTTTTTATTGAAAGCAATAAGCAAGTCTGCATGTTTTCCCAGGGGGGCAGGAAGGTTACAACATCTCAAGGGTTATCAACTGCACAAGCCATCTTGAGAAATGATACAGAAAAAAGGAGCCATCAGGGTAGCCTTGGCACACCGAGGAAGTTGTGTAGGACCACAGGAGGAGCAAGGGGAATGATATCTTTATAAATCATGGATATTCTATATAGATAATACTTATCTAGATTTGGTTGTGATGGTCTGAATAGCAATTATGTATTACCATATTTAATATACTGTTACATCTCAATTAAATTAGTTAAAAATTAATACAGTAGAAATACTGTAAGGTGGGCTCCATGATTCTCACTTCTTGGTATTCATGCCCCTCTATCATCCACTCCTGAGTGGGCATGGGACCTGTGACTTGCTTCTAACCAATAGAATGTAGCAAATGTAATGGGCTGTCACTTCCATGGTTATCTTATGTTAAGTATGACTGTCTTGCTGGCAGTCTCACTCTAGAAACTATTATCTGGGCTGACGGAGTAAGCAGCTGTGTTGGGGACACCCATGTAGCAAGGAAATGATGGTAGCCTCTGCCCAGCAAGAAGCCAGATTTTCATTTTTCAGTCCTGTGTCTACAAAGGAATGAATTCTGCCAACAGCCTAAGTGAACTTGGAAGTAACTCATGTTCCATCCCCAGACGAGAAGGTAGTGTAGCTAAAACCTTTATTGAAGTCCAAGAGACCCTAAGCTGAGGCCCAGACTCCTAACCAGCAGAAACTTTGAGGTAATAAATGCAAGTTGTTTTAATCACTAAATGTGTACTATTTTTTTTACACAGCAATGGATAACAAGTACACTCCAATAATTCAACATGTATCAGTGATATCCTTTAAGAATAGTAACTGCTATTTTAATGAATGGCAAATGATCAATAGGATGTTTTGATGTTGAAAACACCTTATAATTTCATTTTGTGTGTAATCTTTTAAAATTGTATTATCATCTAAATTTAATTTTCATAGAAAAGTATTATCTAAACCATCTGAAAAAAGTGACCACCAATGATTTTTAACTTCTTATGATAAAACCTGCTATAGTGAGTACAGATTCATTAAATAGTGATGGCTCTGAGCTGTTGCTGCTGAGGAAACATTTAGAACTTAACACAGCTGATGTCGTGGTCCTTGGCCATGGGAGAATTTGCCATCAGTCCAGATGCCAATTAGAAAAGGAATCTTTTGATTACAGGGAAATGACTATAACCTGAAGTATTGTTTTCTTGGGGATAGCAAGTATAAGTGGCAACCAACATTTGCAGAGCTAATTGGAAAAAATTAACCTTCACAGAAATCAGCTTTTGAAGACTAATGGCTTTCAACAAATGGTAAATGAGTTTCAATTCAAGAAGAATCTATCAAAAACATATTGCGGGTGAGGCACAAACAGAGACACCAAGAGAAGGAAAGTAGATCAGCAGAATATGGGAAAGGAAGAATAGATATCCAACCAGAAAAGAGGCTGAGTCCAGGCATTCATACCAGTTCCTTATTAAGGAAAATCCATAAACTAAAATCAAAATATATTTACATAATATTGAGATTTATTGATTACAATTACGTATAAGCTAACATTTACTAAATTGCAAGCTAGTTTTTTTTTGTGGGGATTTAGCTGTTCTCAGCAAATAATTTTATCATTTTAATAACATCCCAAGTTAAAACATGATAATAGTTACTGTCATATTTAGATCGTTGGCCTAGGTAGTACTTATTTGTCTATTATAATCTAGGCCATGTTGCTAAATACTTGAATATTTTTTAATGATTTGCAAACATGTTTACTCTCCTGGTGATCAACTTGGGATCTATTATTATTATGTTTTGCCCATAGGAGAATTGACTCACATAGTGTGAATATCAGAGTTAAAATCATAAAAATGTTTGAAAGAAAAGTTGCAGCCATCATAACATATCTGTTATTGTTTACTATAGGAATATAAAGCTACATATGTATGGTATCTATATCAATATATAGATATAGACATAAATAGAGATATGTCAAGTTGTGGTTGCAAGTTGTGGTTGTGTTCAGGTTCCAAACATATCAGTCACTTACAGCTTACATTTTTGTCTAAATTTTGCAGTAAGTTTTTCTAAGCCTAAAAAGCTTTGATTGAGGTTAAGTCATATATTCTGAGGTACTCTGGAACACTACACAAACTTTAGGGTGTGAATTACTTCTCCCCTTGAAAGGATCTCATTCACTGATTGCTCATTAGCCAATCTTGGGAGGCATAATTTCACTGTATGCATCTTTGCGTATATTTTCTAAAGCGCACAGTTTCAGATTTACTGCTTGCATTTATACTATAGCTGCCACAACATTAGAGTTCTTTGCTGTGCTTACACTGATAACCCTGGGTCTGGATAAAATACTTGGTTGTTTGTTTTCATTCTTTGCAGTTGTAAAAAACACAGCATGTTGGATCATTTCTCTTTTCACTGTCAGGCTTCAGTGAGTACTGCCCTTTCTGCAATGCAATAATTAGGCAAGGGATCATTTCACTCCCTTTAATCTTTGTGGAATTTGCCAAGAATCTGAGATTCGTTGCATACAAGCACTGAAAATTAAGAGTTGGCCTAACTTTTTTTGGCATCTCCAAATCCAAGTAAGACAAAAGAAGAAGTTACGAAGAACTTGTTTTTTCAGCTTTTCCCTTGTCTTTGCATTTATTTTTATATACAACAGCTTTATTGAGATATAATTCACATACCATACAATGCAATCATTTATAGTGTACAATTCAGTGGATTTTAGCATATTCGCAGAGTTCTGCAACCATCACCACAATCAGTTTTAGGACATTTGCATCACTCCAAAAAGAAACATGCTAGCAGTCACTCTCCATCTCTCTCCAACTTGCCCCATCCCACCCTAGGCAAACACTAGTCTACCCTCTCTCTTGATCTGCCTATTCTGGACACGTCACATAAATGAGATCACAAAATGGTCGTTGGGGACTGGCTTCTTTCATTTAGCTTTTAGTTTTCAAGATTCATTCATGTTGTATCATGTATCAGTACTTGCCGAGACCAGCTCAGCAGGATGGGGCTGAAGAACGGGTGCTGTGAAACTTAAGGAAAAAGGTTAACATAAAACAAAAGACACAGAGACATTTATCTTAAGTAAAGGTGGGAACCAGGGGACTCAAGGTCTCAGGGACCAAGAGCACCGCCTCAAGAAACCACCCTGCTTTTATTGTGTTCTTTAGGATTACGTCAACTGGGAAGGGGGTTGTAGGTGCAGGATATAGGGGTTTTTTTTTTTAAGTTATTTTAAAAGTCACATAACCTGTTGCTGATTAAGCTTTTATTCTGACCTTTAGGCATTTAACAATCATTAGCATTTGAGGAAGCTTGGCATCAGCTATCTACGCAATAGCATCTAGAGAATCACCATTGTGCTTCTGCACACAGCTTGCCTATCTGCAGCAACCTAGGTTTGCACCTCGGTTCTCCTTACTAATGCATATCCTGCTAATGACCCCTCATAAACCCCTTGGGGTCATGAGGCTCCTCTTTCTTTTATTCTTAAGAGGACGTATCATGCTGTGCAAACTGCGTGCCAATCTGCACAGGTCCGGTGTGCCTAGACCAACGCATTAAGTCCTCATTCAGCCAACCCTATGAATAACTTATGCCTTTAGGTCTTTGTTCTTAAGCTTAAGTCATTTATCAGCACTGCAACTGTTTTCCAAGCAGGAAGATGTAAAGTAAAGCAGGACAAGATGGAGTTCTCAGCAAAGAGGCTAAGAAAATATTGTAGAAACATGTCTCGTGACAAGTACTTCATTTCTTTTTGTTACCAAATAACATTTTATTTATCCAATCATCAGATGATGGACATGTGGGTTGTTTTTGCTTTTTGGCTGTTATGAACATATGTGTACACATTTTTTTGTGGAGATATAGATTCATTTCTCTAGGAGTGGGATTGATGGATTATAAAGTAACTGTTTAATCTTCTGAGGAAATGCCAAAGTTTTCTAAAGTGACTGCACCATTTTACATCCCTACCATTAGTGTATAAACGTTCCAGTTTCTCTACAACCTCACCAACACTTGTCTTAATAATAGCATCTGAACGGGTGTGAGGTGGTATTTCACCGTGATTTGGATTCTTATATCCCTCATGACTAGTGATGTTGAGAGTCTTTTCAGGTACTTTTCTTTACACTCTGACCATGTGCTCTTTTTCAGAAAAAGCTCCATGTTGTTTAGGGAGTAGAGGATCAAAATAGTGATATATGTTGTATGAGGTTATTTGAGTGTGTTTTTGTGTCTCTGTGATGGTATTACGTCCTAATCCATGCAAGATTATCTCTACTGGTGAGAAGATTTCTATTTTGGAAAGAATGAAGTGCAGAAGTTAAAGGAAAACAAAATAAAAGAGGGCAATTCAAAAATCACAGAGAAAACTGAGGGTTAAGTTTAGGAATGCAAGAATCCAAAAGTTAGAGAGAACATGTTAAAAATCCAAGGTGAAGCAAAATGTATGTTTTCTGGGAAATGGATGAAATATCTTTTGCAACCCCTTATTGACCATTAGAGTCTTAGAGAATTAGAGACTTGCCAGTTGGAGAATTGGCCAATTTATAGGTACAGTGTCATTGAGAACAGTTAAGTGTTTAAAGTCTCCATTTTATACCTTGCATTAGGTACTTTAGGGCTACAGAATATCCTTCCACTCCCAAAAAAATAAAGAAAAGAAAGAAAGAACCAGAAGGAGGCTTACTGATTATATTCTGTCTGAACCTGCTAGTGCTGATGTGTGCTGACAACAGACAGGTCAGAAACATAAAGCTGAAAACCCACAGGTAAACTGGAGGATGGAAAAGATGTGGGAATTGTGATGATTGATAATAGGGCTCAGATTGTCATCAATATAATGTCTGGGAAAAGACATATCATTGCTCTCCCAGGTTAAAAGAAAAATCCAAAACTAAAACTAAGTGATATTAGTGTGAAGTCCAAGGACAAAACAAAACAAATAGATGAGCAACAAAATGTAGGAGACAGCAAGTTCAAATTATTTACAACATTTAAAAGTTAAAGATCCTGGTGTTCCTGCTGTGGTGCAACAGGATCCATGGCTTCCCTGAAGTGCCAGGATGCAGGTTCAATCCCCAGCCCGGTACAGTGGGTTAAAGGATCCGGTATTGCGATTCCAGGGTACACCAATGGGGTGCTCCATATGCTGCAGGGCAACCAAAAAGAAAAAAAGTTAAAGGTCCTGACCACACATAAATTTTTGTCTCTTTAAAGAGTCATCTCCCTAAGTATAGTCACACAACCATAATGCATTTTAATCCCCCATTTCCTGGATGAGGAATTAAGGATCAAAGAAACTAAGGAGATTATCCAATTAAGATAATACTGGCTATATTAATAGACATAGACCTAGAACTGAGATCTAATCCCAAATAAAGTGATTTTCCTATTTCCTATTGCTACCTTTTCAAGCCAATAGCAAGTTTGGTCTAGCTCTTTATGCTATAAAATGGGGGAGAATATTTGATAAGAATATGATTAATTTAGGGTTAATAAACTTTTTTTTTTTTGTCTTTTTTGCCATTTCTTGGGCCGCTCCTGCCGCACATGGAGGTTCCCAGGCTAGGGGTCTAATCAGAGCTGCAGCTGCTGGCCTACACCACAGCCACAGAAACACCAGATCCAAGCTGCATCTGCAACCTACACCACAGCTCACGGCAACGCTGGACCCTTAACCCACTGAGCAAGGCCAGGGACTGAACCCGCAACCTCATGGTTCCTAGTCGGATTCGTTAACCACTGGGCCACGATAGGAACTCCATAGGGTTAACAAACTCTATAATTCAGTTTCTCTTTCTCTATTTCCCAGTTTACTCTGTAACTATCAACTCAAGAAAATGATTCCATTCTGAGACCTACATGCCTGTTTTCCAACATTAACTAGGTGTAGTATAAGGTCCAGATTCCACTTACTTTACAGTGGATAAAACTCTGTATGAAAATTGAATAGGATTTCCTGTTGTGGCTCAGCAGGTCACAAACACAACTAGTATTCATAAGGATGAGAGTTCGATCAGGTTTTGCTGCAAGATGTAGTGTAGGTTGCAGACATGGCTTAGATCCTGAATTTCTGTGGCTGTGGCATAGTCTGGCAGGGGCAGCTGCAGTTTGACATCTAGCCAGGGAACTTCCATATGCCACAAGTGCAGCCCTAAAAAGAAAGAAAAAAAACTGAACAAACAATGTACAACACTATACTTGTACAAAAGGAATTGATATCTCTCACAATGATTGGTACCCTAATGAAGATTGCTCTAACTTTATTATTAAAATGCAAAATTACATGTAAAGTTGACTGATCTAACCCATCTAAGTGGCATTCCTTCATTGTAGTATAAAATAATATGAAGTAAAATCAACCCAAAGCAAATAAACAAAATAAATCATTTTGAACAGTTGGAATATAAACAACATATAGACATTGGCTAAAGCTTATGATTTAGATGATAATTTTAGGAAACTTGTTGCTTTTTACATTTTTTAAAAAATATGCAATACACAATGTATATGCTAGAAATAGTTGTGGCCTATTTAGAGTGCTAAATGTTAAATTTCTGAATCAATAATAACCCCTCTCTGTTTCTAAGATATTTATAAATCTTCCCTCCTTTTCAGGGTCTTCAGGGACTTTATACTGCCAAGATACTGAGAGAATGCTTCTATAAAGCATTTGCACACCAGAGATGAGCACACCAGAGATGAGCTTAGTGAATAGTTGTTGGTAATGAGATTGATGATAAATTATCACTTATTTTTATATCCCAGAGTAGTTTATCTGCACTGGAATATTTCTTCTTAAAAACGCTGTTTCCCTCCTACGCTTTGGTTTTTAACACCCCTTGATGATTGTCTTCACAGAAATTGATGTAAGAAAATTGTCATCCTGTTCTCTGCAATTTCAAAGAGTTTGTAGAGCTTGAGTGAATTCTTTTTAAGATCCTGTTTAAATAAATTTTCAGCATTTATCAAACTACAATAGATATTTGCACAAACCAAAACTTTGCATAAGCAGTTTTAAAAAGACGTAAAAATATTTTCCCCAAACTGGACTTTAACAAATGCAGTTTTAAAATGATATATCCAATAATTCTCTTGAAGAAAGAACTGGCTTTGTTGAAAAGCACACTTTGAATGACCACTGTGTGTGAAGAATGAGGTCCTAGAGGCAGGTCAAAGAGGAGAGTGTCCAGTGGAGGACAGGCTGGACTCCTCTGCATAAGAATATGCTCTAGATATGTCAAACATTCACATTTACATTTTATGCATAACTGCAAATACTTTTATCTTCTATTACAACTTGCCATAAATGTGTTTTGGGAGTGAATGTTTCTTGGGAAAAAAGAAGTTGGTAGAGTACTACCATTTGAAAAGTGAGGTACATGTACAGGGTGATGGAACTTTAGACAATTTTAACCAGTTCAGTAGAAGCATGAACTCAGAGCCAGAGTTGACCTAAAAAGCTGCCTCTTCCTCTGTTAATCATTGTTTCCTCATCACTACTCCCGAATCCCTGGAGACACTGGGAGAAACAATGCTTGCCACCATCTGTGAAATGGGGCCATGACATATCCACTGACTGCTACTTCTGCTGACCTCGAGATTATACACTTGTTATTTCACTTCTCAAAACTGCAATGCTTTAACATCCTTTAGTTTGAGAAAACAATTTATGTTAAACCTATCATAAATTAAGAGCAGTACTCTGATCTCATTACCTTCATAATTTTCCTCACTTCCATTATTTAGCATTTATGAATTTCTTGGTATTGTGAGAGTTGTTCAGATGGAGTTTAAAGAAAAAAAAGGAGATGAGGTTTTTTCCCTAAAGAAATGTCTTAATAGTTGACACCAATATGAACATACGAGTTAAGAATTTTAATGATTCAGGAGTTCCCGTCGTGGCTGAGTGGTTAACGAATCCAACTAGGAACCATGAGGTTGCAGATTTGATCCCTGGCGTTGCTCAGTGGGTTAAGGATCCAGCGTTGCCGTGAGCTGTGGTGTAGGTTGCAGACGTGGCTCGGATCTGGTGTTTCTATGGCTGTGGTGTAGGCCAGCAGCTGCAGCTCTGATTAGACCCCTAGCCTGGGAACCTCCATATGCTGAGGGAGCAGCCCTAGAAAAGGCAAAAAGACCAAAAAAAAAAAAATTAAAAAAAAAGAATTTTAATGATTCATTTGTAAATGTCTCTTACTAGATTATGGGCAGGACCAAATTTTATTCATTTTTGCACCTTGTTGTCTAGACTAGTTCCTGGGACTATTAAATATTTGTTGATTGAAAGAATAAAATATGAAATAGCCAGGGAAATATATGTTAAATATGTAATTAACCTTTGTTTTGTTGAAGCAGGAGTAAAAATGTACAGAAACAGGCACTGAGGGCTAGAGGAATAAGGAACTGCACCTAGTCAGCCTAGGCTGACAAAGACACGGTGGAATGTGAGGAAAAGAATCTGGGGGTGGGGGTGAGCTGGGCTCAGACTGAGAGAGCCTAGCTGTCCTGTAAAGAGACTTGATACTCTTGCTGAAGCATTTTCCTTCTCTTTACATAGGCTGTTTTTTCTCCACATATTTCATTAATTTTCAGTGTAAATCACTTCCGGTTTGCCAATCACTCACCCAAATATGCTTTAGTTCTAAACTAAAAGTATCTTGCATTCTCTGGTTGAAATAATATCTTCCTTTCAACAATGAAATCTGAAAAATAAGTTGGGGGATTATTGAATGCACACCAAATGTCACTTTTTAAAACAAAAGTAAAATAAAAAGTGCAGTCAATTCATGAAGGCACATTAGACAGACACACTCCCACTATGTTATTGGGAGATCCACTTTTATTAATGAACACTTTTCTTTGATTTGTAGGTACTGGAAGTGAACAAGCAGCTTTAAGGGGGTCATTGAAATATTATTATGTGAATTATTACATCCTTACACACCTTATATCTATAGCTGATTACTTCTAACTGTTTGAAAAAGCCAATTTTAACTTTTTTCCCAATGGTTATAGAAGTGGGAAGAACGAAAATGATAAAATTAGCAAATGCCATTTTAAAATAATATTAATTTCTTTCTTTCTAGTTTTACAGGCAATCCATGTTCACTGAAGACAAGTAGAAATACATAACAGCATAAAGTAAAAATTAAAAATCACCCATAATCCTACCCTGCTGAGATAACCATCATTAGCATTTTGATGCATTTCCTCCCAGTGTCTATGTATATTCTGTGAATTGACGTATAAGTGACCTACAACATTATGTTAATTCCAGGCACATGGCATGGGGATTTGATATTTTTATATATTATAAAATGACCACCATGATATGTCTGATTAACATCTGCCACCAAAGATATTACAATATAATTGACGATAGTCCCCATGCTATACATTTCATCCCTGTGACTCATTTATTTTTCTTGCTTTTTTTTTCCATTTATTTTTCTAAGTAGGAGCTTGTACTTTTTAATCTCCACCTATTTCACCTCTCACTCCTTCCCCTCTGACCACCACCTATTTTCTCTCTGTATCTGAGTCTATTTCATTGTTTGTCCATTTGTTTTGCTTAGATTTCACATATGAGTGAAATTACATGGTGTTTGTCGTTCTCTGTCTGACTTATTTCACTCATCATAATACCCTCTATATCTATCTATATTGTTGAAAATGTCAAGATTTCATTCTATTTAGTGGTTGAGTGATATTCCTTTGTATAAATATACCACATCATATTTATCTACTCATTTATCAGTGGCAAATATAAAAAATGCTGCAATAAATATAGAGGTGCATTTTTTTAATTTAGTGTCTTTTGTCTTCTTTAATACCCGGAAGTAGAATTACTAGATCATATAATAGTTCCATTTTTAATTTTTTGAGTAACCTCCATACTTTTTCCCATAGAAGCTGTATCCATTTACATTCCTACCAAAAGTGTCTTAGGGATTCCTTTTCTCCACAGCCTTGTCAACACTTGTTATTTATTATATTTTTGATAACAGCCATTCCGACAGGTGCGAGATGATTCTACACTGTAATTTTAATTTGTATTTCCCTGACAGTGATGCTGAACATCATTTCATATGCCTGTTGGCCATCTGTATGTCTTCTTTGAAAAAAATGTCTATTTGGATCCTCTTCCCATTTTTTAATTGGGTTGTTTGGTTTTTGCTGATGAATTTTATGAATTCTTTTTTTATTTTTAATATGAGACCTGCATCAGGTATAAATTTTGCAAATATCTTCTCCTTTTCAGGAGGTAGCCTTTTTGCTAGTTTCCTTTGCTGTGCAAAGGCTTTTTAGTGTGATGTAATTACATTTGCTTATTTTTGCTTTTGTTTCCCTTAACAGAGGAGGCATAGCCAAAAAAAACATTGCTAAGACAGGCTTTAAATTGTGGCATATGTTTTCTCCTTACAGTTTTGTAGTTTCAGGTCTTACATTTAAGTCTTTAATCCATCCTGGAGTTTATGCTGTGTATATGCTGTGAAAAAGTGGTCCAACATGATTCTTTTGCATGTGGCTGTACTGTTTTCCCAGCACTATTTATTAAAGACGCTGTGTTTTCCCCATTGGATATTCTTGCTTTCTTTGTCATAGATTAATTGACCATTTAACTGTGGTTTTATTTCTGGGAACTCTATTCTCTTCCACTGACTTATGCATCCGTTTTTTGTGCCAGTACCATACTGTTTTGATTACTGCAGTGGTATAGTTTGAAATCACGGACTGTGATACCTCCAGCTTTGTCCTTTCTCAAGATCGTTTTGGCCATTTGGGTTGTTTTGTGTTTCTATATGTGGTTTTAGAATTTTCTGTTCTAGTTCTGTGAAAAGTGCTATTGGTATTTTGATAGGAATTGCACTAAATCTGTAGATTGCCTTTGGTAATACGGTCATTTTAACATTAAATATTTCAATCCATGACATGCTATTTCTTTCTATTTGTTTGTATTATCTTCAGTTTCTTTCAATGTCTTACAATTTTCTGAGTACAAGTATTTTACCCTCTTGCTTAGATTTAATTCTAGGTATTTTATTCTTTTTGATACAATTAAAAATAGAATTGTTTCCTTGATTTCTTTTCTGATGCTTTTTGTTAGTGTATAGAAAAACAACATGTTTTTGAGTGTTAATTCTATATCCCACAACTTTACTGAATTCATTGGTGAGTTCTTACAGTTTTTTGGTAGTGTATTTAGGATTTTATATATAGTATCATGTCATCTGAAAATAGTAACAGTTTTACTTCTTCCTTTCCATTTTGGATTGCTTTATTTATTTTTTGCCTGAATGTTATGTGGCTAGGACTTCCAATACTATGTTGAATAAAAGTGGGGAAAGTGAGCGTCCTTATCTTTTTCCTAAGTAAATGCTTCAGCTTTCCACAGATGAGTATGAGAGCTGTGGGCTTGTCATATATGGCCTTTATTATATTGAGATATATTTCCTCTATACCCTTAACTTTGTTAAGAATTTTTATCATAAATGGATGTTGAATTTTGTCAAAAGCTTTTTCAGCATCTAGTGGAATGATCATATTTTTTCTTCAGTGTGTTAATGTACTATGTCACATTGATTGATTTGCAGATATCGGACCATTCTTGCATCCCTGGGATAAATCCCACTTGATCACGGTGTATAATTCCTCTACTGTGTTATTGAATTTAGTTTTCTAATATTAATTGAAGATTTTTACATCTATGTTCATCAGTGACATTGGACAGGAATTTTTGATCAGGGTGATGCTGACCTTACAGAATGAGTTCAGAAGTGCTCTTCCTCTGAAATTTTTTGAAATTGTTTGAAAAAGAAAAGTGTTAATCTTTCTTAACCCTAAACACTTAACTCTGCTTAACACAAGTATTTCATAGCATTTACCTGTGACACCATCTGATGCTAGAATTTGCTGTTTGAATGTGCTATACCATATTTATTCCTAATTAATAAATAGGGTTATTATTGAGGGAGAGGAGAATCAGAGGAATTTGATATTTGCTTCATTTTTTTTTTCATAATTCTCTATTTTTAGCTCATAGTCTTGAAATTTCAGCTGATTTGACATGTAGGAGGAGTCGAGGAATGGTGGAACAGGGGCTAGCCTTAATTACTGAAGGTAGCCCACAAGCCATTTGGTAATAGAATAGAAAAAAAAAATTTCTTGATTCATTTCAAAGAGAGAAATTTACAAGGAGGCTAATACCTTGCTATCCTGATCACATAACTGAGTTAATGTAAATCAAGTGACTTGAGCTTTAATCTTTTTTTTTTTTCTTTTTGTGGCTCTTATTGCAACTTACCTTGGCCATACTTTAAAATTTAAGAAGGATATTTTAGTTCATTTGATGATATTTATTCATAAAATCCTAAAGGGATTTGACTCCCTTTTGAGAGGTATAAAACTTGTGACGGAAAGCACACATAAAATTTAAACTGTGTTTTCCCTAACGGATGGCTTAATAGGGCAGGAACTCTTACTCAGACAAATAATTAGCTTTCCAATAGAAAGGTAAACAAAACTATAAATTATGATTAGATAAATGTTCTTCCCTGCAGAGACAAATTAGTCAACACTATTCCTCAGCTGTGATATGTAGATGTTATACTATTGAGAAAGCTTTGTGAATAAATCTGGGAAAATAATTAAAAGAGTCTGAAAACTGTACTCTTTTGTTCATGATATGCATGTGTGTTATAATTTAATGCCTTGATTTGTATATTACTTTTTCATTTTCCCTGTTTCTGTTAAGGTAAAGGCAATAAAGAGGAGAATTTAAATGATTTTAATTACAAGGAAGAAATAAATGCACTCAGAGAAGCTTTGTATTTGATAACGTTTTCCAATTGGAAGTTCCTATGACAGTGCCAGGGTTTCCTCAACCATTTATTTACATAAAAATCTTGCCACTTAAATACATACATTTAAAGCAATCAAATGTCCAGTATTAAAAAGCAAGGTTTTTTTTTTTTAACCTCATTCTTCCAAAATGATTGTTTTAAGAATAGAATTTTGATTAATCAGCTCAGACTGCCACACAAAATACCACAGACTGGGTGGCTTAGGTGATTTCTTTCATAAATGGTGAGGACAAAAGAGGCAAGCAATGGGTCTAAGATAGATCAGTGCCTTCTTGGTACCAGGTATTGTGTAAGATAAATCTGGAAAGCTGATTTCATTTAATCTTTATGTTCCTGTAGTACTTTATGATCTGTATTTACAAGTTAGCTAACTATGGTGCAAGATAATTATTAACTTATCAAAAACCACATAACTAGTAAGTAGTAGAGCAGATATTTAGCCCAGGTTTATGTGACCCCAAAACTTTAATTTTTTTTTCAAAAAAATACTACTCTTAATTTCTTGCTATTATCTTTCAATAATGGGAACAATCTTCATGTGATATGTCTATTTCATACTTTCAAATTATATAAAATCATAGAGGAATATCAGATCTAATGGAAACCATAAATATCATCTAATTCAAACTTTTCATTTTGTTTAAAAGGAAGTAAACTCAAAGTGATAAAATGCCCTCTCAGAGCTTTACAACTTCTTATTCAGTAAGACAAAGATTCATATTATGAACTAGATTCTGATTTTAATTTACCCGGTTATTTTAAAGGGTATGGTATCAGTGCCTTACATATCTATTTATGTATATTTCTTATATATGCATCATCAATCTCAGTTATTGGGGAATAGGGATTTCCCTATGATTGTCAACTGAAAAAAAAGCACCATCTAAAAGTTGAGAACTCTGTTTTATATTCAATGGACTTTCTGAGGACTTCAAACCTGGGAGGCAGCCTCTCAGCTCTGAGGGATGTCTCTGAAGGGGTAGGGAAGGACTTAGGTTATATAGAAGTTTTACAACAAAGACTAAGTAGTCAGAGCATCAAAAGATTACTGTTAATTAAGAAAATCATATATTTCAAGTTAATGAACTTAACACATTCCTATATACTGGAAGATGCAAGAGTCTGGGGTCATTGAAATCATTCCTTTGATATGAACCTTAGCTATCTAGTGCCAGTGTCCTGTTCTTTCCCATCCTGAGTCACCTCAGGGTATACCACTGGGGTTGGCTGCAGAGCCTGAGAGCTTGGCTGACATCAGGGCAGCTGCTTATTTCCATCCTGAGTTCCATCGTAGTGGGGAGGGGAGTGACAAAAGTGTATTGATGGCTGCAGCATCCTTTGTTTACTGATATGGCAGGCAAATTTTTCATTCAAGTGATCCTCAACATTATATAGCTTACCCTATGGGAAAAGGTAGGGGTACACAAGTTTGGTAGGGGAGTTCTAGAGGGATGAGTTTTGCTATTTGGAATTCCTATCAGGCAGGTTGTTGTTGTTCTTGAGATTGGTCCTTGGCTTGGAGGTCTTTAGTCTGTCCCAGGGCTCAGGGAAGAGTCATATATTTGAAAAGAATTACTGTTTTAGACAAAATTATTAATTAGCACTTGTGGGAAGGATCCAAAGTGATGCTCAGTCTTAGGGATGTGACCAACACAGGGACAGTGAAGGAGAGAGAGGCATCACCTTTTTGAGTCAGTAGATTCCTGGGCTTGATTATGAGTTCAGGTGCCTCAGAACAATATTGGAGCAGGAACAAACATGGTTGCTGATTCAGGAGACTCCATGTTAGGGATTTCCAGATAATATCAGGATATGAGCTAAGTGTTCCATGCCTCGATACAGAATTTCATGTAAGAAGATTAAAAAAAAAAAAAAGTGAGGAACTTGGGAAAGAAGGAAAGACTAAGAATGAAAATAATTGAGATTACTGGCAAGGCTCTCTTCTTAGATTCTGTTTGACTTGTCACTTTTAAACCACAAAATATCATGAAGCCTAGACAGATGACCTTGACATAACTATTTTCTCTTTGACCTAGGACCAGTTTTTCCATGAATTTGTTGTTGTTATTATATGAGAAATATTTGGAAAGTTATTTTTTAAGCAAAAATGGTATTTTGTGAGAGTGTAGAAGTTGACAGGTCTAGGGGGTATTGTAGAAGAACCCTAGGGCATCAAAAAATTATCTAAGAAAGGTAAGGGTCAAGGTACAGAGTTTTTTAAAAAAAACAACAGGAAATAAATACAACTTGGTATGGTTATTGGACTATTTTCACGGAGCATATATCAAGAAGTTAAAGTACTTAGCAGAGAAAGTGACATAACCATATCAAAAAGCAAAGGAAATCTGAAAAATTTGCAACCCTAGTATAAATAAATAATTGTGTGGTTACTCACAGTAATAACTTCTTACAGAATAACACAATTGGCTGGAAGAAGAAACACTCTTAGTTAAGAAATTGTCTATATATTCAAAGACAATTAGAGATGAGTTGTTTATCTTAAAGTTATAGCCCTAGATAATTTACTCTCAATACTATCTGGGCATTATTGAGATAAATAACTTACATGTTTATTTCAACTCTTAAGTGTAGACAGAGGGAAAAGATGTTTAATATGTTGTTGAAAAGCTGTATTGTGGACATAGGAAAAATGATTATATTAAAATATTAAAATTATTGAGATTTTGTGAGACTATCAATGAAAGAGAATAAAGAAAATAACATAGATAATGGCTTCAAAGATCAAAGCAATTATGGAGATGGGATTAAGATGGTAGAATAGAAGGACTTGAGCTCAACTTCTCTCCTGAAAACAACAAAATCCACAACCAAATACTGAGCAATCTTCAACCAAGTGGACTGGAAACTTTCAAAAAGATATCCTACTCCAGAAGACAAAGAGGAGGCCCATCAAGAGGTAGGAGGGGCAATTACGTGATATAAGCAACCCCACACCTCCTGGTGGGAAGCCCCACAGAATGGAAAGTAACTGGTTCACAGAGACTCCCCTGCAGGAATGAGAGTTCTGAGCCCCACATCAAACTTTCACGTGTGGGGATCTGGCACTGGGAGAAAGAACCCCCAGAGCATCTGGCATTGAAGGCCAGTGGGGCTTGTGTGCAGGAGCTCCATGGGACTGGGGGAAACAAACCCCATTCTTAAAAGGCACATACAGACTTTCACATGCACTGGGTCCCAGGGCAAATCTAAAATTTCCCTAGGAATCTGGGTCAAACCTGACTGCAGTTTTTGGAGGACCTCCTAGGAAAATAGGTGTGAATGTGGCTTGTTGTGGGGGAAGGACACTGGAAGCAAAGCTCTTGGGAATATTCATCAGCATGTGTTTTCTCTGGAGGTGGCCATTTTAAGAAAATCTGGCACCACCCATCAGTGCTGAGAGGCCCCAGGCCAAACAACAATCCAGGTGGGATCACAGCCCCACCCATCAGTAAATGGGCTGCCTAAAGACCCCTCAGGCACACAGCTGCCTCTAATCCCATCCAGAGACTAAGCCCCACCCACCAGAGGGATAGGAATCAGCTCCACCTACCAGTGGGCAGGCATCAGTCCCTCCCATCAGGAAGCCTACAGCAAGCCCCCATACCAACCTCAGCCACAAGGGGGGCAGACACCAGAAGTAAGAGAGGCCACAACTCTATTATCTGTAAAAAGGTCACCACACCAAAAACCTATAAGGTCAGATGAGGCAGAAAGAAAAAACCCTAGAAAAATAGCTAAGTGATCAGCCGTTCGGACAAGGGGATTAATTGCTAAAATTTATAAACACCTCCTGCAGCTCAATACCAAGAAAACAAACAACCCCATCAATAAGTGGGTAGAAGGTCTAAACAGGCAAGAAGACATACAGATGCCAAAAAAACACATGAAAAGATGTTCAACATCACTCATTATTAGAGAAATGCACAACAAAACTACTATGAGGTACCACCTTACACCAGCCAGAATGGCTATCATCAAAGGGTCTACAAACAATAAGTGCTAGAGAGGGTGTGGAGAAAAAAGAACCCTATTACACTGTTGGTGGGATTGTAAATTGGTGCAACCATTGTGGAAAACAGTATGGAGATGCCTCAGAAAACTAAAAATAGAACTCCCATTCGATCCAGCAATCCCACTCCTGGGCATCTATCCAGAGAAAACCGTGACTCACAAAGACACATGTACTCCAGTGTACATTGCAGCATGGAAACAACCTAAATGTCCATTGGCAGAGGAGTGGATCAAGATGTGGTACATATATACAATGGAATATTCCTCAGCCATTAAAAGGAATGAAAAACTGTTATTTTTAGCAACATGGATAGACCTAGAAATTATCATACTAAGTAAAGTCAGTCAGACAATGAGACACCAATATCAAGTGCTTTCACTGACATGTGGAATCTGAAAAAAGGACAGACTGAACTTCTTTGTAGAACAGTTGCTGACTCACAGACTTTGAAAAACTTACGGTTTCCAAAGGAAACATTTTGGGGGGTAGGGGGATGCGCTGCTGGTGTGGAATGGAAATCCTTTAAAACTGGATTGTGATGACCATTGTACAACTATAAATGTAATAAATTCATTGAGTAATAAAAAAAGATCAAGGCAATTGAGTTTCCACAGTAAAAGGAAAAAATGATGAGAAAGAATTTGGTGGTAGAGAAAAAGCCCTTTTTCTATGTTCAGGTGGAATGTGTAATCAGACTTTTGGGAGAATATACTATACAGAAGAATGAATTGAATATTTAGGATATTTTAAACTTTTTCTGATAATAGTAATATGTTCCATTTATATAACTGAGAAAAATGAAAAAAATTAACTATAAAATAAATCAATAATTCTAATACTCAGAGGTAGCTATTAGAACATTTTGAAATAGTTCCTTCTGATTTTCTATGTATTTTTATTTGACTAACATAATGAAGTTTACAATTTTATAGACTTTAAAATTATATTTTTTAACTGTGTCTTGATTGCTCAAATCAAGGAGACAATGAAATTGAAGTCATATAAAAATGTACAAACAAGCAAACTGGACTAAGAGTACATGAATAAGGAGGAAATCAATGTGTGTGATAAATAGTAATGTAAGAAACACCCAGTATGTTCACCTACTGTTCTAATATCTCTCAGTTTTGCTGTTTTTCAAAATGATGCTATTTATTCAACTTTCTCCTATTGACAGATGATTTCAAAGGAGTTATGGCTGGCATAAAAGACTAATTACATTTTAGTCTTTGATCACAAATAATCCTTTTATGTAAGATATATTTTTAACTCCTGGCAAGCAGCCTGCAGCAATGAGTACTACCTAAATCAGGGCAGCAGTCTTCAGAAAATCCCTAGGCCGGCTGTACAAACCTACCTATTCCTGCTTCCACTTAGGATGAAGAAATCTACAGAGATCATTGCTTACATATAATTAATCAGAAAATGTCAAAAGATCACCAAAAACATCCATTTTCTTGAACCCATCAGAAAACTAAGTTTATAAGGCAACCGAGCTTTGGAATAATTGGGGCCCCCAACATAAAAGTGACTAACCTCTCTCAAGCTCTTTGTACCACCCTCTGCCAGGTACTCCTGAGAAAAATGGGTGCTGAACAGGAGATAAGAGAGAATCCCCTTGCTGGCACAAGTGTGGAGATGACCAGTGGTTGCTGGAGAATAGGGGAAAAAAAAAAAGAAAAAACCAGCTCACTTTCATGGAAACTTGTCTCCTACAAAGTTAAGTCTTAAGTTACTGGTCAGGAGATAAAACATTCTCTCGTTCCCAGTGCATGAAGATCTGTTGCTTCCTGGAAAAAGAAAGAGTAAAATCTCTTGGGCAGGAAATTCTCAGTCAAGACCAACCACAGATTACAGGCAGGAGTTAGCTGACACAGGGAAAATGGACAGGGCCACTGAGAAAGCCCTGTCCTTTGCACAGAGCCTGAGGTCGAGGCTAGACAAGGAAAGAGAATTCTGCTGGATAAATTAGGAGTATGGGATTAACAGCTATGCGCCATTACATGAAAAATAGATAAACAGTAAGGATTTACTGTACAGCACAAGGAATTATGTTCAATATCTTGTAATAAGCTATAATGGAAAAGAATGTGAAAAAGAATATAGACATGAATCACTTTGCTATATACCTGAAAGTAACACAATATTGGAAATCGACTATAATTCAATTAAAAAAAAGAAAGAATTCTATCATCCTCCATTACAAACCTAGTACCTGTTAAAATATTCAAACAAGGAAGCTATTAGACTGAGGTGTCTCTAATGCTCTGGTAGCCTAGGTAAGCAAACTGAGACCTAAGCCAGAGTCAGTTCACTGGAATCTGAGAAAAGGAAACTGAAGAACAGCTCATCACAAACAGCCAACCAGCCTTCCCCAAGCAAGCAGTAGTGGAGTAGATCATTTCTTTGCTTTGCTTCCTGCGCTTTCTGTACAAAAGCCTTGCTCTGAGCTCAAGTCAGGCAGCTCACCCTACTGCTTTGGTTTAGCACTGCCAGATTCCATTTGATGTTTGCCTACATAATCCCTTGAAGTTGCTAACCTGCCTCAGTTTACCTTTTAACATGTCTGTGACAAACAGCCACAAGGTACCACTGTAGCACAAGGGGTGCAGGAATTGCTGAAGGGGAAGCGGCAAACTAATCAGAGAAACTAAACCCTCTGGTCCTCCAGTGCCACTCTAAGCAAGAGGTAAGAGCTGCCAATCAACCACTGGAAAACACTATAGCCTCTAGTGTCCTGAGGGGAACAAGAGTATCAATAAAAGGTAAACATACAAAAAAAATGCAAAAAAATCTTTTCAGTGAGTTTGTAGTAAATGTGAGATAGTGTCATCCTAATTCATATTTTTGTCCGTCCAGCCTCTCTTCCATTTACACTTCACAACATCCTCCCCTGATACAAAAGCTGATCTGACTGTATAAAGCAAAGTCCATAAAACAAAGAGGATGAAAGTAAGGTACATTGCTTTTGAACCTAAGTAGGACAGAGAGGAGCTGATATTTACCAAGGCTTTGTTATATACAAACCTTTCATGTATTTTCCCTGCCAGTAACCTTGGAAGACATCAGAGAATGTTTCTCCCAATCAGAGGACCAGCCTCTGAACTGCTCTAAAACCAAGAAAGCATAAGAATATTAGTGAATTGTCAGTTCAGGTTTTATAGTAATCTTCAAAATGCCCAGAAAGCTAATGAGAATATTAGATGATTCCAGGTGTTCATTTTAGGTGTTGGTGTAAGATTTAATGAAGCATATCTCTATGCTCAACTCTTCAGTTTATAGTACTATGGGCATTTAAATCCAGTCTTATTGTTTACTTTTCTGGGAACAGTAAAATAATGTACATGTATGGTGGAAAGGTCAATGGACAAGGAATGAAGACATTTCTTTCTGGTTTGGGGAGATTATGAATAAAGCTGCTATAAACATTTGTGTATGGGTTTTTGTGTGAGAAATTCACTTGGATAAACACCTAAAATATTACTACCTTTTTTTTTTTGCTTTAAAAGAAACTGCCAAACCATTTCCAAGAGGCTTACTGATTTGCATTACCAAAAATGAATGGGAGGTCTTGTTTTTCCACTCCCCTTGAGCATTTGATATTGTTATTTTGTTTGACTTTTGCAATTCTAATAGATGTGCAATGGTGTCTCATTGTGGTTTTAATTTGCATTTCTTCACAAATGATGTAGAGCATTTTTTTTTTACACTGTTACTTGTCATCCATATATCTTTTTGGTGAAGTTTCCCCATTCAGATCGTTTGACCATTTTTGATGGAATCATTTGTTTTATTGTTGTTGGATTTTAAGCTTTTATTTATTTTTTATTTTTTTATGCTTTCATTTAGCATATTTTTCAATATACCTTTTTATCAACTTACAAAAAATACATATTGTAAATAGGTGTTACATATATTTCTTTTTTTAATATATATTGATTTTTATTTTTTTCCATTATAGCTGGTTTACAGTGTTCTGTCAGTTTTCTACTGTACAGCATGGTGACCCAGTTACGCATATGTGTATACATTCTTTTTTTTCATATTATCATGCTACATCATAAGCGACCAGACTTAGTTCCCAGTGCTACACTGTAGGATCTCATTGCTAATTTTAAGCTTTGATATACCCTGGAGATAAGTCTCATAGAAGATATGTAATTTGCAAATATTTAGCCTCAGGCTATAGCTTATCTTCTCAATTTTTTAACGGCATATCTCAGAGGATAAAACTTTGAAGTTCTGATAAAGTCTAGTTTATCAATTTTTCTCTTATGGATTATACTTTTAGTGTTGTATCTCACAATTCATGCCAATCCAAAAGCCATGTAATTTTCTTACACAGGAATCAGATTATTCATGTGTCACCGTAACTGTGCGAATTGTCTCCTGATATCTTATTTTTGGGCTGTCTTGAGAACCAAGTGTCTATGCCACTCAGGTCAGAGTTAACAACTATTCTAGAGTTTTTAATGGAAAGAAAAGGAATTTCCAGTAACATTTGTCTTACAGATTGCTAGACCTGACATTCCAGCCATTAATTTAGACAGATTTTTCAATTTTCTATTGCTTTTAGAGATAATCTATAGTAACTTAAATGTAAGTGTTGATAATTTAGGGGAAAATTGGTGCAGAGTTTGACAGGTTATTTTTTCTAATGTTACTACTACTTCTTATTTCCATTGCTTATTGAATTTAGTAGAAGCACCAAAGTTTTGCTCAGTGAAATAATGTCCAAATGGTGGAATCTATATTTATTAACTTCTTCGATTTATTATTATCCTCAAATAGAATTTTTTTTTGGCCAGTGTTGTATTTAAGATTGGTTCCCTTAATATAATTCTCAATTTAATCTTGAATATAAACTTGAATTCCTTTGTGAGATGCAATTCCACAGAGACTGGTTTTGATATGAGTGCCAGCTTGTGATTGATGTGGAAGTTCAAGAGAACCTCCAACTATCTAATTATAATCATATATCTACCTCCTCCAGTTGAGCTCTCTGAGGTCACATCTAGTTGTGTCAACATATTAAGAGAATATTTCACATAGTAGAAAATTGACAAACATTTGTTACATTTTCACTTGAACTTTATTGATGGTAACTTAAGATATGTGATATATGCTCTCAGGACTATGTTTTAACTGACTCTGATGTGGATTAGAAGCACTCTATGGAGAAAAGAAACTATGAACACCGCTTTTCTATTCTTTTAGCCTTTTGAATCAAATGTGGGTAAAATATAACAATTCTTATTAATCAGAGCCTGATTAGAGAATTATGTTTCAATGTTTGGGATCTAAAAATTTAAAACATTTTCCTTTTTTATAAGGACATCAGTCATTATCAGATTAGGGCCCATCCAAATGACCTCACTTTAACCTGATGACATCTATAAGAACTTTATTTCCAAATAAGATAACATTCTAAAATACTGGAGGTTAAACATTCTCAAGTACTGGAGGTTAGGATCCAACATATCCTTTTTGGGGGGACACAACTTAGTCCATAATAGTCTGTCTCCTGGCCCCCTCAAAAATCAAGTTCTTCCCATTTGCAAAACATATTCACCCTTACATCCTTAAAAGTCTTAAACATTCCAGCATCAACTCTCAGTCACAAATCTCACCTAAAAATCATCAACTCATATCCCAAATCTCATCATCTAAATCACTGAAGTCAGTTAGGGTACAGTTCATCCTGGTGCCAAACTCCTCTCCATCAGTTAACCTGTAATGCCAGAAAATTTACCTACTTTTAAAAGTACAACAGTGGGACAGGGATGGCATATACATTCCCATTAAAAAATGGAAAAATGGGAATGAAAAAGAGGTCATGGTTCCCAATCAAGTCTGAGACCTAGCAGGACAAATTTCATTAGGTTTTAAGGCTTGAGAATAATCCTCTTTGGCTTGATGTTCTGTCCTACAGGTCCACCTGGGTGGTAGGCTCAACTTCTGGAACTGATGAAGTGGTGTTGGTGTGATTTTTCCCTTTTCTCTCTCTCTCTCTCTCTTTTTTTTTTTTTTCTTTTTTGGGCCATACAGCAGCAATATGGAAGTTCCTTGGCTAGAGTTTGAACTGGAGCTGAAGCTGTGAGCCTGTCTCACAGCCACAGCAACACCAAATCTGAGCTGCATCTGAGACCTATGCCACAGCTTGTGGTGATGCTGGTTACATTAACCCACTGAGCGAGGCCAAGGATTCAGCCTGCACCCTCATGGATACTAGTCACTTTTCTTAACCCAATGAGCCACAACAGGAACTCTGATTATTCCCTTTTCTTAAAGGAAAACACACACTCACAGTCAGATAGCTCTTCTAGTTCACTTCCTTCCTGTAGCATCCCAGTAGTCTGACAAGCTTCCTTTATTTCATCTTGTTTTCTTTCCCTTTAGGTCTAAGCTGGCAGTATTTCTGCTAAAAGTGTTGACTAGATCCACAAATCACACACTTAATCTCTTTAGCAAAGTTTTGTCTAGCCATATCCTTGATGTTCTCTCTAGAGCACTTCCTCTTTTTTTTTTTTCCATATGGATAGGCTGAAAATCTTCCAAGTATTCAAGTTCTGGCTTCTTTCTGCTTAATAATGTTTTCCTCAATTATCTCCCTCCTCTCACATTTTACCATAAACATCAAGGAGAAATGAGGCCACACCTTCACACTTTGTTTAGAAATCCCTATCAAAATTTGTCACTTATAAGTTTATTTTTCACAAAGTTTATACTTTCCCCAGAATTCATATTTAAGGCAAGCTAGAATTTCCCAGGTACCAAAATAGATATTAGTCAGGATTCTCCAGAGAAAAAGAACCGTTAAGAAATTCACACATGGGGAGTTCCTGTCATGGCGCAGTGGTTAATGAATCCGACTAGGAACCATGAGGTTGCAGGTTCGATCCCTGATCTTGCTCAGTGGGTTAAGGATCCAGCATTGCCGTGAGCTGTGGTGTAGGTTGCAGATGCAGCTCGGATCCCACATTGCTGTGGCTGTGGCTGTGGCGTAGGCCGGAGGCTACAGCTCTGATTCGACCCCTAGCCTGGGAATCTCCATATAGCTCAGGAAGCGGCCCTAGAAAGGGCAAAAAGACAAAAGAAAAAAAAAAGAAATTCACACATGGGAGTTCCCATTGTGGCTCAATGTGTTAAGGACCTGACATTGTCTCTATGGGGATGCAGGTTAGCTCCCTGGCCTGGCTCAGTGGGTTAAAGATCTGACATTGCCACAAGCTGCAGCATAGGTCACAGATGTGGCTCAGATCTGGTGTTGCTGTGGCATTGGCTCCAGCTTCAACTGTGATTCAACCCTGGCATGAGAACTTCTATTTGCTATAGGTGTAGCCATAAAAAGAAAAGAAGAAATGCACAAACACACATGCATAAGAGAAAGAAAGAGGTAGGGACAGACAGAGACAGAGTGAGACAGAGAGACTGACAGATTGACTTATTTTAAAGAATTGGTTCATATGATAGCAGGAATTGGCAAGTTCAAAATCTAGACGGTAAGCAGACAGGGAGGAAATTCAGGTAAGAGTTGATGTTCTAGTCTTGAGACTGAACTGCAAAGGACAAGACAGGCAGGCTGGAGACTCGGGCTGAGTTTCTATGTTCTGTGAGGCCAAATCCCTTTTATGGGAAGCCTCTTAAGGGCTTGAACTGATTGAATGAAGCCCATTCACATTTTGGAAGGTAGTCTGCTGTACTTAAAATCTACTGATTTAAATTTTTAATCACCTCTAAGATGTATTTTAACAGTAACATCTCGACTCACATTTAACTAAACAACTGGGCACCACAGCCAAGCCAAGTGGATAATCCATCAAGCACTTTGGTAATATCATGGAATTGAAACTGACTTTGTAATTGACAAAGGCTGACCCTGCTATGAAAGGAGTATGGCAAGAGAACAGAGACTTCCCATGGGGAATCATCAAATCTAAATTACTCCAAGATAGACAAAAATCCTTTTTCCTTTAATTGAGTAGATTAGAGCATAATGTAGTAGAAATTGCATGAGCTGGAATTCAAACAAACCTATGCACTAATTATGATTCTACCATTTACAATTGTGTGACTTCAAAAAAATTATAGGTAATTAGAATGATTTACTTTTTAGTCATTGAGTGGACAAACCATTGGCTTCCCTCATGGGGAAGCCCAGCTGATTATTAGATAATGGTGTAGCTCAAATTCATTGTTCACCAAGAGGAATTTGAAATAAAGACTGTGCTGCAGAGGTAGAATTTTGTACATCTAACCTAAAAGTAATGTCAAACATTATACTCATGGTTTGGTATTTGTCCAAAATCTTAGAAATATCTTATCATTGGGTTTTTAGGGATGACTTTATATGATAGACTTCTCTCAGATATAGTATTGTTTCGATTTTAAATTTCTTTTTAGATAGATATTCTAGTTAAAATGCCCAGAGGCTACTATAAAATGGAATGCTTGTAAATAACCAGCCTGTTGAGATCTTTTTAAATAAGAAGAACATATTTGTAGAAAACTAGAGGGAATTTAATCAAAGTGTTGACATGCTGCCAAATAAATCAGAGAAAAATAGTCATCACATGCTGAAAATTCAAAAATAATCACTATCAATCAAACCAACAATGCTAAACAAAGATAAACAATTGGAAAAGACAGAACCAGAATTTCTGAAAACTACTTCCAAGTCCTGCACACCAGAAATTGCATTTTCATGCAAATATTTGAAATGTATCTGAAATGTTTGAATAGTACTCTTGCAATGATCATTTCAGAAATTATTGTCAATAGTTTTATATTTACGCTAGTTGAAAATTTTGCCTAAAATATGGACTGAAAGATACAGGTTAAGCTCAGTGGTTCACAGTCTAGGTCACTGTTTCTGCTGCTACTTACACTCCTAGGCTGGAAATCTAGGAGTCATCTTTGTTCCTCTTTTTTCCTTCTCCCATCCCCTGTATCCAATCCATCAGCAAGTCTTGTCATTCTCGCCTTCAAAATCTATCTCAAATTAAATTCCTTCTCACCACTCCACTCTGTCACTCTATTCCGAGCAACCAGGCCACTGTCATCTGTCACATGATTTATCGAAATCACCTCTCAACTGGTTTCTTCGATCTATTCTTAACCCCTCATAGTCTATTCCTCACACAGCAACCAGAGATCCTTTCCAAGTTAAATCATGTCTGTCTCTGGCACAAAATCTTTTTTTTTTTTTTTCCGTTTCTTGGGCCACTCCTGAGGCATATGGAGGTTCCCAGGCTAGGGGTCAAATTGGAGCTGTAGCTGCCAGCCTATGCCAGAGTCACAACAACGTGGGATCCCAGCCACGTCTGCAACCTACACCACAGCTCACGGCAACACCGGATCCTTAACCCACTGAGCAAGGCCAGGGTTTGAACCCGCAACCTCATGGTTTTTTGTCGGATCCATTAACCACTGAGCCGTGACGGGAACTCCCTGACACAAAATCTTTTGATGGTTTCTTACAACACTTATAACATCTAGCATTTTTACAGTGGCTTAAAGACATCTACTTGATTTGGCCTCTCTTTTTATTCATGTTCTCCCAATCCAGAGCACTCTGTGTCAGACTCTTAGGCATTTGTCCTGTCCCTTGAAGAAGCCAAACATGTTTTTTTAACTTTTAAATTCCCACTCTTTGCTCTACCTAGGTGCTCTCTCTTTAGATTTTCAAGTAGATTCTCCTGTCACCTGTCCTCACCTTCATTTTCTCATGTTCTACCTTTTAACCTCTTTCACTTTGCTTGTAAAACTCATCATTGTATGAAATTGTACTGTTCATGTATGGTCGACTGGCTCACTGTGTGTCTCTAGCAATAAAAATAAGTTCTCCATAAAGCATTAGAATTTTTAGGCATTTTTGGTTGTTGTTCTTGTTGCTCGTCACTATATTCCAGCTCTAAAGTACCTGGTAATATATATTGAATAAATGAATAAAGAATGAATAAATGTCTGTGGGAAACCTAGCTGGAAGAAAATTATTCTCTGTACAATTATTCTAATGAAGCGAATCCAAGAATCAAATCCAAGAATCAAGAATACAGGGTTGAAATTAAAAAATGAGAAGTAATCTTAATTGTGCTACCAGCTCATGCTAAGACTTTCTTTCCCAAAGAGTCTCTTTATGCTGACAGAAATTGAAATAAAAGTAATTTTACTTCTTTCCTTTTTTTGGCCATGCCTGCAGCAGATTAAACCCATGCCACAGCAGGGCCCTGGGCCTTGCTGAGATAACAACATAGGATCCTCTGCTATACCACAAAGGAACTCCTACTTCTTTCATTACAACCAACTGAGACTTTGCTTAATTTATGTTTCACTATAATAGAAAGTGTGTGTGTGTGTGTGTGTGTGTGTGTGTGTGTGTGTGTGTGTTTAATTTTGTCAGAAATTGTCAGCTACAAATCTGAAGATGTAGCCTCAATAATGGTTCAAGACTAACCCATTCGGGCCCTTCTTTTCTGGAACATAGATGTGAGTGCAGAGGAATTGAAGCTTTTATATTCCTCTTATGGTCTTCCCAATTTTGATGAAACTTTGAGATATCTTTGGCCGGGTCCTCCTCTGCTTGGAGAAAGTTTAATTGTACCAAGAGAAATTTAAGTCGACTTACAATCTGGGGAATGGTTGGAGAAGGGGAAGGTTTGGGGAACAAGCTGCTATTATCCTAGATGCAATTATCTTAGAGTCCTAGAATCTAGATCTGCTTGAGGCCAGCTCTACCTATGTCCTTCTAAGTCAGTGAACCACTTTACTATTTTAATTGTTGGAAACAAATTTGGCTTTGTTTTGTGTCACTTTCAGCAGAGTCCTGAGTAATTCATTTAGAAGAAGAATAGTGTTCTTGATTAGATGCTTCACATACTCTTCTGATTATTAGACACCATATGCTGATGGTTATTACATTAGACTCACAGACATGTTATCTTATGATAGTAGGGCTCTCTGGAGTGTATCTGATTAGGACAGTTAATGCTTTGTGTAAATCTAATCTTATCTCCCATCCAAGTACTAACCAGGCCGACACTGCTTAGCTTCTGAGATCAGACAGATTGGGTGCATGCTGTAGACTGTGTAAATCTAATCTTATCTAGAGTCCTATATGTTAAGCAAGCACATTTTTATGTGGATGTTTTCTCCTTTCTGCCTAGAGAGAGCTTTGAAAGGGCTGTGTAGAACAAGAGACCTCTTTGGGGATATGTCTGCGAATCAACAAATTGTAAATATCGAAGTAGAAGAGTGAAATAACTTTCCCCAAGCATAAAATGAATTAACTCATTGGTCCTGAGAAAGAAATGGTTAAAGGTAATAAAGTCTAATCTCTGTTCATAGCCCTTATTTAAGAGTAATTTCATTTCATTGAACTTCGTGAGGTCACTATACTTCTTAGCATCTCTTTGATTTTTAAAATGAAGCTCAAAGTCTTTAACTTAGTAAACAATCCTCTTCATGACCTAGCTTCTCCTTCCTTCCACAACCTCATTCCACCACATGCTTTGTCAAGCTGTTAAAGATTCCTGAAACACCCTCCTTTGAGTTTCTTTGTTTTTGCATATTCATTTGCCTCTGTCCACAATGCTGTCCTAAACTTTGTATATTCTTTACTTCTAACAGTGCCTGAGATGTGGTGGATATTCAACAGAAGTCTGCTTAAATGAATGCATTTCTTTTCTTCTGTACGCATTTACTACCTAGAGAAATTAGAGATATCAGAAAGCATATTGAGAATTAGCTTATTAAATACATAAATGATTGCTCATTTAGGAAAAGAATGGTGAAATGGGATTGTATAATTTTTATATTGAATAAAGATAAAAGCATATTCTTATTTTTCCTACCACAGAATTCCTGAGCACCCTAAAGTCTTAATTGTTGTTATCCACAAAAAAGAAGTAACCTCACTTTTCAGTCTTTTATTTTTACTGTCACAGATTATTTGTGCTCTGTGACCCTGTTAAAAAGATTTCAGTGGGCCAATCGCCAACTTACAATTTGCTTTAGTTTAAATGTACTTGTTATTAAAGAAAGTTTAGACTCATATAAATTACTTAAAAAAATTATTTTGGTAGTATAATTTAACTAGATAACAATTCATTATTTTTAAATCAACTTTTGATGAAATAAATATGTTACAGAAAGGCCGCATATTTTCTTGAGAGTCAAGTATTTGTCTGGAATATTAAGACATAAGAAATAGGTATATTTATTATTTTCTTTTATTTAGTTAGTTTTTAACTCAATGAATTTTATTACATTTATAGTTGTACAATAATCATCACAACCCAATTTTATGGCATTTCCCTCCTAAACCCCCAGCCCATTCCCCCCTTCCACCCCCCCACTCCCATCTCCTTTGGAAACCATAAGTTTTTCAAAGTCTGTGAGTCACTATCTGTCCTGCAAAGAAGTTCATTGTGTCCTTTTTTTAGATTCCACATGTCAGTGATAGCATATAACCTTGGTGTCTCACTGTCTGACTAATTCACTTAGCATGATAATTTCTAGGTCCATCCATATTGCTGCAAATGCCATTATTTCTTTATTTTTAATGGCTAATATTACATTGTGTAATATACCACAGCTTCTTTATCTACTGCTCTGCCAATGGACATTTAGGTTGTTTCCATGTCTTGGCTATTGTATATAGTGCTGCAATGAACATTGGAGTACATGTATTTTTTCGAGTCATGGTTTTCTCTGGATAGATGCCCAGGAATGGGATTGCTGGATCAAATGGTAATTCTACTTTTAGTTTTCTAAGGAATCTCCATATTGTTTTCAGTGGTTGCACCAGTTTACCTTCCCTCCAACAGAGTAATAGCCTTCCTTTTTCTCCACACCCTCTCCGGCATTTATTGTTTGTAGACTTTTTGATGATGGCCATTCTGGCTGGTGTAAGAAGGTACCTCCTTGTAGTTTTGATTTGCATTTCTCGAGTAATTAGTGATGTTGAACATCTTTTCATGTGTTTTTTTGCCATCTGTATGTCTTTGGAGAATTGTCTGTTTAGATCTTCTGTCCATTTACTGATGGGGTTGTTTGTTTTCTTGGTATTGAGCTGCAGGAGGTGTTTATAAATTTTAGCAATTAATCCCTTGTCCGTTGATTCATTTGCAAATATTTTCTCCCATTCTGTGGGTTGTCTTCTCGTTTTGTCTCAGTTTTCCTTTGTTGTGCAGAAACTTTAAATTTAATTAGATCCCATTTGTTTATTTTTGCTTTTATTGTCAATTCTCTAAGAGGTGGATCTGAGAAGATGTTGCTGTCATTTATGTCAGAAAGTGTTCAGCCTGTGTTTTCCTCTAAGAGTTTTATAGTATCCAGGCTTATATTTACGTCTTTAATTCATTTTGAGTTTATTTTTGTGTATGGTTTTAGGGAGTATTCTAATTTCATTTTTTTACATGTGGCTGTCCAGTTTTCTCAGCACCACTTATTGAAGGGACTGTCTTTTCTCCATTGTATATTCTTGCCTCCTTTGTCATAGATTAGTTGTCTATAGCTGTGTGGGTTGAATTCTGGCCTTTCTATCCTGTTCCACTGATCTATATTTCTGTCTTTGTGCCAGTACCATATGTTTTTGATGATTATAGCTTTGTAGTATAGTCTGAAGTCAGGGAGCCTGATTCCTCCAGCTCCATTTTTCATTCTCAGGATGGCTTTGGCTATTCTGGGTCTTTTGTGCTTCCAAATAAACGTTAAAATATTTTGTTAGAGTTCTGTGAAAAATGTCCTTGGTACTTTAATAGGGATTGCATTGAATTGGTAGATTACATTGGGTAGTGTAGTCATTTTGACAATATTGATACTTCTAATCCAAGAGCATGGTATGTCTTTCCATCCGTTTGTGTCATCTTTGATTTCTTTCTTCAGTGTCCTATAGTTTTTAAGAGTACAGGTCTTTTGTCTCTTTAGGTAGGTTTATTCCTAGGTATTTTATTATTTTTGATGCAATGGTAAATGGGATTGTTTCCTTAATTTCTCTTTCTGATCTTTTGTTGTTAGCATATAAAAATGCAGTCGATTTCTGTGTGTTAATTTTGTATCCTGCAACTTTACCAAATTCATGGATGAGCTCTAACAGTTTTCTGATAGCATCTTTACTTTGCAGTTTCTGGGCTGCCCACCCAGGGGGTATGAGGTTGCTTATATCGCATAATCACCTCTCCTACCATCTTGATGTGGCCTCCTTTTTGTCTTCTGGAGTAGGATATCTTTTTTGACAGTTCGCAGTCTATTTGTTTGAAGGTTGTTCAGCAGTTGGTTGTAATTTTGTTGCTTTTATGAGAGAAGTTGAGCTCCAGTCCTTGTACTCTGCCATATTAATCCCATCTTGGTACATTTATTTTTATGCTAGTTTATATAGCCGTGAACATTTTTTAATATTTTAATGGAGTTATGCCTCTTTCTATGGGTGAATTTCATTTATTAAGACCATCCAATATTCTGGATGGAATATGGTGGTTCTTCAACTTTGGCTTATGTAATTAAATCTTTCTAGGACTTTATATAATATATATCCCTGGGTCTAAACGCTGTATGGGACCTTGAAATATTTTTTTCCAAGTCTAACAAGTGACTCTGATATGACTGATTTAAGGATTCCATTTTGGAGAGAAAAAAAGCTAAAATATTCCCTGGTAATATCCAGGAAAACAGTGAAATGAGAGAAGACACTTGCTTTACTCTTTAGAAAGAAAAATAAGGAGTCTAAGGAGTTCAAAATTAGTGAGAAGAGTGGTAGGATTATGAGTAAAATAGAAAACATCCTACTCTGTTAATCACTGCTTGTATATTGTGAAAAGAGCCTAGTTGGGCATTTAAGTCAGAAAACCTTAGGCTTAAATTTTAGTTCTATCCCTCAGTAGCTATACCCTTATTAAATCTTTCTGAGGCTGAATTTTTTTCATGTGCAAAATGGAAATAACAATACTCAGAAAGTTGATGTCAAGCAGTTTTACCCTTCTCCAGATATTTTGAAAGGATTTTATTCTTTTATTCATTCAGTAAATATTAATTGGAACATTAATTGGGTATTTTCTATAAGTCAGGCATTGAAGTTAATGTGCTAAAGCCCGGGAAAGATTTAACTTTTGTAACAATGAAGCAAAGTTATACTTTAATGCTTTTTTAAAAATCTTTAATTACCTAAGCCATAGATAAATACATGCTCTTTGTGAACTTATCAAAGTCAATTTTTCCCATCCTCCAGCACCTCTTCCTTCTCAATAGTTTGGATCTTCCCAGATCTTTTTCCTATTATTATCATTTTATAATTAGTCTAGCAAGTCCAAGTACTAGAACTTTCATAGCATGGAAAGATGGAGAAAACCCATGTCCTTATTGATATCATTTAGCTGTTGGGTTTACTTTGAAGTTCTTGCCTAATCATTTGATGCTTTTTTTTTTTTTGTGGGAAAATGAGCAGATATTTCCAAGCTTGTGTTGCTGAAGCCCAAATTATCCCACTATGAAATCTATGGGAGAAGAAACTAAGGTTATTTTGCCCACCTTTATAGTCTTCATGCTTAGTAGAGTGCCTGGTAGTAGGTGCATAAAACTTTTATGCAGAATAAATGAATGAATGAATGAGAAGAAGAATTTTTTTATTGTTAATGAAATAATCCACTCACTAGTGAATGGATAGAAATCAAACAAATTTTGAAAGTTGACATATGCATAACCTGTCTAGACATTAAGAATTTAAACATGCTTTCTATGGGTCAGGAGATGGTGTTTTGAATTTCTTGGTCCTGTTCTTAAAAGACTCATAAAGCAGACACTGATTCCCTGACATGAATATTTGAAGAGTTAAAAGCCCCCTCACTGGCCTCAATCTACTGCTGCTCCTTGTATCTATATGTGTGTGTAAGCGCGAGACCTCATTTCTCTCATACAGAATTCAGTTTAAAACTGGGAAAAATATTGGGGAAGTTAAAAGATAAATTAACAGAACAAACTAATGGGAAGATATTACACTTTTTAGTAGGGCCTAGAAATAGACAATCAGGAAGCAGGGCCTAGAGGTTGGAAATGAGAGAGAATATGAGAGAGGAAGAGGCAGAAAGATTTCTATGTTATTTTATTTAAGGATTCTAAAAACAGGGGGGAATCCTTCCAAAGAATGGGCACATTCCATCTGTTTGGTCTTAGAAGGAGTCTCTGAATTGTCACACTGTCACTAACCCTGTGCTTAGCCAGCTTGGTTGTATGAGATTGATGGCAGAGAATCAGAGCCATAGGAAATCAAGAACAGAGCAGCTCTATCAATCTGTCTAGACAGGTGCTTCAAACACAGCAGCCTTGAAAGGCTATGATGTATGAATTGAACTTCTTGGAGTCTTCCTGCCACAAGAAAAATCCGTGAGGCAATCTAGCTAAATAATGATAAAATCCCCAAACCCCAGTGTTCTGAAACTTTGTCATAGTACATAAAATTGATTACAGGTTCTTATACATTTTGTGGTCTGTAGACCTGTATGGCTGAGTGTGTTTATTTGTGTATCTTGTAAATGGTAAAATCAGTATTTTCCCCTAAGACACACTGAGAGATATCATAGTGTGTTCTCAACAGATATATGCATCTATTACACTTTTAAAAAACACCGTGACATGGTGAAATGAATAGTGCAAACAGCATTAGTAACAGAGCAAGCATTATTTCAACTGTACATCTCATCATCTTGTCAAGTTCACCAGTATATTGTTAAATAATAAGTTGGCTGTTGGTGCTAAAATAATTTCCAGTGAACACTGATGTTTCTTGACTATTTAGCCTAGGACAGTTAGGCAGATAGAGTAAGAATTATGTCCAAGGAAGAAAAAAAATGAGAAGTTTTCTTAATAATAAGGAACATTCTTCCTCAGTCTTCACCAAAGCTTGCTATTATTTTAGTTCTTCAGAAAGTTCAGAATTTGTTGGCTACTCAATTTATAATATAACAAGAGAGCCCTTTTTGACTGAGGACAGCACTTTTGACTTTCATCTAGTTGGTAAGGAGTGTCAAGGTCAGAGGAAATTGGAGCTCAAAACTGATAGAAATATGTCCAGATGCGGATGGACATATGTCTTGAAATTGCTGAGTTTCTTTTGGCTTGTGTATAGTTATAAGACTTAAAAAATACTCCCAAATCCTTAAGAAACTTCTTTTTGACTTTATAAGATGGGGACTGTTTTTCTCCAGGAATGGCCTCTGTCATCACTTTTACTTATAGAAGCTTTTCTCAGTCCCTAACTTTTTTTTTTTTTTTTTTTTTTTTACTAGATGTATGTGAATAAACCCCAGACTGTTCTGAGCATGAAGCAACAAAATCCCAACCCTGGAACTGTGGCTGAGGCTTGTGATGTTGATTCCAATTAGTGGTCTTCAGCACAATCTTTCTCATTTCTTCCTTTTTATGGTAGATGGAAAACATGAGATCAGCTGTTATTACATAAGAAGAGAGACTACCTAAAATTATAACCACAAGATCCTTGGTCTTAAAATCGAGTTTACTTTAAAATATGTATGAGGTGCTTTATTCTCACTACATTGAGTTTACTTTAAAATATTTATGAGGTGCTTTATTCTTACTACATTTGTTTTATATACAACAAAAAATGTGTGATTAAAAATTAAACATTCCATAAAATGTAAACAGTAGAGGTTATGTAAATGGTAGAACTGATGTGAATATTTGTTTTATTTCTGTCTTGATCAAATTGACACAACCAAGCAAAGGTTCATCCAAATTAGATTTCGGTCCTTTAAAGGAAGTTATTCAATTGAAACTCATTTTCTCATCTGTTGCCTCCTCTGTGTGCTATCTGATTAATTTATAGTCAAAGCCAAGGGGTAAAAATACTACAATTTATTTTTTTTTCTCCTAGACTTTACTTATTTCTTTTTTGGAGGTTTTATTCCAATTGCATTGTTGATGTAGAGAAATTATGTGAAATCACTGAAGCTGAGCCTAAATCAAGCTTCCATAAAAACCAAATTTATAAACAGAGCTTGATAAATAACAATTTAGGAAGATGCTTCAAAATTTAACAAACAGTAACACAATGAAAAGAGCAACCAACATTATCAGAAAAAGCTGCAAAGGAATTTCTTTGATCAATATAATTTAAATGTGTGCCTTTTTTGTGTGTCTTGTGTAATTAATTATTTTGTCTGAATTGCATTTTGTCTCTTTCATATCTTTAAAATACAGATCCATCAGTTCAAGTAATTAATTTTTTAAGTAGGTAAAGAAATGGAAATCTTACAGAAGCAAGTAAAAAACAGAACAAAAAAACAGACAAGTCCAAACTGATATCCAAAATGGCCAAACAATGTGGGTACACAGAAATATGTTTTCTTGATAATGTTCTGTAAAACTATCCAAAATTTATTTATCCAAAAAGTATTTTAAGATGACACCATTGAGGCATTTTTTCTAATGAAAAGATGAAAATGAGTTAAAGCAGTCTGAGATAAGCAATAGTGTGTTATGAGTTTTGTTTTTCTAAAATTGTACTTTCCTAGAAGTAATTTTATCCCAAGAACATAATACATATGAAATACTGCCTTTTTGGATTTAAAAAGGAAAAGAAAGCATTCTAAAATATATATATATATTTGTTAGGGTAACCTAACTGCATTACACAATTCTAAAATGTGACTTATCACACTATTCTTCTTTTTACTATTATTTTATATTTTAATTTTTTACTCATACAACAATCTGAAAAGGTTGATCCTCTTTAGAAGGCTTTTCTGAGTCATTGTCCTCTGCTTAAGACTCCTTGGTTCCTTTTATTTTTGTGATGGCATGTTCTTCTAAGTCCTTGGCTCTTTCTTTATTTCATTTTCTTATGAGGAAAAAAATGAAAGCTTGTGAATGGGAGGGTTTTACAGAAAACATTTGAAAATGTCGTTCATCATTTTCACCTAGATTCCATTGTTTAGCGCTTAAGTCACGTGGCTTTCACATAATTGCAAGGGTGTTTGGGACATGCTGTCTGTTCTAGTGGAATAGGGAACTTGATGCTCTAGCTAGTTATTGTGTTAAGTGCATGTGCTCACGTGTGTGTGTCTGTGTGTGAATGTACACACATACCCAATATGGAAAAACCAGTTTATAATCTCATTTGCAACAGCAGTCAACTGCTATTGCTAGCAAAGTAGTCTATCTTAAAAGTCTGTGGTAATTGTTCAAATTCATGCATTCAAATATCATCAAATTTACTTGATGAACTTTTTAAATTAACATTAAAGTACATATCCTTATGACAAATAGATTATATTTATGTGATAAGAATACAATATCAAGAATACAATGTTCTTGAATGTCACACTTAAAAATTAAAAGTGAATATCCTTTTTAAAAAATTGAATATCTCTTAAAGATTCTACCAAATTTGTAAGAAAATACCAGTGTTTCAGTGTGAAGATGAATGAAAGATATGCAGTTATTATCAACATCTATAACCTATAAAGTAGCAAACTATATTCAAAAGAACTGTTGTGAGCCACATGGGAAGTCCTATCCAAATGAACTATGATGCAAACTATGTAGGTAATTTAAAATTTAAAATATTCTTATAACCATATTAAAACTGTAAAAATGAAACTGATGAAATTCATTTTAATAACACATTTGACTTTTTTTTTTTTGCTTTTGCTTTTTACAGCCGCACCCACAGCATATGGAGATTCCCATGTTAAGGGGTCAAATTGGAGCTGTAGCTGCTGGCCTATGTCACAGCCACAGCAACACGGGATCTGAACCGCCTCTGAGACCTAGACCACAGCTCACAGCAATGCCCTGAGCAAGGTTAGGAATTGAACCTGCATCCTCATGGATGCCAGTTTCCACTGAGCCATGACGGGAACTCCAGCACATTTGATTTGCTCCAGTGTAACCAGAATACAGTTTCAGACTGTATTCAGTATAAAATTATTGATATTATTTTTATGTGTTTTCAAAATCTGAAGTATATTTTATGCTTCAAGCATGTCAGTAGTCCTATTTCAAGGACTTAGGAGCCAGATGTGGCTAAGACTACCACATTGGACAGTACTTTCCTACATCACTGACTCTCAAACTTGAGGAAGTAAAATGATCACCTGCAGAATTTGCTAAAAGTACAGATTCTAGATTCTCACTTAGAGCGTCTGACTAGGTAGGTGGGGGGAGGAGCAAGAATCTGCATTTCAACTGATATCCTCATGATTTTTCATGTGGAAGATCAGGGGTCCACAAATAATAAAAGGCTGCTATAGAAACCTCTAAGGTCCCTTCTACTACCAATTTTATAATTTATGGGATTTTTCAGAACCTGCTGTTCTAATGATTTCAGCTTGTAGTGTTTCTTATGGCACAGCATTTTGTGGGAAATTTGTTTAACGGAGCATACTGAATTTCAAATCTTTGGATATTTCTAACAAAGTGACAGGGCAAGTCAGGGTTGATCAGGGCCATCTTTGTATTAGCTCACACTCCTTCTCCACTGAGTAAAGGGACAGATGGCAGGGAGGCACCTTTACAGTATCACCGAGAAAAATATTCTTTTAATGCCAGATATGAAGAAACTTATCCATTTTGATAATCACAGTAAGCTTTGGATTTCAGAAAGCAAATTAAATCCATATGTAGTAGATCTCAGCTTTAAAAAATGCTTCTCACATTCTAAATCATTAGCAACATATGGTTTATTTTTACTCTTTTATTATCCTTCTCTATTGTGAATTTTCCTTAGATCCTCAAGCTCATATGTTTTCCTGTAGACTACCAGATGTCTCATTTTGTCTGATACTGTACTTGTCTGAAATACAAATGACTGCTATTTAGAAAGTTTAATATATCTGTACATACAAATGATTTAGATATATGTTAAAAAGTTTTCTGAAATATTTTAAAATACCAAAACTCTTAAATTGTTACCTGTATATTAGCAGCAGTTTCTGCTTTAGAAATAAATGACAATTTTTTTCATTATTTTCCAATTTAAGAGGATTGATTCTACTCACTCATATCTGTGAATCATTCTTCTCTAAAACTCAAGACCAAGGACTTCTTAATAGTTTACATCTTTCCTTAAGGGAATGAAAAACAGAGAAAAATACATTTTTCTCCAAGGATGCTTCCCTTGTTGACATGAATCCAATTCAGTCCCTTCTATGATCAATCATAGTCCAACACACATCTCCAAGATACTTCCTTTCCAAAGACATATAGTGTAAGTGAAGTATGAAATGTCCTTTAGTTTTATCAGAAAAAAATTGGGGAAATACATACTGTTGTATCAATCTGCCCCTTAAGACTGTGTGAAATTTCTTAATAGCTTTGGTAGAAGATGGTCTATTTTTCATTTATCCCCTCAAATTACTTACAAAGTGAAGACTTTTTTTCAGATGTTAATCCCAATATGTGTTTTGTTTTAACTTTAGCTTTTTTGGTTTGATCTTATTTTTCATATGTAAATTGAGCATATCCCAGATGCAAGAGAGTGCCCCACATATTACTAAGACTACAAATGGACCTTAAGACAAGAACCCCACTTCCAAGATGATTCAAGTTGTGCTTATATACATGCCATTCCATTTATTCTTAGAATAATTCTTGTAAAGTAAGTATTATTATTATTCTAACTTGGCAGATTGAGAATCTTAGACCCAGTGTAACACAGCTCCTAAATGCTGAAATTGGAGTATAAACCCCAAATTTTACACCCAGATCTGGAACTCTTTCTATTACATCTGGCGAGTACAGGGGGAGAGAGCAGAGGGAAAAACAGAATGTAGTCAATTCCAATGAACATTATTTATGATACTTATCTTAATTCCTCCCATTATGAAGCAAATGTAATGTCCCAGATGGTTTTCATAAAATCAGAAAAATCTTGTGTTTGAACAGTGATGTGGAGAGAATGAGACTGTCTAAGACTATAAAGAATAGAACCGAACTAATCATTATTTTTCTTTAAAAAATGCAAGATAAATTACTTATTCTTAGATCCCCATACAGTCATTTTCTTATACCCGAAATATATTTAATGTTATATTGTTATGCCATCACAGGCTGAATAGTGAAAATTGGTGTAATTTAGTTCATGTAGAAAGCTATTGAGACCCTTAAAGTAAGAAACTTTATAAAGTGACAATCCTTTCTGGAGTATTAAAAATATCAATTGTTCTATCCTCTGACAAGTCAGAGTTAAATGATAGTTAATAACATGCTTTTAATAGAGAAAAGACACAAAGTACTGTACTATCTTTTGCATCTTTTCATGTTAGCAAGGAACAATTTCCCAGCTCTTTTCAGTCTCTACCCACCAAAAAAAAAAAAAAAGATTTAAAATGAGATTTAAAAATCAACAACATTTATTAAACTGCAATTAGATTGCAGAGAATGCCTTTGCAGAGACAGATTTTATATGTTGAAAATATTTTCAAACATTAACAATGTTCACATTTATTAATGATGTTCAAGATTTAGTGATAGGTATATGCTGCAGTCTTACACAAGTAGCTTTTCTTTAGTCTGTTTACATCAGTAGACACTCAAAGACTAAAGATGAATAAATTACTAAAGATTGCTGTATAAAGAATAATGATTAGAGAGTTGACAATGGAGTTAAAGTCAGAATTAAAATGTTTTTGTTTGTTTGTCTTTCTAATATTCACCAATTTGATTACAGACTTTGATCTCTATACTCCAGACACAAGGTCTTTGAACTTGCTTTTTCCTCATCCCTTTGTTTGTCCTATAGGTAGCTGATTTAGCACTTTCCCACCAAGAGACCATTCCTAACCTCTCTGATCAGTTCTCTTGGATATATTTTTTATAGGACCTTTTACCTTTCCTTAGGACCATTAAATAGGAGTTCAATTTTCTTTTCATTGTGTGAGTGTTTAATTTGCCTCTATTTTCTCTGCGAAACATACACCATTTTGAGAGCAGGGCTGCTGTCGGTTTGGTTGCCTAATATTTCTTCAGCATCCATTGAAATGCCTGGTAAAAACCTAATGGTACCTCTTTATTCATCTGGCCCCTAATATCTGGTTTCAGTTGACAATTCACTGTTTAGTTTTTTGGGTTTTTTTAACCTTTTTTTTATTATTTTTTTCTACCCTACAGCATGGTGACCCAGTTACACATACATGTATACATTCTTTTTTCTCACATTACATGTTCCAATTGTTTAGTTTTATCACAACCAAAAGTAATCTTTGCATTGGACTCATATTTCTAGCACCATTTTGATTACTAAAAAAGTTTATTAAAAGGATTTAATTTTGCTGTTTGATTAAGGAAACAAGATTAAAAACTCCTTCAAACCTTGCCAGATTTAATAAATGAACAAAAATTCCACTAGAATGTTTCTTAATATTGTTTTATTATAAAACATTAGTAAAAATTTATAAAAAGATATTGAATATAATATAGTAATCTTTTAAAACCCAACATTCATTAAATAATAAAAAAATAGAACTTTGTCAAAGCAGCTAAAACCTCTGTGAGCTAAGATCACCATTACTGACAAACTTCAAGTTGTAACTATTGCAAATTTGTGGTTTATCATTCTATGTATTTTTCATGTATTTGTGTATGATGTGTGTGTGTATATATATATATCATATAGCTTTATATCTTTTAAAACATATATAGTTTTTATATTTTGTATAAATTCTTTACCATCTTGATTTTTACACTCAACATTTTAATTGTAGATCCAGCCATGTTTTTATATAGTTTTAGTTCATTGATTTTTTTTTCCCCTGTTGAAGACAGAAATTTAAGATATTTAGTATACTTCCAATTTTTAGTATTTAATAAAATGATTTCTGTTAATATTCTTATGAATGTATTTTTATGTATCTATGTTGGAAATTCTTCAGACTGTAAGTCTAGTTATTGAATACTCAGGTCACAAGTTTTTCAAACATCTGACAATACTGGTTAGGTCAAGTTGCTCTCCAAAGAGATGTTACCAATTTACATCTATAACCAGTTTAGTAGATTTACTTTTGCTGCATATCTTGATGCATACTTATTATTTTCAGATTTAAAATTTTTGTCAGACTAGAGCTATGGACCCAGTGTGGATAAATCTTAGTAACAGTTGAATTATAAAAGCAACTTTCAAAAGACTGTATCATACAAATACTCTTTTTTGAAAGCAGAAGAATGATAAATTCAAAGACCAGGAAAGTTGTTCTCTCTGTAGGATGGGAAAGAAAAAATAGCAGAAAATTTTAATAATGTTCTACAACTTGGATATGGATTTCAATTTATGGTTGTTATATACTTTAAACAAATATATAAATAAATAAGAGCAAGTTATATATATATATATACACACACCAATTATGTTAGTGTGTCATGAATTATGGAATGTAATTAATCAAATTATATGCACCCAATCACCAAAAATAAAAGGTAGACAAAGAGAAAGATAAATATATAGACGGAGGTATGTGATGTAGAACTGTGCCACAACTGTGATTTTAATTAGCATTTTCTTCATTTTCTAATAAGTCAACCACCTTTTAAAATATATTGGCAAGTTATGGTTTCTGACCTGTTAATTACCTGTTGATATATTTCTCCCATTTTTCCCTTGCATTAATTGTATTTTTCTTTTTGATTTATATTTTTTTCTTTTTATTTCTTTTTATGCTGCACTCATGGCATATGGAAGTTTCCTGGCATAGCGTTAAATCAGAGCTGCAGCTGCAGGCCTATGCCACAGCCACAGCAATGCCAGCAATGAGCCATATCTGTGACCTATGCTGAAGCTTGGGGCAATGCTGGATCCTTAGCCCACTGAGCAAGGCCAGGGACCAAACCAACATCCTCATGAAGACTCTGTCAGATTCTTAACCTACTAAGCCACAATGGGAACTCCTTGATTTATAAATTTTAAAATATATTTTGGCTATTAATCCTTTGCTGTTTGTATGTGTGCAAATTTCTCCTCATTTCAATTACTCAACAAATACATACTGAGCTCTGATTATAAGCCAGGAAAACACAAGTTTTTAGGTGCTTGGCATATAGGGATAAACAAAGCAGACACAGTCTAGGCCTCATGTAGCATATATTTTATTTTAGGAGAAAAGATTAGAAAAATATATGTATTTAAAAGAATGAAAAGTCAAAAACTGGGAGAAAATATTTTCAAAACGAATATCTGATTAAGGATTGATACTCAAAATAATCAAAAAACACTTAAAAATTAACAAAAAGAAAGTGAGCAACCCAGTTGCAAACTGGCTGAGAGATCTGAACAAATATCTCACCCAAGAAAATATACAGACAGCAAATAAAAATATAAAAAGATGATCAGAGTTTCCATCGTGGCTCAGTGGAAATGAATCTGACTAGCATCCATTAGGATGCAGGTTTGATCCCTGGCCTCTCTCAGTGGGTTAAGGGAATCCAGGGGTGCCATGAGCTGTAGTGTAGGTTACAGACACCGCTCTGATCTGGCATTGCTATGGTGTAGGTCAGCAGCTACAGCTCTGATTCGACCCCTAACCTGGAAACCTCCATATGTTGTGGATGTGGCCCTAAAAAGACAAAAAAGAGAAGAAAAAAAAGATAATCAACCTCATATGTCATTAGGGAATTGGAAGTTGCAACAGCAATGAGCTACTGGGAGTTCCCATCGTGGCGCAGCTGAAACGAATCCAACTAGGAACCATGAGGTTGCAGCTTCAATCCCTGGCCTCGCTCAGTGGGTTAAGGATCTGGCGTTGCTTGTGAACTGTGGTGAGGGTTGCAGATGTGGCTCCAATCTGGCATTGCTGTGGCTGTGGCATAGGCCGGCAGCTACATCTCCAATTAGAACCCTAGCCTGGGAACCTCCATATGCCGCGGGTGCAGCCCTCAAAAGACAGAAAAGACCAAAAAAAAACCAAAAAACAAAAAACCCCAAAACAGAGCTATTACTATACCCTATTAGAATGGCTAAAATCCCAAACACTGAAAATACCAAATATTCGTGAGAATGTGGAGTGACAGGAACTCTCATTCACCACTGGTGAGAATGCAAAATGATGTTGCCATTTTGGAAGTCAGTTTGGCAGGTTTTTGCAAAATTAAACATAGTTTTCCATGTGAATTGAAAACTTATGTCCACATGAAACCTGGACAGGAATGTTTTTAGCAGTTTTATTCATAACTGCCCAAACTGGAAGCAATCAATATGCCCTTCAATAAATGAATGTATAGACAAACCATGATATAGCCATACAGTGGAATATTATCCAGCACTAAAAAGAAATAAGGTGGCCAGCAACAAAAAGATATGGAGGGAGCTTAAATATATATTCTAGGTGAAAGAAGCCAATCTGAAAAGTCTACATATTGTATGATCCCAATAACATGATATTCTGTAAAAAAACAGAACCATAAAAAAAACAAAACATGAAAAGCATTAAAAAAAACATAAAAGACATAAAAAAAAAAGACCATAAAAAAACACGAGTTGTCAGGGTTTGGAGGGAGGGATGACTAGATGGAGCACAGAGGATTTTTAGGTCACTGAACCTATTCTTGAATGATACTGTAATGATAGATGACTCTATTTGTCAAAATCCATAGAATGTGTAACACCAAGAGTGAGCCCTAATATAAACTGTGGACCTCAGTTAATCGATGTATCAATATTGGCTCATCAGTTTCACAAGTGTACAGTATCAATGCAAGATGTTAAAGATAGAGAAAAGGGTAAGGAGAAACTGAGGAAGTATACGGGAACTCTGAACTTTCTACTCAATTTTCCTGTCAGCCTAAAACTGCTCAAAAAATAAAGTCTATTAAAAATAACACAAAAGTGTATCTGTCAGGCAGCGATAGGTACTTGTAAGAAAAATGAAACAAGGCAAGACTGTAACAATTGCTGTATTTTTATAGAATGAACAGGGACGACCTCATCAAAAAGAAAACGTTAGCAGAGATTTAAAGAAATATGAGGTTAGGTGAAGATATGTAGAGAAGAGTGACTTTGTCAAGAACAGGGAGGGCAATAACCTTGAAAGTTATTCTGGGCTTGGTGTGTTTGAGGAATAGTAAGGAAGTGGCTCCACGAAGCAGAATGAGCAAAGGAGAGAGTGATAATTTTGGTCAGAAACAGAGAGAGGTCAGGCCATGGAGGAAGATACACAGCAGGGTAAGACTTTGTCTTTCTCTCTAACTGCAGCAGGAAGGCATTTGAGGGTTTTGAGCAGATACCTACCTTACTTATGATTTTACAGAATCATTCTGCTGTTGTGTGAAAATATACTGTGCATGGCAAAGAGAAATGGGCTCCCATTCACTGATTTGATTTTTATTTTCATTATGATGTGCTTTGATAAAAATGTTTTTAATTATAATCTACCTACCTATTAGCACAAAAATATTTCTTTATAATAGATTGGTTATGTTTTGTAGAATATTATTTACCCTGCTTTATTCTTTTTCAATGTTGTTTTGACCCTTATTAGCCCTCTCTTTGCTCTTTATTTATTTTTTTGACCCCACCCACAGCATGTGGAAGTTCCCAGGCCAGAGATCAAACCCCAGACACAGCACAATATCACAGTGACAATGATGACTACCAGGGGACTTAACTGCTAGGCTACCAGAGGACTCCTCTTTGTTCTTCATATACGTAAGCTTATCAAGTACTCGGAAAATCCATGCTTGGATTTTTACCAAATTTGCATTTAACTTGATGAATATGAAGATAATTAATATTCCCACAGTAGCAAGTCTTTCTATGCACAGTAGTGGGTCTATATCTCTAAATACTTAGTTCTTCTTTAATAATTTCGGATTTTTGATGAATGAATGACATGATAACACATGCTAGACTTTTGCTTTCACTCTCATTGGGAAAAACTCATGAGATTGGAGTGACACCCCGATTTCAAGTCCTCTATTGCTCTCTGCTGTGCAGCAGAGCACGGGGTCTAATTGTGCCAGATATCAGACTCTCAAGATGGGTCCTTGGCCTTTAAGTTCTCACGTTTAAGTTGCATGTGATCAGGTTGGTCTCCAACAGTAGTATGGCATGCTCCAAACCTGCTATCCACCCTGTTCTGCCATATCAGTAGATTCAAGATAAAGGAATGGAGCAGCAAGTCTCCCTTGGTGAGATCAGAGGTGGGGTCCATGCTTTTAAGTTTCCCCTGTGTGGTGTGGAAGCATGGTAGCTTGATTTGTGACCTTAGCACCTAACCAAAGTGATTGCCTGAAGAAATTGGTGCAGCTAGTTTTCCATGTAGCTTTATAGGAGACATCATACAGCATCAGTTTTGGACAAATATTCTTTTTTTAGTTTTTTTCTTTTTAAAAAGATTTATTGAAATGTAGTTGATCTACAGTGTTGTGTTAGTTTCAGGTGTACAGCAAACTGATTCAGTCTCATGTATATATATTCTTTTTTTACATTCTCTTCCATTTAGATCATAAGATATTGTGAACTCCTGTATAGTTCCCTGTGCTATACAGTAGGTTCTTGTTTGTTATCTATTTTATTTTTTATTAGAGTATAGTTGTTTTACAGTGTTGTGTCAATTTCTACTGTACAGCATAGTGACCCAGGTATATTCTATACCAGAGACTGGATATAGGTCCCTGTGCTGTACAGTAGGACCTCCTATTTATCCGTTCTAAATGTAATACTTTGTGTCTACCAATATAGTGTGTATATTTTAATCCCAAACTCCTAATTGGTCCGTACCACTTTCCTTTCCCCTTTTACTTATTGTTTTGGGCAATTTAATTCTTTCTTAGTTTTCTGCATAAAGGTCTTGTAAATCTTTTGTTAGGTTCACTTTGAGGTACTTTAAATTTTTATCATTTTGACATTTAAAAAATATCCAGCATATCTGCTGAACTTTCATTAATATTAACAATTTGTCTATATATTTTTTGGGTTTTGCTATAGGCTGAACTGTGGTCCCCCTCCTTCCTTCACCAAATGCATATATGCAAGTCCTTACCTCAGTAGCTCTGAATGTGTCTGTATTTGGACATCAGGTCTTTAAAGAGATAAATTAAAATGAGTATATTAGGGTGAGCCCTAATCTAGTATGACTGATGTCCTTATAAGAAGAGATTAGGATAGATATGCATAGAGGGAAGACTATGTGAAGACACAAGAAGATGGCCAAGGAAAGAGGTTTCAAAAGAAACCAACCCTGTCAACACCTTTACTGAAATATTTAAAATGTTGAAAAGAATCAGTAAGCATGAATAGTAAAGGGAATGCCTCTGAGTTTTCACCACTATGAATGATATTTGTTGTGTATTTTTGATAACCTCTGTTAGGTTAAAGGCTTTCCTTCAATTCTAATTTGGAGAGCTACTTCTTTTAAAATTATGAATGAGCATTTCATTTTCTCTAATACTTTTTCCTTATCAAAACAGGATATTTCTTTTTTATTCTATGCTCTTTTTTGAATGTTAACTGGATAGATGTAGTCGTTACTTATAGGATATAAAAAATAGGGAAAATTGAGTAAGTATTTATATACTCCTATATGATTTAACAAAATCTGATAAGCGTAGAACCCTGGTAATAATACTCTTGCTAGCTCTCTGCAGCCACAATTTAAAAAAAAAAATTATCAGTGACATTTGTCAAGCCATATAGCCCAAAGAACATAACATAGTAGATATCTACTTTAGACATGAAAATAGACTGAGAGAAGTTATTCTTCTAAGACACATGATGTTGGGTATTAAGTCTCTGTTAATTTTAATAAGGAGGCAAAAATCACAGATTCTCATTAAAAATGAGCAATTATTTAACGAGTTGAGTGGATTATCTTATTTCTCTTTGTTTTAAAACACATTTCCAAAGTAAGGAAGTTGCTATTTTTATATATATGTTATTTTACTTTTTTGTGGAGGTGATCATGTGTTCTAAGTTATTTCTCAGTAGTATTTATTTAGGGGGTTATGTTGATACTTTCACAGTTCTCCCTGGGGATTCAACATAAAATATAATTGTTCTAGGTCAGAGGTGGCTTTGTCCATGACCTCAACATCTGAGCCTATCCTTCACTTTTGCTTTTATTGAATTAATCATTTCCTCTCTAGCTATACACAAGAAATCTCCCATGAGATACTTATTAAATGTTTTGTGTCTGAGGAGAGCTTTAAATTTGAGCATCTGCTAGAAATTTTAGCTGGTTTTGTTTATCTCAAAAATCTGGCAATAAAAGTGGACATTCTGAGGGGGAAAATAAAAAGAATTGTAATTTCTCCTTAAATCATCCAACACACATTTTTAGTGTGTTTTGAAGAGGCATACTGTTGAGATCACTTAAGTACCTAACAATGCCTTCTTTACCTCAGTGCTAAGGAAGGAATTCTCCAGAGTCTGTCCATCCTGTTACAAGCATGGGCTGTCATCTCTGTGATTGAAGTTTTTCTGACTGAAAGCAGACATAATGCTAAATAAGTGTTTTTGAGTCCTATTATTTCTTAATAGGCAAGCTACTGGCTGACACATAATTTAGTACCAGCTTCTACTGTATGTAAAATGCTATCGCAACTAGAAATATTTTATTCATTTTAATATTTTATGAGTCATCTAAAACAATTATAATTCTGAGAGTCTAAGATAACTTCTAAGAAAAGTACATTTAAAAGTCACTGAATATGCATATAAATACATGAAGAAATGCATATGTATCTATATGTCAGATAATTTTCTAAAAACTCATTTAAAATAGGCAAATTAGTTTAAGTTTTCTACTAAAACCTTCAATTTCAATTAGACAAGTGTTTCTTAGTATAGTATATAAATGCCTGTAGCAACAGAGTTTTCATATTTGAAAAATAGAAAAATGTAGTAGATTAAATGATTGGCCCTCATCCTTCAGCCCTTCCTGCAAGCTCGCCATTGTCATGTGCAAAGGGGACTCCCCTTGACTCTGAATTTAGGCATGGGACAGGCCTTAGCTGGTGGAACATAGGCAGGAGTGACAGTGTGCCAGGTTAGATTTAAGTTTGAAAAATCTTTCCACATTTCTGCTTGCTCTCTTGAGCTTCTAATATTGCAAAAAGAACACACACTGGCCAGCCTGCAGATCCAAGGAGGAGGAAAAGCATTAGGAGCAGAGCTCCCCCAGCCACTGCAGCCTGAGCCAGAGTTGCCCAGCTGAGCCAGCTTAGATTAGTTTAACTCAATGATCTATGGGAATAACAATTATTCCCAAGTGCCACTGAGATTTTGTGGTCTTTGTTATGCAGCACTATAATAATAATAGCTGACCAATCCAGGGAAATTTTTTTATGGAAATAAATAAATACCTTATTTATAAGGTGGTTCTCAGCCCCCTCTTTTTGTTTCTTTCCCTGTCATCACTCCTGGGAAAAAGAAGGATAACCAAGATTATCTCCTAGTGATATACATTCAAGACTCAGTGTGTCCATAAACCTGAACCATGTACTTAAGGATACTTGCCAACATGTCTCATTTACATGCAAGAGTTGAGCATAGAACTTACCCTCCCTCCTCAGCTCTTACTGGGGCAGAAATAATCAATGAAACTATGGTGCCAAGATATTGGCTGCCATGGCCCCGCTTCAGAGGCTGCCTGGGCATTCTCTTCCTTGCTCCATCAGTTTTAATCATTGGTCCACATCTCCTAGAATCTAGGGAAAGTTTCTTCTAAGGTCTTCCCTAACATGCACCAACATACCTCCCTCACACTAAGATGTGAGTCACTAAGCTAATAATTCGTTTCACAAAAATTTTAATTGGAAAATAGAAATTCTATTTTTCTGAGAAATACCTGCACACAAAATTATCAAGGACTCATTTATGATTAAAATTGTGCCAAGTGGGAGGCTGATTTTACAGTGAAGGAAAACCGTTTGGTGCTGGTAAATTATTTATTTATTTTAACTACTCTCGTTCAAAAAAAAGGAGTTGAGGTAGAATGATAACTAAATGTAAATCCAAGGTCTTTATTCAGTTAAATGAATTTTTTTTAATTTTATTTTCCCACTGTACAGCAAGGGGGTCAGGTTATCCTTACATGTATACATTACAATTACATTTTTCTCCCACCCTTTCTTCTGTTGCAACATGAGTATCTAGACAAAGTTCTCAATGCTATTCAGCAGGATCTCCTTGTAAATCTATTCTAAGTTGTGTCTGATGATTTTTTTAAAACTCTATGTCCTATGTGTGTAACAAGATTTTCCATACCTCTAAAATTCATTTATTCTCACTTGAAAGGAAGAATTCTTGAATTCGTTAAAATAAGGGGATTTTGGATACAAATGATCTTTAGCAAAATCAGGTTGTACCAACTAATGGATAGCTAATAGAAAAACAGGGACTATAGCATGACAGTTTAAATTTAATTATAACCTAAAAATCTGTTGCTTGCTCTTTGAAATTATAGAAAGGGAAGGCAGTGATTGAGAGTGGAAGGTAAATGATGTTTCTGTAATATTCCTTTTTATCACATTAGAGTGCCATTCTGATATCTGAGAAACTACCTACTTATGTCAGGGAGTGGTTTAGAGGATCTGCTTTTGTGCATCTGTGAACCATTTTGCAGCTTTCCTGTCTCAAGATGTGGGATATTTTCTTCTCTGGAAACTCAATACTGTGGTAAAAGGAACAGTGGGTGGAAGGCCAGTAGTGATTGTTTTATATTTGGTGGTGCATAAACAATCAAAACTTAATTTGAGCACAGGTTATTATATCCAGTTTCCTGGGATAGACCATGATGGAAAAGAATATAAAAAAGTATATATGTATAACTGAGTCACTTTGCTGTATAGCAGAAATTGGCACAACATTGTGAATCAACTATAATTTAAAAAATAAAAAAACAGTTTGTGAGCTCTCATTTTTTCTCATTTTTAATGTCTTTCATATCATTAAAAAAGGCATACATAATTACCATGGTCAAGCAATATGCAACCACCCTAAGGCAGGCAGGATTTGAACACAGATTTATCAATTTAAGAAATCCAACTGCCCAATCACTCTAAATGTTTATTTTATTGCTAGTCTCTTATATTTCCTCCCTTTTACCACTTTATTTTATTCCTTTTCTTGATTTTTATCTTCATACAAGTTTATTCTATGTGCTAAGCCAACACCTGCTCCATAGACACAATAATAGCATAGAAGATGGAGATTCTATTTGCAAAAAAGGACTTGTTTATATTTTAGTAGCCTTGGCCAGAACACTTAAATTTTTCTACCAAGTGTTTATTGTTCCAATATCCTTCTAGGTAAAGGCTTGATTCTCCTTATTTGGATCTAATCTTTTCCCCAATTTGCAAAAAAAAAAGGTAAGCAATGAAAATGTCAAGGCACCAGAAAGACTATTTTAATTCAAAGTGTAGAACATCTTTAATGTTGATTCATTCGTTTATTAATTAACAAATATTTATGAAGAGATTGCCATTTCAGGCACTATCCAAGGAATACAGAAAAATAAGCAAACATCCTAGTTATTTGGGATAGTGACAGTGGGGTGAAACAGACAATTAAACAAACCAATTTTTTAACAAGATTTTTTAAATGCAGGTAATGAAAAGTGCTATGAAGGAAATAAAATGTCAGAAGTGAATAGCAAGTGGTAAAAACTATTTTTTTATATGTGGAGATAACATTGGAACAGAGACCTGAATAGTAATATATAGCAAAGGAAGAAGCCACAAGAATGCTGGTAGAGGAATGGTCCAATCTGAGGGAAAGCCCGAGATGGAAGCATGCTTGGGGAATGTTTATAGGAAATAGTAAGTTGGCTGGTGTTGCTGAAACACAGGGAGAGAGAAAAAAGAGTGGTAGGACATGGGAAGAGAAAAGTAACCAGGGATCAGATCTTGTGCTGAGGTAAGTTCCTTCTGTACCTATTTTGTTGAGAGTTTTTAATCATGAATAAATGATGAATTTTGTCAAATGCTTTTTCTGCAGCTATTGAGATGACCACGTGGCTTTTATCTTTCATTCTGTTAATGTCGTGTATAACATTGACTGATTTACTTACATTAAACCAACCCTACATCCTAAGGATAAATTCCACTTAGTCATTGTGTATGATCTTTTTGACATGCTATTAAATCAGTTTGATAGTATTTTATTAAGATTTCTTCATCTAGTTTTATCAGAAATATTGACCTATTGTTTACTTTTCTTGTGGAATTTTTGCCTGGATTTGGTATCAGAGTGATGCTGGCCTCATAAAATGAGTTCAGAAATATTCCCTATACTCTACTCTTTGGAAGAGTTTTAAAAGGATTGGTATTAATTCTTTCCTTGAATGTTTGGTGGAATTCAGTTATGAAGCCATTCAGTCCTGGGCTTTTCTTCATTGAGAAGTTTTTGATTACTACTGCATTGCCCATATTTGTCATTGTTTTGTTCAGACCTTTTATTTCTTCTTGATTAAGTCTTGGAGTTTTTATGTTTCTAAATATTTATCTGTTTCTTCCAGGTTATCCAATTTGTTGGCATATAATTGTTCATAATACTTTCTTATGATTCTTTTTATTTTTGATGCATTCTTTGTAATGCCTCCTCTTTTATTTTTAGTTTTATTTATTTTAGTCTTCTTAATAGCTAGTTTAATTAGTCCGCTAGTAGTTAAACTAGTTAAGTGTCTGTTGATTTTATTTTTTTCAAAAACCCTATTCAGTTTTGACAACTTTTTCCTTTGTTTTCTATTTTCTATTTAATTTATTTCTACTCTGATCTTTATTATTTCTTCTGCTAGCTTTAGGTTTAGTTTGTCTTTTTTTTTTCTACCTCCTTGAAGTGTAAAGTTAGATCATTTATCTGAGATGTCTCTTTTTTGCTCCTGGTGCATATGGAAGTTCCCAGGCTAGGGGTTGAATTGGAGCTGTAGCTGCTGGCCTATACCACAGCCACAGCAATGCGGCATCCGAGCCACATCTGCAACCTACACCACAGCACAGGGCAACGCTGGGTTCCTAACCCGGATCCTTAAGCCAGGACAGGGCTTAAGGCCTGAGTGGGGCCAGGGATCAAACCCGCATCCTCATGGACACTAGTTGGGTTTGTTTCCGCTGCACCACAGTGGGAACTCCCAGAGCCTAAAAATTTTTATGTAAGTGTTACATAAGTGTTATGTAACTTATACCTATGTCTTCACCCCATTATATAAATCTCCTCAAGCTGTGCTTATTCAGCTGGTATTGCTAATTTTACATATTGAGATGAAGAAAACACAGATTTTCTCAGACATAAATTCCATGTTACTAGCAGTTCTTATTTGGACAATATAACCCTCTAGCAATGAGATTGTTGTGTTTCTATAGAAAGTTTTGGAAAATAAATGAAAGAAAACTAGAGTTCTTTGTTTTTATGTACTATATCTTTCTTCTGAAGCACATGGGGACATTTGTACACTCTGTTAATGATATTTATTGTATTCTCATAATACTTTTTTTGAGTATAAAATGCCCACCTTCGAATGTAAACTGGTACAGCCACTATGGAGAACAGTTTGGAGATACCTTAGAAACCTATACATAGAACTTCCATATGACCCCGCAATCCCACTCTTGGGCATCTATCCGGACAAAACTCTACTTAAAAGAGACACATGCACCCGCATGTTCATTGCAGCACTATTCACAATAGCCAGGACATGGAAACAACCCAAATGTCCATCAACAGAGGATTGGATTCGGAAGAGGTGGTATATATACACAATGGAATACTACTCAGCCATAAAAAAGAATGACATAATGCCATTTGCAGCAACATGGATGAAACTAGAGAATCTCATACTGAGTGAAATTAGCCGGAAAGACAAAGACAAATACCATATGATGTCACTTATAACTGGAATCTAATATCCAGCACAAATGAACATCTCCTTAGAAAAGAAAATCATGGACTTGGAGAAGAGACTTGTGGCTGCCTGATGGGAGGGGGAGGGAGTGGGAGAGATCGGGAGCTTGGGCTTATCAGATACAACTTAGAATAGATTTACAAGGAGATCCTGCTGAATAGCATTGAGAACTTTGTCTAGATACTCATGTTGCAACAGAAGAAAGGGTGGGGGAAAAAATGTAATTGTAATGTATACATGTAAGGATAACCTGACCCCCTTGCTGTACAGTGGGAAAATAAAAAAAAAAAAAAAAGTAAAATGCCCACCTTCTTGTTATCTGAATTTTCATTAGTTTTAAAATAGAGTCTACAAATTAGGCCAAAATTAATTGGTACACATTAACTGAGCAGACAATCTAGGAATCAATGACCATATTTTGACATACCATATCCTAGAAACATAGTGATGCTCATTCTGTATTCTTGGAGTCATCATTCAAGTGTGAATTGTGTCATCTGGAGGCATACAACATGACTGGAATATAGAAGAGCGAATAAGGAAGAGGTGATACAATTTAGATTTTTGCCCTTAGTAAGCTTGCACTGAAACCTGAAGAATTCTGTCAAAAAGTATGGAAAACAGGAGTTCCCGTCGTGGCGCAGTGGTTAATGAATCCGACTAGGAACCATGAGGTTGCGGGTTCGGTCCCTGCCCTTGCTCAGTGGGTTAACGATCCGGCGTTGCCGTGAGCTGTGGTGTAGGTTGCAGACGCGGCTTGGATCCCGCGTTGCTGTGGCCCTGGCGTAGGCCGGTGGCTACAGCTCCGATTCAACCCCTAGCCTGGGAACCTCCATATGCCGCGGGAGCGGCCCAAGAAATAGCAACAACAACAACAACAAAAGACAAAAAGACCAAAAAAAAAAAAAGTATGGAAAACAAAACCACAACAATCTGTGTCCTAGAATTGTAATTGTGAGATAATATTTGCCAGGAACCTGATACTTGCCCAGTCAGCATTGTCTTCAGGGAAGATAAACCAAATGTATTCTAGGTTAGTCCTAGGAATCATGGGAAAGCTACTACTTGGGCTAAACTTTGAAAGATGGGCAGAGAGTGAGGATTATTTGAGTAAAATTACGATAGAGGTGAAGTACAAGCAAGGTTTGGTTAATGAATTGTAGCAGTGGGAGTCTAAAATGTATATTATTGGCAGTCTTTTTTGTGAGCAACTTAAGCAAGGACATCTTTTTTGTGAATTGGGAAAAAGATTGAAAGGTTTGGTTAAACACAACTTTACATAGAAATTTCAGCACTAGAAACACTATTTTTGATAACACAATCTCTGGCCAGCAGAAGATAAAAGGCATATATTAATACACCTAATAGCATCATTTTTCACATGCAGTCAGCATATTTAATCATATTTGTTTGGATTAAGTAGAAGTCAGGGGTCTCTTGGTGGGACTGGGAGGAGACATCTCAATAGACATAGGGTGCACAAAGGAGACACATTCTTAAGGGTGAGTCCATAGACGCTGTAAGCGGGGGCGGCGGGGGGTGGGGGGGAATAAGGACACCCACCAGCCAGAGGAAGAGAGAGTCCTGTAACTCAAGGGGGTAGAGAGCCAAATATACACTTGCCAACAGCATTTCAGAACAATATGTTTTCAGTTTACAGAGATCTTTGAGTCGGATAAAATGTTTCTATAATAAATGCCATCACAGGAATGAAAAAGCAGAGTAATGAGTTCATAGCATAAACTATCTCAGTTTCCAAAGTGGAATTCACTTCCTGAGATATTGAAAAATGAAAAACAATGGCAGGTGCTGAGGTGAAAAATCAGTCTACTTGAAAATCATATTCAAATCAGTCTTAGAATTTATTCATAAAAAGATGACTTAGCTTATCAAACTGCCTTCAACTCCATTAATACTTTTCAGTGCTTATGAAGATGATGAATTTTATGATTGTGAGTACTAATATCAAAACCATAAAATTATTGGGCCAATATCATGATGATTGTTTCTATTTTTAATATATTTGTAATATTCATTTTGGTAGATTTTTAACCATTGTATGCATTGTATTGTATGTATGTATGACTCTTCAACTTAGTAATTTTTCATTCATTTTAATTTAAAAAATTAATAGAAATAAAGTGTTTAATAAACTTTTGGCATTATATTACAGTTACAATAATTTGAATTCTAAATTGTATTAACTAAGTTATATAGGAAAACATTCATATAAATGTGGTCCAACAGGGTCCACATTTGTATAATCAAAATATCTTAAAGAAGAGCTATTGATCATTTGAATCTAAGATTGATTAAGTATGTCATTGACACATATTATTTGCTTGCAGTTGTTTGTGCTTGTAACTAATTTCACTAATTTGTGGATTAGTTTTTAGTAGGATTGACTTTCACAAAGACATGCAGTCATGAATTGCCCTGAATTAATAACAGTTGAGTCTTCCAGGCTTATTAGAGATAAATTCTTTTAATATGAAAGAGAAAGAAATCTGTTTTAAAATGTAACTAAGCCTTTTCTAATTGATGACAGGTGTTGAGTTAATTGGTAGTAAAATCACTATGCATCAGACACAATTTCTCAGCAGCTAATGCTAAGCAAGAAGTTTTCCCCATTTTTCATTTGAATATGTGGTTGTTACTACAAATAAGTCATATTCAATATCAAACTGTTTACACCATTTGCATTGTTTTAAATGTAGCAAAGGATGGAGGACTTGGACAAATGTCATTCTTTATAAACACCACAAATATACAAATGCTTAAAGGGCATTGCTATCAATCCATCCCAGATTCTACGGATAGGATATTTTATTTAACTCTTCTCTTCTATAGTTGACATTTTCACTAACTAAAATTTAAAAGCATAGCTTTTACTCGTTTGTAAGCATTTCCCTGATGCCCAAAGGACCATAGCTAGGAGTTGACAAAGTGGGCTTCTGACTAAGAACGATTTAAAGTTTCCCTCCTCATTTGCACCCTGTTCTCAAATGAATAAAGTTTCAGTGACCTGAACTCTGAACCTGTTCCTCATCAGAATTCCCTGTTAAAATGCAAATCTCCCAGATAGAGGGAATGGTTGTTCTTTATTAACCACAGAAACCGGAGCTTGCGTTAGTTTGTCACCATTACATATAGTGAGTGAATTTACAAGGAGTGGAACACAAAACTGGGACAATTTCTTACAGTAGAATGGATAAAGGTAAGATTTCAGGGATACATGTCAGCTAAGGGACAGCATGAAGGTCTCAAAATGGGGAAAATGCTGCAAGAACAAATCTCTCTTATTTCTCAACTTATTTAAGGTAAACCTGGAGTACCCTGATTAGAAAGAATCTATGAGATGTTTATATTGACTCTAGATTAATTTCTTCAAAAACTTAGGTATTGCAATAACACGACTTTATTAATGATTCTGGTCACTTAACTCCTGGTCAATTGAAGTTTGTATTTTTTTCTGTCTTTATATTTGGTGAAAGTGACTTTCCCTCTGATTATCTCTAATGATTATTCATTTCTCTGTTTCAATTTGTCTAATAAAGATCTTATTTGTACAGAATTAACTTGTTTATTAAATATAATTTATTCCTGCCATGTTTTTGGTTCTTAATACCACCATGATTAGATATTTCAATTGAAAAATGCATATTAGTTAGTAATTGATTAATACCAGATTGCATAAGACAGAGCTTCAAGTACTTCAGGATGAGCAATAACCTTCCTCTTTACCCTCTAATATTTTTAATGCCTTTCAATAAGGTGATGATGTCTGACAGCATATAGACAAAGAAAAACCAAAGAGTCTATAAGTGGCAATTTTCTAAGTATTCTTGTTAGAAGTATAAATTTAGGCTATTTGCTATTTCATTAAAAAGTCAAGATATAAATGTATCAGTAATATTTCCTAAAGTCTATCTAAGTATCTATTAAGGTCAAATATAATCCTATAGTCTTCCAGTTCCACCATAAACCTTAGGGATAGTGGTTTTCTAATTTGGCAACATACTAGAAAAAAATAGATGCCACAAGCCAGGTCACAGATGTGGCTCAGATCTCAAGTTGCTATGGCTGTGGCATCGGCTGGCAACTGCAGTTCCAAATCAACCCCTAACCTGGGAACCTCCATATGCTGCAGGTACAGCCCTAAAAAGCAAAACAAACAAAAATAAAATAAAATAAATTCTGATACATGGACCTTCCCCCAGACATATCAAATGAGAGTCCTTGGAGATGGAGGTTGGTCATCCCTGCTTTTAAAAAGTTCCCAGGTGATGACCAACCTTCATCTCCAAGGACTCTCATTTAATTTTTCTGCGACCTACACTACAGCTCATAGCAGCCCTGGATCCTTAACCCACCGAGCGAGCCCAGGGATCGAACCTGCATCCTCATGGATACTAGTTGGGCTTGTTACGGCTGAGTCACAATGGGAACTTCCAGGTTATCAGTATTTTTATAAAGCATTTTTTTTTCCTAGTATGTTGCCAAATTAGAAAACCACTGTCCAGAGTTCCTGTCGTGGTGCAGTGGTTAATGAATCCGACTAGGAACCATGAGGTTGCGGGTTCGGTCCCTGCCCTTGCTCAGTGGGTTAACGATCCGGTGTTGCCGTGAGCTGTGGTGTAGGTCGCAGACGTGGATCGGATCCTGCGTTGCTGTGGCTCTGGCGTAGGCTGGCAGCTACAGTTCCGATTATACCCCTAGCCTGGGAACCTCCATATGCCGCGGGAGCGGCCCAAGAAATAGCAAAGAGACAAAAAAAAAAAAAAAAAGAAAAAAAGAAAGAAAGAAAACCACCATCCCTAAGGTTTACGGCAGAACTAGAATATTGTACAACTATATTTGACCTTAATAGATACCTAAATAGACTTAAGGGCATTGATTTAGTATTTGAAATACTTTAATAAAGATTCCACATTTTGGAGACATTCAAAGAGAAGTATCAAAATCTCTATCAAGTGGCTTATTAATTGGCATTAGATATGTTAGGAAAAAATGTTTTCTTTGATGAAAATGAGTGTTGTTTAAGACATATGGTTGTGCTAGCAATTTTGTGGGGTTGCCACCCTTGCCTTACAAGTCAGGCAAATTCTAGTGTTCATGGAGCAGTCTTGCCTCAGATAAAAGGACTTCTACTAGAGAATATTTTTGCATTTGCCTCAGAGTGAACATCAGAGGCGAGAGGCTTATCTGAGGACAAAGTAGAGTTTCTCCAGATCTTACTGAAGCAGATTCTATTTGTGTTTTATCTTATTTTGCATGCTAGCTAGTAAATATTTGTGATTTTTCAGTATTTGGTCTTGCCTGCATTGCCTCACATCCCTCGGCAGGCACTTTGTGGATGAGGGTTGTATGTGACCAGTGACCCCTACTTATCGAAAGAGCTTGTGTGCCGATTGTCTAGTCTGGCCTAGGCCAGTTTACAACATTCCTTTCTTCCTTTCTAATTTCCTCTTTATTTCTCTTCTTCCTGCCCTCTCTCCTCAACTGTTCATTATTTATTTATTGAGAACTTACTGTCTTCCTAGCATTGTGCAAAGCATTAAGGACAACTTTTATTTATAATTTATATTTTCATCTGGTGCACAAAACAAAAGGATTCCTTGCATGAACCCGAAATCCCCCATGGTTAAGAAAGTTTGCCTTCTTGACATTTTGTTTTTCGGGGATAAATTTGGAAACCCAATGGCTACTTTTCAGAATCTCTAACCTGACACTATGTTGTTTTCTATCATTTTGGTTGTGACCTCTATATGATGTGTAAAAATTAGAAATAGGTAAGTTGTGGATAACATATGCATGCTTTACTTTGAAATATTTAGGCCCAGTTTGTTAATTCAGAGTAGTCACACCAGGATTTTTTCAGCAATAAGGCAATATAGGAAGGCAGGTCAGTGAGCGAGGTTAATCTGGACTGAACTGGCAAAAACAGTCAATGAGGTGAGGAAGGCAAGCTATAGGAATTCACAACAAGGGGTCCAGAAAAGTAAAGGGACTAGAGTCCAAAGGGCCTAGACTGGGAAATATATGAAGTGTCAAGTCTAAGTCAAAGACTCTGGTTAATAGGATACTGAGCCCGACTTCAGGCCTTGCTGGTTTAGCAACAATCACTTGAGCCAACTGCTAAATGTGAACCAAGTCCTCTGTACCTATAAGAAACTCCCCACGTGTTATCTGTTCATAATGCATAGGATGGCTGACCTGGACTATGGCTCCATAATGGGCAGAAACCAGGTGTTCCTTGTTTTTTCAATGGCCTCAAAGATATTCAAGTGTGTTTATTCGATACTAGTGAATAATGCTGAAAATAGTCTTTAATTCTTAAACCAGAGATACCTTGTTTGGGGTATTATTATTTTTAAAAAGTTTATATTTTCTTGCTGCTATGGACTTTTATAAGCATGTTGTATTTAGACAATTGGATGATGAGTGCATTTCAATGGCTTGGCATGCCCCAATTTGTGCTAGAGTGTTTATGTGTTGCCTTGGGAGTTAAGATTGCTTGTTTAATTTGGCCCATTGTGTTCTCTAGGAAAGCAACCAGGGGAAAAAAAGCAAAGCAGAAAAAAATTACAGAATTTTGTAGCTTTATTTAAAATTTGGACTCTTTCGTATACTACGGGAACCTCTAATTCTTAGTGTTGAGACTAAAAGCACTTCACCTGCTAATTGCTTTTCTTTCCATATTATTTGCTATGTTTTTGATCTACTAAAAACTCTCATCCATATTCTCCATATTCCTTTTTTTTTTTTACTTTAAAATATCCTTTAAAATAAGTCCTAATACATCCCATTGACTGTGAAAATATTTTATGATAATCTTATTTTGGAAGTTATAATGTAAAATCATGCAACATGCATAACTAATCATCATGGTTCCTGTTTGATTCCTTAAGAAAAGAATGTTAAATATACAAACCAGCAGAGGAAAAATATAATTGGACTTTTAAGAGTCTAAGCACTTGCTTTTGATAATTCTTTCAAGTATGTATGTCAGCATTCTTGTGAAGGGTGTTTTCAGCTATACCAATCACTTCTGTATCAGTTCTTGAAAAAAAAAAGAAAAAACTGGCACTATTTACTGCTTGATCTCATCATGCAGAAGTTCATCAAATATAATCACAACTGTAAATTCTTCAGCATTTGAATCAAGGAATATAAAAAGACTAGATGAAAAAATGACATTAGATGTCTTGCAAGAATGAGTTTTAAAGAGGAGTTGTCATACAGAGTAAGTACAGTTCACTATGGGAAAGAAATACAGTATAGCTTGAGTATATAACAAATGCACTGCCTAATTCTCTGAATGAGAGTTTAACACCTCCTCTCTCATGTTTTTAGAGGTGAAATTTATATTTTTTATTTTTTTTAATTTTTTATTTATTTATTTTTGGTCTTTTTGCCTTTTCTAGGGCCACTTCCACGGCATATGGAGGTTCCCAGGCTAGGGGTTGAATTGGAGTTGTAGCTGCCGGCCTACGCCAGAGCCACAGCAACGCAGGATCGAGCTGCGTCTGCAACCCACACCACTGCTCACGGCAACACTGGATCCTTAACCCACTGAGCAAGGCCAGGGACCAAACCCGCAACATCATGGTTCCCAGTCGGATTTTTTAACCACTGCGCCAAAACGGGAACTCCTAGAGGTGAAATTTAAAATGAAGAAAATTTGGGAATGACTCTTATCAGAGCAACACTAGGATACAAAGACAGACTTTAAAAACCAGTAGAATTGATTTTTTTCTGGAATTTTGGAAGGTCTCTATAAAACAGTTAATCAATCAATCATCTTAATACAAGCTCAAGGTTTGTTAAGACCAGTTTTACACCAGACGTGGTTTTCTTTTCAAGGAATACAAATATTTTCTAATATAATAACATTGAGAGAAATACTATTCAGGCTGAAATCAAGCCAGCTAAATATTTCTTTATGATGATCTATTTCAGTTTTATTTAAGGCAGTTATACATATTCTGAAATAGTTAAATTTCCATCTGCCACTTTTATAAAAGGCTTTCAAAGTTAAAGTTTAATCAGCAAAAAAAAAAAAAAAACCCGCACCCAGAATATTAGAATATTTTTGACTAAACTACAGAAGTAATTTCCAATTTCTATAACTTTGAGACTCCTTCTATCCTACTGATAACTACAAAATAAAAGCAGTTATTAAATTCAGTGGTTATCTACAATTATTTGGAACATTTGGATGTCATGAATTGAATGTCCTGCCCTTGAGAAATAAAGCCCCAAACCTGAGAGGTTATCTCAGCACATTTTAGTGTAACTTGTCTGCAGGCTATATATACTACTAGAATAGAAGTGTCTAGATCTCTGTATTAAGGATGTCAGCATTTCTATTAAAAAATAGCCCAGGTAAGGAGTTTAACTTGATTCAATCATTATATTGCTTCAGAGTCGCTTAGGCTTAAATACTGTATCAAAATATACATATTCTGATTATCCTATTGTGTCCATTAATGAACATATTTAAATGCAGAATCTGATTCCCTCTACTAGATATATGCCTCCTTTCATCTGCACTTTGGCTGCTCTTCAGTAAAAAAACCAAATGGTACAAATTTAGAGTTTAAGCCTTTTCTGTCTTACAAGAATTGTGTTTGTGGGTTTTGAAGCAACTCCGTATGAAGGATCATTTGAACAAAGCTTAGTTGCTTTAACTTTGGAGTTGGTGAAACACCTATCTAAAATTAAAAAACAAAACAAAACAAAATTAGAAAAGTGTTAACACTAGGGGGCACTAAAGAGCCTCTTCTAAACTTTTCTGCCCCTTCTTGCTCAAGCTGTTATCTGCATTTTCATTCCTGCTTTCTTATTTACAATCTTTAAGGGATGGTATCGTCCTCTATATTTGGTTAGTTGATTTTTCCATCAAAAGGCCAAAGATTGAAAGGGGAAATAGTGTGTCAACTTTTATTTTCAGGACTGACATGATGTATGGCCAGAGAAGTTTCTGCATGCCCACACACAGGGACAGCTATTTCTCTGGCATTTCACTTTTAGTAAAAGGCATGATCCTTAAATAATATACTACCATATATGACCAATGTAATCTACCAAGAGCAAATTTAAAATTACCATTTTCTGTTGTTCATATGTCTGCAAGTGTTTTTCTGATAACCTGCATTTAACAAAGATGATTTTACTGTACAACTACACAGTAATGATAGCTAAAATGATATTCAGCATTTTCTTCATACCCAGCACAGTCTGATGCACTTCGGTAGGATTTTTAATTTTTTATCACAACTGTACGATGTTGAATCAGTCATTTTCTCTATTTTGGAGACTGGAAAAGTAAGATATTGGAAGCTTAAAAAACTTACTCAAAGTTATTAAGTTGAAATAGTTAATAAGGGTGATAACAAGTCCAAAGGCAGGCCTCTTGGCACCAAATTTTCATTAATTTCAATTTATTATACATTGAACATTTGGCTCATATCCACAGTTAGCTCTAATTTAAAATATCTCCTTCATGGAGTTCCCATTGTGGTGCACCGGCAACGAACCCAACTAGTATCCATGAGGACTTTGGTTTGATAGCGGGCCTCACTCAGTGGGTTAAGGATCCGGTGTTGCTGTGAGCTGTGGTGTGGGTCGCAGACTCAACTCAGATCTGGCGTTGCTGTGGCTACGGCTGTGGTTTAGGCCATCAGCTGCAGCTCTGATTTGACCCACACTTCAATATCCCACACCAGTGTGGAAACTTCAATATCCCACCGGTGTGGCCCTATAAAGAAAAAAAAAAAAAAATCTCCTTTTTTCCTACACATTTGACCATATGTCCTTCTTTTGTGTCAGAAAATATAGCTGCCATTGTTAAAAAACAAACAAACAAACAAACAAAAAAACTATAAAGCCAGAAAATCCTCTAAAATGTGCAAGGGATATATTTTATAATTATATAATCTGAACAAAAATCTTTGTTACTTCAAAGAACCCAAGCGTACATGAAAGTATGTGTTAAATACAAATTATCTCTCTGGGAGTTCCTGTCTTGGCTCAGCAGTTAATGAATCTGACTGGCATCCATGAGGATGCAGGTTTGATCCCTGGCCTTGCTCAGTGGGTTAAGGATCCAGTGTTGCCAAGGGACTGTGATATAGGTTGCTGACACAGCTTGGATTCTGCTTTGCTGTGGCTATGGTGCAGGTCAGCAGCTACAGCTCCGATTTGACCCCTAGCCTGGGAACCTCCATATGCCGCGCAGGTGCGGCCCTAGAAAAGACAAAAAAGAAAAAAAAAATCTCTGTATTCTTTATCTAATCAATCACTTAACGTAAGTATCTGAAACAGCCCAAATACTATAAGGGATAAAATATTACAGAGTACCGCTTCCAGTGTCCTCCAATCAGTTAGAAATATACAAGCAAAACATTTACCAGGTTGACCAAATGGGCAATGAGTAATGCATGGTTACCTTGGATGAAAGCTGCCTTTCCTCTGTATTTCTCCCTCTCCCCACTGTTTAAGACCTAATCCAAGTGTGATCGCTTTGTGATTTACTCCATTGCTGAAATTCTAACATTGTTGAATTGTAAGAGTCTTACATAGATTCTGAATACCAAACCTTTCTCGGATATATAATTTGCAGATATTTTCTCCCATGTGGGGGCTATTTTTTCACATTCTTGATGGTGCCCTTTGATGTACAAGTTTTCAATTTGATGTAGTCTGATCTTTTTTTTTTCTTTGTCACTTGTGTTTCTGGTGTCATCTAAAAAACAATTGCCTAATCTAAGGGCATAAAAATGTATACCTAAATTTTCTTCTGATACTTTAATAGTTTTAGCTCTCTTATATAAATCTACAATCCATTTTAAATTATTCTGGATATGATGTAAGTTAAGGATCCAACTATAGTAAGTGGATATTCAGTTGTCCCAGCATTATTTGCTGAAAAGACTTTTCTTTTGCCATTAATTTTCTTGGCATCCTTGTGTAAAATCAGTTTACTTAAATATAAGGGCTTATTTCTAGACTTTCATTTCTGTTATATTTATCTGTATGTTTAACCATATGCGAATACTGCTCTGTCTTGATTATTAGAGCTTAATAGTAAGTTTCAAAATTGGGAGGTCTTTATGCTCCAAATTTGTGCTTATTTTCAATACTTTTCAGTAGCTTGCATGTCTATATAAATTTTCAGATAAGCCTGTCAATTTCTGCAGGAAAGGCAGCTCAGTTTTGATAAGGATTGTGATGTATAGATCAATTTGAAGAATATTACCATCTCAACAATATTGTTTTCCAATTCCTGAATGCGAAATATCTTTTTATTTATTTAGATCTTTAATTTCTTTCAGTGATGTTTTGTATTTTTCAGTGTATTAAGTCCCAACTTACTTTGTTTTTTTTTTGTTTGTTTGTTTGTTTGTCTTTTTGCTATTTCTTTGGGCCACTCCCGTGGCATATGGAGGTTCCCAGGCTAGGGGTTGAATCAGAGCTGTAGCCACCGGCCTACGCCAGAGCCACAGCAACGCGGGATCCGAGCCGCGTCTGCAACCTACACCACAGCTCACGGCAACGCAGGATCGTTAACCCATTGAGCAAGGGCAGGGACCGAACCCACAACCTCATGGTTCCTAGTCGGATTCGTTAACCACTGTGCCACGACGGGAACTCCCCCAACTTACTTTGTTAAATTTAACCCTAAGAACTTTTGGATGCTATTACTAGTAGAATTGTTTTCTTAATTTCCTTTCCAGATTAGTCATTGCCAGTGTATAGAAATACAAAGGACTTTTGTATTCATTTTTGTATACTGAACTTGTATTATGAAGTTTTGATGAATTAATTTATTAGTTATGATAGGTTTTTAAAATAGATTCATATATACAAGATCAAGATAAATTCAAAGAGATGGTTTACCTATTCCTTTCCAATTAGGATGACTTGTATTTTCCCCTTATTTTTTTCTGGCCAGAATCTCCAAGACAATGTTTAACGTAAGTAGCAGGAGTGGACAGGGTATCTTTTTTATCCTGATCCTAGAGGGAAGCATTCAGCCATTATGACGGCTGTGGGTTTCTCATGGATGTTCTTGTCAGACTAAGGATGTTCTCTTCTATTCCTGGTTTATTGGGTATGTTGGATTTTGTCAAATAATTTTTTTGAAGCTATCAAATAGATTTTCTTTCTCCTTTACTCTATTAATATGTTATATTAAGTTAATTGATTTCCATGTGTTAAATTAACCTCACATTCCTACAATTAATTCTACTTGATCATACTAATTCAGTCTCTTATTATGGGTCTACTCAATTTTTAAATTTCTTCTTTAGTCACTTTTAGTAATTTGTGTCTTTCTAGAAATTTGTCCATTTCATATGACTTATCTAATTTATTGACAAAATGATTGTTCATAATATTCACTCATAAACTTTTTACAACTGTAAGATTGGTATTAATTTTTCCTCTTTCATTCCTGATTTTAGTAATTTGATTCTTCTTTCTTTTTCACTTGGCTGGTCCAGACAACAGTTTGTTATTTTTAAAAACATTAGAAAACTCAACTTTTGGACTGGTTAAATTTCTGAATTTTTTCAATGATCTACTTCATTACTGCATAAATCTTAATTTACTCTGCATTTGACTTGCCTCGTTTTTAGTTTCTCTTTTTTAAGTTTATTAAAGTGATGTGTGTGTTAAATTGCTGGCTTGAGATCTTGCTTCTTTTTTAATATAGACATTTACAGCTATAAATTTCCTTCTAAATATTGTTTTAGCTTCATTTCATAAATTTTGGTATCTTGGGTCTTTATTTTTATTAATCTCAAAGTATTTTCTAACAAAAACACTTATTTGATAGGATACATGATCCCTATATTTATTGCAGGATTATTTACAATAGCCAAGGTATGGAAGCAAACTAAATGCCCACTGATAAATGGGAAAAGAAGATGTATACAATGGAATATTACTCATCCATAAAAAGAATGAAATATTATCAATGACAATATGGATGGACTTAATATAATGCTAACTGAAAAAAGTTAGACAAAGACAAATATCATATGATGTCATTTACATGTGGAATCTTAAAAAATGATACAAATGAATTTATTTTACAGAACAGAAATAGACTCACAGACATAGGAAAAAACTTATGGTTACTTAAGGGGAAGGAGGGATAAATTAGGAGTTGGAATTAAACTATACACACTACTATATATAAAATAGATAACCAACAAAGACTTACTGTAGGCACAGGGAATTATACTCAACATCTTGTAATAACCTATAAAGGAAGAGAATGTAAAAAAGAATATATATATATGTATACATATAATTTTTATATGTTCTGATTCTAAGAAGCAGTGGCTGTTTCCTAAAAAATTTTAATGCATTTTAGTTACAGTCTTAATTATAAGTATTGTATTTCTAAGTTATTATTCCAAATATTTTTTCTTTATAAATTTGTACTGTTGACTGAACAATGGTAGATCCAGGTGACTGGTAGCACACAACTAGATTTAGGCAAATTAGACACAGAAGTACTTTTAAGGGTTCTTAAGTTGTAATTTTGTGAGTTGGAAAAATTAAATATTGCCTGATGTACAAAAGGGAGTATGTTTAAGAACCATAGTTACAACCCAATAAATTACTTATATGTACAATAAAAATTGGACTAAATAAAATCTAAACTCCTCTCACCAGTTGTAAAACTCTTTGTACCCAGATAATTAGTAGGATGTTTTTCCCTACCTAAATTGGTCTTTAGTCATTATTATTGGTGAGCAATAATTATATAATTATTTTAAAGATGTGATTCACAGTCTAGCAGAGAAACATAATGAAAAATTATTTGTTGAATATTTTCTCTCTATCACAAAGAGGCCAATATATCTCTGATTATTTTAATATCTAACTAAGGATTGGTTTTCTTTATTTTCCTCTTTAAAATTGTAGGTTATGTTTCTCCCTTTCCTCAAAGAACAAGTGTTTTAATTAAATTTTTCTGCCTTTGGCATCCACACATTTTAATATTAAAAATATATTGCATTTATTATTAATTTCTGCTTTACTAAAAAAGTAAAATTTTTGTCACTTGAGGCAAATAACATTATAAAAAACAACTGTGAATGGTGCTCCACATTCAATCCATCAAATGAGAGAGAGAAAAAAAAAACAGTGAGAGAGCATCATATTTAAAGAGATTTCTCTTTATGAATATTTATAGAAATAAATATTGAGGTCAGATTGATTTGGGGTTTCCATGTGACTTTTTATGGAATGCCTATAAGGGAATTTTTTGAGGCAGTTTTTTTCTGTTACAGATACCTACAAGATGAAAAAAAAAGTGTTATTTCTACAAATGGATTTATACTGAAGATGACTTGCATATCATCTGCTATTCCTTATACCACTAGACATCTTTAACACAAATTGTGGATGCTTTTATTACTGAAACTTTCTGAAGATGGAGAGTGAGAGCTGTCTGAAAAGGCTGAACAGGGAGAAAGCTGAAATTGTGTAAATAGTGACATCTAGCCAATACAAAAACATTACCTAAAGAATATAAGAAAGAAAAAAATCAAGTTCAAATATAAAGTACAGATAGTTATTAAGAACAAAAAAAATCATAAAATGTTTTATAGCTCGCATAAATATGACTAAATGCAGTTAAAATGTTACAGTGTCTCTATATAGCAAGTAATTTGTATGCATCCATGGATTAGAAAGATTTAGATAGAAATTGATTTAGATTTAATATAAATTTCAATTTGTAATTAAATGTCTTAATTACTATTGACTATACCTTAAAGGTTCACTACTGTTTTTTTTCCTATGGTTTATTTCTTTGTGTGATATCTAGCTAGTTGGTATTCTTCAGTAGGTGATTAGAATCAACACTTTGTAAAATGTGCTCTCTAAATAAAGCTTAATCAATGAAATGAATTAATTTATCAATTATACACATACTTTGAAGAGATAAATAAAACCTTCCCATAAGGTCTAAAATAATGGCAGGCAGTTTGCTATGACAAAAAAAACTGGAATGCTTAATCTAAAAATTTCCAAGATGTTAAGAAAATAGGTGTTACAGTTAAAATAATGATATCTTTTCACTGGCTAAATTATGTTGATTTTCAATATGTATTGTTAACTCTTATTTTGTAGGCTGAGGGAGACGAAACCATTTCTGGGCAATCAACCCTCTGGAGGCTCAGATTTCAGAGTGTGAAAATGAATGTCCTATCTGTTGCATTACACCCTCTAAATAAAACCTTGATTACCTATGCAACAAGGACCACAGAGGGCACAGAATAACATTATGAAATCAGTTATGCAATACGCATTTAGAACAGAAACAGCTCTGCCCAAATAACCCAGGAAAAAGGACGTTCCCCACAAGGGCAGGGACACAGAACCACTGCAAAGCTACCACAGCAAAGAACTCTTCAATACACTCTAAATTGGCCATCAATATTTTAATGAGCTGGCTGTAATTTTTAAAAGCTTTTGCTTTTGTAGGCAGATTCATAAACTCTCTTCTAATGGGGTCATTTATTAATTTTTCTAAAGATCATTTCTTATGACAAAAGCCTAACAAATTTAACAGAATGCGTCTGAAGTTAGTTATCTTTCAATTTCCCAAACTTTTCCATTGTGTATTGTGACAAAACTTTTCCTGTTAATCATCTTCTCTTATGTTCAGATTATTAGAACTCTAAATCCAAGGTTTTCTATCACTATTATTTACTGAAAACATATAGTTTTATATACATATATACACACACACACACATACAGCTTTCAGTTTTACTTATATCTATGCTGTAATCTTACTTTTTATGAAATACCTTGCCTGATAACCTTATTTAAAATGCCCCAGTCTTGGAGTTCCTGTCGTGGCACTGTGGTTAACGAATCTGACTAGGAACCATGAGGTTGCAGGTTCGATCCCTGGTCTTGCTCAGTGGGTTAAGGACTCGGCGTTGCAATGAGCTGTGGCTCGGATCCTGCGGTTGCTGTGGCTGTGGCGTAGGTCGGCGGCTACAGCTCCGATTGGACCCCTAGCCTGGGAACCTCCCTATGCTCCGGTGCCACGGGAAGCAGCCCAAGAAATGGCAGAAAGACAAAAAAAGAAAAAAAAATTTACTATTCTGCATGTAATTTTGTCTGACCCTCTGAATTACAAATAATCCTTTTTTTTCCATTTCCCTCCCTCAAGTATCTTTTTTATGTGTGCATTTTTTAATGTGTATGATCAAATACTGCCTTAACTAGTAAAAATACTTGTATATAACATTTGTTTAAACTCTTAAAAAGAGTAAAAAGATACTCTATCTTTTGAGTTTTTTCAATGTTTTCTGAATTCTTTAGATGTAATAATTCAATACATGTATGCTAAGTATATTATTTAATAGAGTTAGGACTGGTAAGAAAAATGAGGCAGAGTGACTAACAATGGATAAAAATAAGATTCTTCTTTAAAAAAAAAAAATGTAAGATAACTACAAGTCCAGGAGCTTGAATTATTTTCCTTTAGTTTATAAAACCCAGCTGTTCAGTTTAAGGAAAGGAGCAGAGAAGGATTCCAGTTTCCCTTTGTGGAAAGTCCAGCTTTCTCCAGTTGTACAATGTGTGAGGTGGGATTCTCATTTTTTCCCCCTAAATATATTGCTTGTTGAGGCTTGGGGGAAAGTACTTCCCAGCAGCAGGATTTTCAAAAAATTTAATTGAACTTTAAAATTAAGAAAATCGGAGTTCCCATCGTGGCGCAGTGGTTAACGAATCCGACTAGGAACCATGAGGTTGCGGGTTCGGTCCCTGCCCTTGCTCAGTGGGTTAAGGATCCGGCGTTGCTGTGAGCTGTGGTGTAGGTTGCAGACGCGGCTCGGATCCTGCGTTGCTGTGGCTCTGTCGTAGGCTGGTGGCTCCAGCTCCGATTGGACCCCTAGCCTGGGAACCTCCATATGCCACGGGAGTGGCCCAAGAAATAGCAAAAAAGACAAAAATAAATAAATAAATAAATAAATAAATAAAATTAAGAAAATCTAAATAGAGAAGGTATTCTGTAGTAAAGAATTTGATGAGATCTAAACAAAAACTACCTTAAATTGTCAATTATCTCTATCGCTACCCATTTCAAATGGTACCTGAGGTGGAATTGTTTCTACTGTGTTGGAGTCAGAAGCATAATTGCCTGCTCTTGAAAGACTGTCCTTCATCAAATTTAAGTGACCTTTAACTTCTGATGGTGTACTGTTTGGGCCACACTACTAATTTTTGAATGAATGTTTGGTCCACAGTGAAAAAGCCAAAACATTCATAAATTTGTTGCTGTTTGTTGCTTACTTACTGAAAGACATTGCACAAATCCTACCATGGTGTCCATTGGGATTATAATATTTCCTCAATAAGAGAACTTATATTCATCTTCAGGCAATGTTCATAAGTTTTTTTCCTTGTCCAAAGGAAATGGATTCTTTCTAAATAATGTGCTGTGTCTCAAAATGTGCATATGCATAATGCACAAGTATTTCACATAATAATGCCCAAACCTCATGTTTCTGTACTTCCTCTTCTCAAAGAGCTTAATGGCCTGCTCTATCCTGCCATCTCCACTCAAAACACATTATCTAATTAACTCATAAAGGTGTTAGCTGTCATAAACAAAGACAAACATAGCACACAGATCATTGCTCTCCTTTGTAGCCCATAGAAGTGTACTTTCCCTACTACCAACATCAGGGACAGGGTTTCTTTCAGATGAAAGAAAACTGGAAGGTAGGCCCAGACCTTTTCAGGAAGAGTTGACCTTGGTCTATGTTCTCCAAGTTGTTTGTTGTCTCATCTGTGCATTCAGAGTTGTTGGGAGAACTCATGCAAAGTAACTTACACAATAACTGACAGCTAGAGAGCACTCAATAAATGTTAGTTTCATTCTCCTGACTGAGTATTTAATATACTTGAATAAAAGTGCTTTTACTCCTTTTGAGCAGGTGTTCAAAAAAAATCAAATAATTCACTCCAGGAATTTAGAGTTTCTTAGTATTTTGAAAATCGTTTCATCATTTAGTGAGCTGGTTCTTAGCATTCCACTCTTAACTGGGCATTCTACAAGAGATTGGTTTTGATATGATAGCATTTTCAAGAAGTTAGCTACTCCTTTCCTTTAAGAAATTACCATATTTTATGTAAAATATTATTACTAAATCAAAATGTCTTCACAAATTTAAGGCTGAGATGCTGTCCTATTTTTTAAGATTTACAAAGAAAAGAATATTCTCTAATCACATGCAATTTGTAATCTACCAGATTACACTAACATTGACATAGTTCCTTCTATTTTATTGTCGTTATTATCTTTGGACCCTTCACATTAATCCTATGTTATAATTTTTATGAAGTTCTAATATTTAGCTGTTCTATATTAAAAGTTTGAATGTAATGATCCACATCATTTATATTTATGTTTTCCATGTAATGCCTAAAACAAATTAATATTCACAAAGAAGTTATTTGCATATACATGAATGCCATTCTTCTTATGATGCTAATACAAACTTGAATTTGTTGGGTGTTTAGAAATTAACAGCCCCCAACAAAAATTCTCTGAAAACACTAAAATGCAAAGAAAAAAAGATACTCCATATCTACTTATTTGTAATTCGTACTTGTAATTCATTTTTCTATTCTTGCTAGTCAGTAACGACTTCGAAAAAGAAATTTAAAAGACCATTGAGTAAATAAATATATTTGGCCATCTAAGTGCAAACAGTGATACATATAGTGATGTAAACCACCCCTAAAAAAAGTAAAAAGGAAAACAAATAATTTATGCTTAGGTAGATAAAGAGTCATAACCTAAATTCTTTAAAAAATGCAGTTATCTCCAACTGGTGATTACGAGGTATTTTAGGAAAAACAAAATTTTGGAGCTTTTTGCTTTTCTCCAAGATAATCAAAAACACTCCTTGATTTGACATTTTTGAGATGTTCTTTGCTTCTTTCTTTTCATGTGTGTGTATTTTTAAATTTAAATATAATTTGGGGAGGAAAGAATCAACCATGTGGAAATAAAAGCATTTTATTTCTTTTTTGTGTTTAAGTTATCTTTCTAGGTCATATTCTTTCTATTAATGAAACTAAGAAACTTGTCACCAGAAGGTTGTCACTTTGTTGGATACTTTTGGCTCAGTCAATAAGTGAGTCAAAAATCAGTCAGTTTTCTGTTAAGAAACCAAAATCATGCTAAATATACCAGATTGGATGGTATCTGATGTGGGGATTAGTTGTTTACAAATCATGACAAAGGCTGCCTGATTATAGGTCAGAGAAAATCATTTCCAGTTTTCGGGAAATCAGCTAGTTACAAGAGTCTCAAGAAACTACCGCTGATGAGCTCACTGCCTATAGCACTGAAGCCAGCGATTTGCTGAACGCCTGGAATCTGCTGACAAATCACTACCTGCTCTCAATTGAAGTTCAACCAGTACCCACCCTACTGCGGTTAAAGGAATAGTGAGGTCTACCTCCCTTCCTCCTTCTGAACCATGCCTTCCTCTCAGTGGTAAAACCTAAGCTGGGGATGAGAAGAGAATCTCAAATGTGATTTCCAGGCTTCCAGACTTTACCACACAGGGAGCAAGTGTAGAAAGAAGTAGAAAGGTGCTGGAGTTCCTGTCGTGGGTCAGTGGTTAACGAATCTGACTAGGAACCATGAGGTTGCAGGTTCGATCTCTTGCTTCCCTCAGTGGGTTAAAGATCCGGGTTGCCGTAAGCTGTGGTGTAAGTCACAGAGGAGGCTCGGATCCTGCTCTGTGTAGGCCAGAGGCTATAGCTCCCTAGCCTGGGAATCTCCATATACTGTGGGTGCAGCCCTAAATAAATAAGTAAATAAATAAACTAGAACAGTGCTAACACCGCAGCGGGCACGCTGGATCACAATGACCTGCATTCTGAAGTCAGAATGCATTTGCTCACATTGCATTTTGCTTCACATTGAATTTGCTCACGCTGGGGCTCAAGCAAAATCTGGCTTATGTGTAAAAAGAGAAGCCCAAAGTTTAGATAGAAAGTAAGCAAGCAGTTTCTAGGGAAGTTTCAAGTCTCAGTAAGTACAAGAATACATAACAGTAATTATAATAATTTAGTCGCTAACACTAAATTAAGAATTATTTCCAAAGATTGATATCCAGCTTGAAATAAATTCCATTTCTATGTTTTTAACTTGCAAATACTTAAAAATACAAGTCAAATTCCAGCTGAAGAAAATTTTTATGTATCTGTCAGTAAAAAGTCATTGAGCTAAATTCCAATTCTTTTGGAAATGCATGCATACAGTTTATAATAAAACTGTTATATAGTATAGGTACTATATGCAAAGTACTGTTTTTCAAGGCTTATTTTTAGTTTTTTTATTATTTCAAAACTTAGTTACTAGACATCTTCCACTTAGACTATTTTCTCATTCCTTATTTTTTTATCCTGCAGAGCTAAACAATAATTTGTTAAAGATGAAATAGACTCTCTAAAATTATTTTTCTATATGCCTATAGTTAGAAAATATTTGATTTTTTTTTCTGTTAATTTGAAACAGATCACACAGAGATAGGATATTAGTATTTTTCTAGAAATTAGCTAATTATTTCTTATATTAAAAATAGAAGACATTTTAATTTAGATTGTAAAACCTCTTAACAGCAATATAGTATAAACTGTGCATAATATCATGGAGATAATTTTATAAATATGATTCTAATTATATCCCTCAGCATATAACATGAAAGTGAAGTCCTTATTATAGGGGGGAAGTAATCGTAATGTTAAAACTGTAGCATTCCCATTGCCAGATTAATAATAATAATAAATCTTAGTTGTCATGTTAAAACAAGTAATAATCTCTAAAACGCCTGCTCCATATAAATACTACAGTTAAAGTCCTTTTACTTTTCAGTGCCATTTAAATAATAGTCATGAAATCTAAAAGGAATCAACTACATGTAAAATACTAATCAAAATAATATAACTCAATAGTTGTCATACCTGCTTAATAGGATGGATATAATAATAAAATGAAGCAATCAATTAATATTATTGTTATTATTCTTGCTACTAAAGAAAGATTATTTAATAATTAGAATAAAGAGAAAATTACAAAATCGCCACTGATATAATTGAAAACAAGAGTAAACTTAGAAAACAAATTATTTATATACTGCATACAATATTGAATCCTCTAAAAACAGGCTTATTACTATCTCTGAATTCATTTTGTAACACAGGTGTATTGTACCTTATAATCAGAATCTTGCTGTTTATGAAGTTTTTCTAGTGATTCTAAGAATATAGTCTAAAAATTTGTCCATATAAAATTTAGTCACTTCCATCAAAAAGTTTTAAGATTATGGCAAAATTTTATTTTATTTTTTACTTTTTAAAACAATTTTTTATTGTTATTTCCCCAATACAATTTTTTTTTCTACTGTACAGTGTGGTGACCCAGTTATACATATATGTATACATGATTTTTTCTCCCACTATCATGCACCATCATAAGTGACTAGACATAGTTCTCAGTGCTATACAGCAGGATCTCATTACTAACCCATTCCAAAAGCAATAGTTTGCATCTATTAACCTCAAGCTCCCAATCCATCCCACTCCCTCCCCCTCCCCCTGGGCAACCACAAGTCTATTCTCCAAGTCCATAATTTTCTTTTCTGTGGAAAGGTTCCTTTGTGCCCTATATTAGATTCCAGATATAAGTGATATCATATGGTATTTGTCTTTCTCTTTCTGACTTACTTCACTCAGGATGAGAGTCTCTAGTTCCACTCATATTGCTGCAAATGGCATTATTTCATTCTTTTTATGGCTGAGTAGTATTCCATTGTGTCTATATACCACATCTTCCTAATCCAATCATCTGTTGATGGACATTTAGGTTGTTTCTATGTCTTGGCTATTGTGAATAGTGCTGCAATTAACATACAGGTGCATGTTTCTTTTTCAAGGAAAGTTTTGTCTGGATATATGCCCAAGAATAGGGTTGCTGGGTCATATGGTAGTTCTATGTATGGTTTTCTAAGGTACTCCCATACTGTTCTCCATAGTGGTTGTACCAGCTTACATTCCCACCAACAGTGCAGGAGGGTTCCCTTTTCTCCACACCCCCTCCAGCATTTGTTATTTGTGGACTTATTAATGATGGCTATTCTGACTGGTGTGAGGTGGTATCTCATGGTAGTTTTGATTTGCATTTCTCTAATAATCAGGGATGTTGAGCATTTTTTCATTTGCTTGTTGGCCATCTGTACATCTTCCTTAGAGAAATGTCTATTCATGTCTTTTGCCCATTTTTCCATTGGGTTGTTGGCTTTTTTGCTGTTGAGTTGTATAAGTTGTATATTCTAGAGATTAAGCCCTTGTCTGATGCATCATTTGAAACTATTTTCTCCCATTCCGTAATTTGTCTTTTTGTTTTCTTTTTGGTTTCCTTTGCTGTGCAAAAGCTTTTCAGTTTGATTAGGTCCCATGGGTTTATTTTGCTCTAATTTCTATTGCTTTGGGAGACTGACCTGAGAAAACATTTGTACGGTTGATGTCAGAGAATGTTTTGCCTATGTTCCAGGAGTTTGATGGTGTCTTGTCTTATATTTAAGTCTTTCAGCCATTTTGAGTTTATTTTCATGCATGCTGTGAGGGTGTGTTCTAGTTTCATTGATTTGCATGCAGCTGTCCAGGTTTCCCAGCAATGCTTGCTGAAAAGACTGTCTTTTTCCCATGTTATGTTCTTGCCTCCTTTGTCAAAGCTTAATTGACCATAGGTGTCTGGGTTTATTTCTGGGTTCTCTATTCTGTTCCATTGGTCTATATGTCTGTTTTGGTACCAGTACCACACTGTCTTGATGACTGTGGCTTTGTAATATAGCCTGAATTCTGGGAGAGTTATGCCTCTTGCTTGGTTTTTGTTTTCTGGGTCTTTTGTGGTTCCATATAAATGATTGGATTGTTTGTTCTAGTTCTGTGAAAAATGTCATGGGTTGCTGAATTCTACCAAACATACAAAAGAGGAACTTATACCCATCCTCCTCAAACTTTTTCAAAAGGTTGAAGAAGAAGGAACACTTCCAAAGACATTCTATGACTCCACCATCACCCTAATTCCAAAACCAGACAAAGATACCACCAAAAGAGAAAACTATAGGCCAATATCTTTGATAAATATAGATGCAAAAATTCTCAACAAAATTTTAGCCAACTGAATCCAACAACATCTAAAAAAGATCATACACCACAACCAGGTAGGATTCATCCTTCATTCACAAGGAGGGATCAACATATGCAAATCAATCAACGTCATACACAACATTAACAAAAGAAAAGTCAAAAACCACATGATCATCTTAATAGATGCAGAGAAAGCATTTGACAAAGTCCAACATCCATTCATGATCAAAACTTTTACCAAAGTGGGTATATAGGGAACATATCTTAACATAATAAAAGCCATTTACAACAAACCCACAGCAAATTTAATACTCAATGGAGAAAAGCAAAATTTTAACATGTGGATATACATATCATCCAATGAAGTCCCAAATATACATATGTACATTTACCTGTACTTGTTGTCAAGCACTGTTTTAGCTATTTGAAACACAAGGATACCCTGCTGACTAGAAAGATGCCATCTGGTAGAAATTGGAGCTAAATGGATTATTAAATACATAGTGATATGTTTAGAGAAGAGAAATATTAATACTAGTTGAGAAAGTCAGGAATAGATTACTTAATGTAAATTTGAGTAAGAATTTATACTAAGACAAAAGAAAGAAGGCATTCCCAGTAGAGAAAACAGCATTTAAAAAGTCATAGTCTGGGCAATTTTTTGATATTAAGGAATGGTAAATTCAAGACAATTAAGACCCTAATCAATAAAACAGTGACAAAGAGGATGACGAGGTAAACTGAAGCTAAATTGTGGGGAAAAACATTTACTGGCCTTTGATTTAACCCAGAAAATGAAACCATTGTGATGCTTTTACATGGCACATTCTTATTTCAAAAACAGTTATTGGGCTATAATTATTATTTAAGTACAGATTTAAGACTTTACAATAAATACACAAGAACCAAGATCATATGCAATGATGTTTTTATCATTATCACCATCATTTTCTAATTTGCTCATTGAATTAGTGGCGACAATGAAGCAGGAACTCTTTTAAGAAATAGAGATATGTAGGAGGTATTTTTTCAATGGAGACTGAAAAATAATATGAATATGTTCTACTGGAGCTTACAGTCTAATGATCGGGGTGGGCATTGTTAAAATATTCAGATAAACAGCTCTTTAAATGTAATTGTGAAGATGGCAATGGTAGTTATAGATAAAACTCTATAAGAGTTAATAACATAGTGAAATAACTCAGGCCTGATGTCCAGAAAGAACTCTCTGAGTGACATTTAAAATAATATTTAAAATATTTTTAGGAGTTACATAGAGCAATAAAAAAGGAGAGGATGGAAGGAAAGAAAAGAGGGGGTGTTCTAGGCAGTGATAAATAGGCTATGAGTGGAGAAGAATCCTGGCACACGTATGTAATGGAGAAAGAATAATGCAGAAAATATGTTACCTGCTATTTTCGAACTCGCATTAATAAGGTGACTACCCATGAGAGTGTATCAACTAGTGAACATGAAACAAAACAAAGCTAAACAATATTAAGGTTTGTACTATGTTCTTATTTCACACCTCATATTGAAAAAAAAAAAACAAAGAATGTGGACTTAGAAAGTTATTTCTAAGTTTATTATTTCTTTGAATTTACAAATTTCTATACAAATGCTGACATTATGTTGAGTGTTTCTCAAAGTGGAATCCAAGGACCATATGAAAAACAATGGAGAAGCCTATTAAAAAGCCGTATTCCTTACTGTATAGCACAGGGAACTATATCCAATCTCCTAGGGTAGATCATGATGGAAAATAATATTAAAAATTATATATATAAATTATTATATATAAATAACTGGGTCACTTTGCTATACAGCAGAAATTGGCGCAACATTGCAAATCAACAATACTTTAATAAAAGTTAAATTTTAAAAATGCATATTCCTGGACTTCAGCATATTTCATTCACATGTACTGAATGAGAATCTCTGAGGTGATCCTCATGCATTTGCAACTTAATAAACTTCCCTGGTTTTATTTTTGCACACTAAGTTTTGAAAATCACAAATGTAGACGCAGTGAGGGGCACCTTTTGCTATTCCCATGCTACTGCCAAGATCAATAAAGAAATAAATTTTCTTTTCTTTGCTGTTTGAAGAAAGTTGGAAAAAGCACACTAGAACACTGCATGATCTTTTTACTTTTAAGAAGTAAAGAGGGAGTATATCTTGTTTGGTGAAATTAGGGAAAGTCATAGAATTCATTGACAAAAGGCAGAATCACTGCATTAAAATAAAATAAGTATAAAAATGGCTCTCTTATTTTCCTTTCTCTTTATCGTTATCACAATAGGAATGGTTTTTGTCCTCCTCTCAGATATTCACTAATAAAACTGCTGAGGCAGGGCCTCTCCCTCAATGGGGAAGTTTGTAGTCTCTAGTGAAAGGGTATTTAAATTCATTTTAGAGAGAGAGGTAGGAGGCAATGCCACGATGAATCCAGCTTTATCAGAAATTATTGTATTATAGGTAGTAAAACTGTTACTTTTATTTCATTTGCCCCCTTGCAACTTAGTTAGAGCTCAGGATGTGGCAGGTGATGGATTGTTACCCTAAAGCCCCCAACACAGATTAAATGTCGAGTAAAAATCTCTGCAACTTCTTCAAAAATAACAAATTTTTTTCTTCAAAAAAGGAAGAGTAGGTGATGTTTATTCAAGTCTATGACCATATTTTATCAAGCTTATCAAGTTAATACATGGAATATAAAATCTTTGATATTAACCCTAGTACAATTAAACTATCAAGTACCTCTTTGTGCATATATTGTATTTAACAATATTGAAAATGGAAGGGAGGAAATCACCAGTGAAATAATTCAAAACAATTTCCCATAACTGAAAGCCATGGGTTTCCAGACTGACAGGCCCACAGAAAGGCTAGATAAAAACAGCTTGGCTCAAGGCCCACGATTTTAAAATTTTAAACCACTCAGAATATGATAGGATTCTGTAAACTTCCTGAATTTGGGGAAAAAACAGCCTACATGTAAAGGGTGAAGAATCAGAAAGCTTTCTGATTTCTTAACAACTCTGGGACCTAGAAGGTAATGAGTAATGCCTTCAAAATCCCGAGGAAGATGATTTGCAACCTAAAATTTCATGCACAGCCTAACTATCAATCAAGTATGGGATGGAATTGAACCTTGCAGCGTCTCAAGATATTTGTCATTCATAAACTCTTTCTTGGTAAGCTACTGGAGAACATTGTCTATCAAATCAATGGGGCAAATTCATAACAAGCCAGACTGTGGGTATAGAAAACAGGAGAACTGATGTAGGTTTAGAGAAGGTGAAGGTGAAGGAAAATGATAGAATGATAACAGTGAAGCATTTGTGTAGTGCAGTTAGCTTAGATAAAAGATCTCCGAGATGGATGTTTCTAAGAAAAGGAAAATTGAACTTGTGAGTCACCTTACCTGATTTACTTTGTGGGAAATAGTACTGAAAAGTCTTGCTGAGTGTAGGAAGAATTAGCCACAGGGACCAGGAAATTAATCAAAAGGGGGGAAAAAAAGCAACTATTAAATCCTGAAAAAAGGAAGGTATGACACATAATCACAATACTTTTACAATCTTCGCCCATGAAAAACATAAGTGTAAATGGTCACATTAACTGTCAATATATGAGATTTTCAGAGATGGGAGAGGAGAACTAGACACTATGGCAATATACGTGAGCTAAATCATCTACCATAATGGGAAAATAATAATATCTAAAATTGATAAGTCAAAGATAGATACATATTAAGTATTTAAAAACAGAGTGATGTATAAGTGCCAGAATATAGAGTTAAACAAATTCAAGGTGGGTGTTCCTAGGATAGAAGAAGTAGGGAAAGTTCTTACAGGTAACTGTTATAGGTATTTTATTACCATTTGATTTATGAAAATACGTTGTTATGTTCCTTTGGAAAAAATGACATTTTTCATAAAAATGAAATTTTCAGGCTTGACTAATATGCAACACTATTAATTAAATATAAAATACTTAAAATGAATATCTCAATAAATGAAAGAAAGAGAAATGTTTCACCCCCATCGGATTAACAAAGTTTAAAAAGAGCAGTGGATGAGAGTAACAAGATTTGCTGAGGATATTGGAGTTATGTTGATGAGGATATAAAATGTTCAGGAAAACAAGTTAACAAACTATATCAAGAATCCAGGATATGATCTTTTCTAAATGACATAAGTTTTGCTTTTTTCTCTTGGCTTGAGAATAAGTGGTCAGTTCCACAAAAGTGAAAGATAGTCATTGCTTCTGTTTATGATTTTAACTACAGCCTAAGCATCCACTACAGAAGACTAGTCAAATAAAGTCTTTGTTAAATACTGTCTTTCTTGAGGCTTTCTCTCACCAGACCAATTAAAAGGGAACCTCACATACTTCTTAGCTAGTCCTTTAAAAAATTTTGACAATACATATCTGCAACTGACTTAGTCTATGGTTTACTCACTGGTTCACTTGTGGTAACTTCTTGCCACGGGACTGTAACTCCATGAAAACAGGGACTTTTTAAAATTCATCATTGGAGTTCCCATCATGGTTCAGTGGGAAACTAATCTGACTAGTATCCATGAGGATGCAGGTTCAGTCCCTGGCGTTAAGGGTCCAGCATTGCCATGAGCTGTAGTGTAGGTGGCAGACACAGCTCAGATCTGGCATTGCTGTGGCTATGGTGTAGGCCAGCGGCTACAGCTCCAATTAGATTCCTAGCCTGGAAACCTCTATATGCTATGGGTGCAGCCCTAAAATATATAAATAAATAAAATAAATAAATAAATAAAACTCATAATTGTATCAACAATACATAATAGCATTATATCAATGTAATACAAGCTTAATAAATATTTTCATGAAAATAATATAAAAGAATAGTATGTATGTGATTTTGTGATATAGAATTAAGTTTATTGATCTAGAGACACTAAATGTTGATCTAAAGATATTTTATACATTAGGTAAGAAAGAAAGGCATGATATAAGATATAATTTGACTTTTATAAGATTACAAATATTTGTGTGCATAGAAAAGGAAGCGAATCCAATATGTTATGTCATTTTTTTATGTGTTTCCATTTTGCCTGTTTTTATTTCCTAAAAGTTTTTCTAAGGAACATTGAATATGCAACAAAAAATAAAAATCAACTCATGTTTCATTCATAAGATAACCATTTAAGAGTATAGATCTTTTAGAAATGGCACTGAAATACTTTACTCTTTTTCCATAAATGCCTTGGTAAGGCAAATTCCAAGCTGATTTAGAGAACCTAAGACGTTGACTCTTCAGAAACCTCACCCTCCCAGATACCAGAGGCAATCACTCTGCCAAGCGACAATATTGGCCAACGATGGCTTCACAATTTACAAACTGACTACCAATTACTATGGGTGGAGTTTATAAAACATAACTGAAAATCAATAGTCATATTCTGGGCAGCAGAAAAATAACAGTAATATTCTGACTGAAACCTCCTCTACCATATTATAACAGGCATCTCTCTTTCACCCTATTCACCTATTCTTTGGTGGGACCACCCGTTTCCTGAATCCAAGTATCTAAGATACTCAAAGCTCTTCTGAGAGGCCGTACAACAAAGACTGTTATTAAGAGCACAGACTCTAGGACCTAACTCCCTGGTTTCAAATTCCAGCTCTCTGCTCACTAGCCATGTGTTAGCTTTGGTCAATTTATATAAATTTGCTGAGACTAAGTCTTCCTTTTTTAGAAAAAAATATTTCCCTTTACATTGGAATATAGTTGATTTACAATGTTATGTTAGTTTCGGGTATGCAGCAAAGTGATCCAGCTATATATATATTCATTCTTTTACTGATTCTTTCCCCATATAGGTTATTAAAGAGTATTGAGTATGGTTTCCTGTGCTTTACAGTAGGTCCTTGTTGACTATCTATTTTATATATAGTGGTGTACATATCTTAATTCCAAATTCCTAATTTATCCCTCCTCATCACTTTCTTAACAATGAGACTAATTGCAGTACTACTTCCTAGAGTTCTTATAAGTTCCTATATGACTTATAATATGTAAATTATTGCCAATAGTGCTTAGTACATCTCTCTATATACAAGCATTTACTAGTTATGCTAATTATATTTACACATATATATGAATAGAGATTCATATTAGCACTTTCTGATACATATTACTAATGTGTATTTTATTTTATTTTATTTTATTTTTTTATTTATTATTTTTTTATTACTCAAATGAATTTATCACATCTGTAGTTGTATAATGATCATAACAATCTGATTTCACAGGATTTCCATCCCATAACCCAAGCACATCCCCCCACCCCCCAAACTGTCTCCTCTGGAGACCATAAGTTTTTCAATGTCTGTGAGTCAGTATCTATTCTACAAAGAAGTTCAGTCTGTCCTTTTTTCAGATTCCACATGTCAGTGAAAGCATTTGATGTTGGTGTCTCATTGTATGGCTGACTTCACTTAGCATGATAGTTTCTAGGTCCATCCATGTTGCAAAAAATGCTGGTATTTCATTCTTTTTAATGGCTGAGTAATATTCCATTGTGTATATGTAGTGTGTTTTAATATAAGCAGTATTTCTAACCACATTGGATGACAAGAGTCAACCAAGGGGTTCCCATCCCTCAATCATTTGGGCAATGATCAAGGGCAAATACTAAAGTCTCACAAAGATATGAGGAAAAATCTGAACATATACAAAAACAAAAATTATTTTTTTTTGAAACCAGAAAAATTTTTTACAGGAGAAAAATAATAACTGCAAGAAAGTAGAGGGAAGAAGAGCAGGAACCAAGGAATCCAAAAGGACAGAGGTAGAATGTCTTGAAATTGTTGTTAGGAGACAGTAAATGGCAAAATGAGAGAATGTGAGGGTAGGTTATTGAGTGTCAGAGATCGAAAAAGAAACTGTTAAGATATCTTGATTTTTATTTTATTGAAAAACAAATAAAAAATTGGAGAGATTTTTTTTTCTGGGACCATTTCTCTGAATTGTCACCACACAAGTTGGACTATGGGAGGTACACAGCTCTTCAAGCAGAGATTACACTTCTGGTAATGAGATCTCAAGCTGGAATTCCCTCCTTCTGAGACCTGTACCCTGCTTCTAACCCAACCCAAAATCAACAGAAACAATGAGTTAGCAGGGACTGTATGTTTTGTCACAGTATGAGGCTCTGTACATTTGTTTCTGAGTCTGATTTCTGGCTTCCATGTTCTCTCTTGTTTGGGATAGGTTGAGTATTTTCCCAACCTTCCGTCCTCAGTCTTAAATAGCTATTGAAGGGAGGAATGAGAACATCAACCTAAACAATTTTGCTCACTATGCATTCCACGTAGCAGGCTGGCACTAAATTACCATTGTGTAATATGTATCTGGGCAAATAATATGTCTGTAGCTTTCTAACTTATTGATACTGGTTATTTCTCTGAAAGAATAACTTTTAAGTTTCTTTTTTTTCCCCCCTGATTTCTGACCAGAAAGTAATTTCCTCCAGTTTGAACAGGAAATATTATGGCTTCTGTTCAGCTTTCTGAAGATTTATTGGAAGTGCTGACATTTCCTATAACATTTCTTAATGTCTTCATATGGTCTAAATTTCATATTCTGGGAAGGATTGAGGCCCAGATGTGATCAATATTCTATTCACTGCTCTGAAACCAAAGATCAGAATTCATTGAGGAAGTTGGCTGTTGGTGAACTCTAAATGTTGCTGGGTTTTAGTGAAAGGAGCATGGCAGTTGGAATTAAAATGTTGGTTTTATATAGGAAAGTTATTTAGACTCTCTAAGCCAGTTGGTTTAAAGTTTACAATTGGATTAAAGAGAAAATAATTGTGATTTTTTTCTTTCTTTTCTTCCATGTACACGTGGCTTTCACAAGTTCCCAGACTAGGGGTCAAACTGGAGCTGCAGCTGCCTACCTACACCACAGCCAGAGCAATACCAGATCCAAGCTACATCTGTGATCTATGCCATAGCTTACGTCAATGCTGAATCCTTAACAAGCTGAGCAAGGCCAGGGATCAAACCCACATCCTCATGGACACTATGCCAGGACCTTAACTTGTTAAGCCACAGTGGGAACTCCCAATAATGAATTTTGAGAGAGGTTTGAGGAAGATTAAATAAAATATATTTTATGGTGTCCATTATTGTGGCACAGTTGTCATTCTATCTACATTGCTTGGCGCTCAACATATCATGTACTGATTAGAAGATTTTCAGCTGCAAGCACATATAGTTCTGCCTAGAGTTTATCTATGGCCATCAGAGTCCAAGAGAAGCTCTCAAGGGTTAGGTAGAAAGGATGACGTCCACTGAATGCTACTTAGCCTCTATACTTGGCCACTCTAGTGTTTCACAAAGAGTACATGATCAAAATAGCCATGGTAGAAGGGATTAAGACTCTGCATCGGTCGACTGCATAGCATAGGCTACTTCTCACCAAGGCTGATTTAGCTACTACTGTTTTGGAACATGTGACCCATCAATAGCAACAGAAAATGACATTGAATCTTGATAAGCTATCATTCCTCAAGGAGCCAAGCCAGACCCTGAGTGGCAAGTTGATTATAGTAAAATTCTCCACCTACTCAGGGAGGGAGGCAGCAATTCATCTTTACTGAGGTAGATAATATTCCATGTATAAGTTTGCCATCCCTGTTCATTTTCCCTCAGCAAGCATTACTATCTAAGTGCCTACAGAGTGCTTGTTATGGGATCCCATGTGACATTACCTTGACCAAAGGACCCACTTTATAGAGAATGGTGAGACAGTAAATACTTGGCCATAGAATCCATTAGTTCTCCAAGTACTGCATCACACAGAAATAACTGGAAGAATAGAATTTTAAATGGCTTCTTAAATGTACCAGACTGGGAATAACGTTCCTGAAGGTTCAGGAAATTATCTTTCACAACGTGATAAGTATTTTGAACTAATAACAATTACAAGATGCCATGATCTTAATAGCTAGAGCGCTTGGATCCAACAACCAAGAGCTAGAATTACATGTGGCCTCTTTGAATTAGTATGGATTCCTCCAGACAGTGAAACTGAGGCAAGTAATTTATTGGAGACAGAAAGAGCCCATAGTACGGATATAAGGAGGTAACACAGAGAAGAAATAGAGCCGAGAATGCTGCTGTATCACAGTTTTCACTATGAATCATATGCTTGCATCTGGGAGAATAACTGAACTCACATAAAACCTATAGCTCAGAGTTATCCCATCAAGAAGCAAGGGATCTGAGATATTCACAGATACTTCCAGTCACTTAATTGTTGAAGACTGCTCCTGGAAACTTTCATTAATTACTTGACATTAAGGAATTGAAGAAGTGAAGTGAAGTTGTTGGTAGCTGGAGGTCAGGCTGAGCTAAGCACTAGGGTGTTCAGGGTGATGGTTTGAGTGAGGCATTAATGGCATCTGGCACACCCTCTCATCCTCACTCCCAGTTGCCCACTTGGAGATTTTATGTTCCTAGTTTCCTCTCATTTAGGATCTGCCAAACTAAAAATCCTGGGTTCCAGTAGGAGAACTTCCACCAGGTGAAGCAGTAAGTGTTCCACCTAAACCGATGTCATGGCTGCCACCTAGCCATTCGTGGTTTGTATTGCCAGTAGATCTTGAATTAAAAGAAAAATTCCATCATGGCAGTGGAAGCAGTCCTAATTTTCAGAAGTAGAATGGCTTCTGTGTAATGCTGATGTAGAGAAATATGTCTGGAATTCAGGGAAATTACTAGGACAGCTCCAGGTGCTTCCATACCTGGTAAGTACCTGCTTCCATACCAGTGAACCTTGCTGGCTACATCCATGAAGGGAGAGTATTGTCAATATTGACAATATTGTCTTTTTTGATAAGGAAGAATATTGTCAAGAATAATGTCAGTTACCACTTGACAAGGGCATGGTAAGCAGGGGCTCTGATCCCTCAGTGATTCCCCCATTAGGCAAGCAACCTAGACCAGCAGAAGTGAGGCTTGAGGCTTGTGGGAAATTAGAATGATTGGCAGAGGAAGCAAGGAATATGATTATGGCCTTGGACCCAGCTGGAGGAGTGAGGAGTATTCTCTGTCATAAGCCTTAGCTTTGTTGTTGAATAGATAGATGAGAGAACAAGAGAAATGAAAGAAACTTTGGTGTAAGTAATAAAAGTGGGTGATGTAGTTAGAAATTGATATAGGCCACAAAAGGGAAAATGTTAATTTGGTTGGAATAATCAAAATTTTGTGTTATTAATATAGGAAATGTTATTCATATAATGTTCTTAAATAACACTGGTAACATGTTACCCATTATATTCCTTGGCAGTACCAAAACTTTACATATGAGTATTTTTAAAATATAATCATGCATAGGTCTGCTGTTTGAAAAGGCTGAAAATCTTTTTATTGGTGTAAGTGAAAAGATTATTCTAAACTAGAGGGAAAATTAAAAAAATCATTTTTCTCTTCTCATATATTCCACTGCTATCTTACTATTAATAATCTTCAGAAGTTCCCATCGTGGCTCAGCGGTTAACAAACCTGACTAGGAACCATGAGGTTGAGGGTTCGATCCCTGGCCTCACTCAGTGGGTTAAGGATCTGGTGTTGCTGTGAGCTGTGGTATAGGTCGCAGACGTGGTTCAGATCCTGTGTTGCTGTGGCTGTGGTGTAGGCAGGAGGCTACAGCTCTGATTTGACCCCTAGCCTGGGAACCTCCATATGCCGTGGGTACAGCCTTAAAAAGCAATAATAATAATAATATTCATGTGTTACAAAATATTCTAACCTCAATTTTTCCTCTCCAAAATTATTATAGAATTTCCAGTAATCAAGCATAATATATGTTGACCTTTTCATAATAAATCTGTGTTCAAGCTGTACTCTTTTATGTAGGATTATATGGAAATGGGTCGCTTTTAAAAGATTTTACAGTTTTAAAGACTCCTCTCTTAAGAATTCTTCATACTTGATTTACTTGCTAATTTTCTTCCTCCATAGGGAAACCAATATTCATTTACATAGAACTTGACACAGCCATCCAGAAAAATAACTAAATCAAGAATCACCTCTGGAAATTCTCTTGACAAGAATTATTTCCTAGAATCATGTTATAATGTTATTAAGTTGGCCCTTTTACATTTGGTACATGACATTGTGATGCTAAATTGCAAAATAACAAACTCACTCTTACTTTCTGTCTAATACATGATAAAGGATAACTTTTTAAAAATGTTTACATTAAGGTTTAATGTCCAATTTGTGATTTCACACACCCAAAGAAAAAGTACATGGCAACAAAATGAGATTCATACAATTTAATTTGGTTACCTTGTCTTGGGCTCGAGATATATATTTCCTTAAGTATATTTTAAAGCTGCCTCATAATTTTTTAAAACAGATGTAACATAGATTATAAATATCTTAATATTTAATATGTACAGGATTTTATAATGGAGTGATTTCAGTAAATCATACACCATCCAGAGAGTGTATACTGAAGGTTTACTGAGCATGGAATATTCGACTGAGACTGGTGGAGAGATAGAAGACATTAATTCCTTCAGAATAGGTGAAATATACTATTTTTGCCCTCATGGAGCACAATCTAGTAATAATGGCAGGTAAGTAAATGATATAGCATAAGAAAATCTTTAAAAGGAAATATGTGCAGGAAGCCATACTGACCAGAATATAGCATGACTCCTTTTGAGCAGGTCAGGGATGATGTTTGAGAAGAGATGAGGCAGAAAAATTTGATAAGAGTTTGGAAATAAATGAGAACACCTGAGATCCTTGATTTACACAAATGAAGTAGGCCGTAATTATTGGTTAGTGCTAGAAAATGTACCACTGAACCTTCCTGGCTATGTCTTCATACTATGGAGAATTCCTTTTAGCTGAGTATTGTATAAACTGGAATTCCACTGTTGATTTCTTAAGCATTGTCTCAGTAACTAAATCAGTTTCAACCCTGCACTTACATCACAGAGAGCTTTTTATATTCTCAGGAAAACATACATATTATGCCAAAAGAACAAAATTTCTGAAATGACGTTGGTCATGATACAATGCAATTCGTTTCCTTTCCATTGTCAAAACACCCAAGTCTACTGCAGACAGGGTAAGGCTAAAAGTACATTCTGTTCTCAGAATAAAGTCAGAAGCTGAACAATTGCCATTGTTTTTGTTGACCAAGGAACAATAGGATTTCGAGAACATTTATTTTACGGAAAGAGTAGAGGAGTTTAGTCAAATCCATTGTATCAATGGAAAACTGAAATGTTGGTGAAAAATCCATGAGTTCAGTAATTCAGGTATCCAGCTCTTTTCTTCAACAAGCTGGTATTATATGAGCGGATTTCATAAGTGAAATAATCAGTGTTTTGTATTTTCTCAACCAGTCAAAAGCACCGACCTTATGATAGTTTACACCTCTTAAAAGAGTAATAAAATATTCTCAAGGCCTATTTCAAGTAAAGAGAAAAATTCTTGATTCACATTGGCAGAATTTATTAGATAGGAGATCTAGCTCTTGAGATACAATTGTCTATTTAAAATTTTCCTCATATTTCCTTATATAAAGATTAGATGATAATTAAATGATTAGATTTTTAATGGCATTAAAGGAAGTTTGCCATATTTTGTACTGTCGGACTAAATTAAAAATGCATGGTGGTATTAAATTTCAGAAACATTGATACCCAAAGAGCCATTCTCAGAAGCATTGAAAACTGAGAAAGACCTAGAAGACATTTCCTGAGTTTCTCTGATTCTTCTGGGGTCACTTTCAAACTCATATAAATTGATTGAGGCCACCTTTGCAGTCTGTCCAAGGAATAGATGTCAGGACAATAGCACCATACCAAACCCATTTTTTAATAACCATGTAACACTTATAGAGTTCATTAGATGAAATGTAGATTGGTATTATGCAAAACTACAATAGTTGATTAAATAGCTATTTACATAAAGTGCTGTTATGATTCATTCTGTCTTTCAATCTTCAACTTATTCAATCAAACTTGTCAACATTATCAAACCAAAGAGTCCAGATGCCTGCTTTCATAGACTCACTTGCTTTGGCACTCTTTATAAGAAATGGTGAAAAATAGAGTGCAGTGTTCTTATTGATCTTTATGTTTCAAGCTGTGATGATCCATGTAGAATACTATTGTTCACCAAAATGCAGGGATTAGGATGTATGTTCTTCAGAAAAAATGTCCATGCTTTCTTTATTGTGCACTAAAAAATGGATCTAGATAAATTGATTTCAATTCTCATTTTGTAACTAGGCAATAAATTGGACTATTACATAGTCATTTATTTAGTCACAACAAACTTTTTGATGGGCTTGTTGATGTCCAAGCACTGTGCCAAATGCAACACAAAGTCAAATTAGACAGGGAGTTTACTCTGTGGTTGGAGTTTACTCAAACTCTTTAACCCTCAGTTTTTTAATATATAATATGAGACTTTTTTCCCTTTTTTCCTCGTAATAAGGATGTAAGCAATCTTGACTACATTAAGAGGGTCAGGTTAGATGTATTCACACACAAGCACATACACTCAACATACAACTTCCTTCTCCAAATTTTTGAATTCTGCTAAATGATTTATCTGTTTCCTTAACCAAATAGCATTTTCCACATGCATCTAGAGAAAAAAATTAATTTGTTAATAATATCACAGATTTAACTTAAAATCCAGAATAGGTAGATTCATAGGGGTTAAATGGTCGCCTTGGCTATTTTTTCTTTAGAGGTAGTTAAACACATTTGATGTAAAAATTAGAAATAATCTTTTCTGAGAAGCATCTGGTACCAAATTGAAATTGAACCTCTACCTCCACTGATGAAAAGGCAGATGTTTAATTGACTCTAAATTCACAATACTCAGGTTTGTCTAATACTGACCAAATTGTCAGCTGGGAACTTGGACGTGCATTTCTGGTTGAAAGTGAAAAACTGAAAAGAAATGGAGTGAGTCATTATGACCCTTGAGAATAAAAAAAATTCACACTTATGAACAAAACTTATCAATGTACAGGGCACATTGACAGCTGTTTGAGTCATCTGCTTGGCTAATAATAGTTCATCAGAGCCTCCCAAATGTAACCTGAATAAGACAGAAGAATGGGTATCTGAACCTGATGAGGAAAGCATACTGCTAACCCTCACTTCTGAGGTATTATTTATAGCCCAGGTCACCAGGAGTGTGCAATAAAATAGACCTACATCCATATAGCTGTTTCTTATTCCCCTTGGTCTCAGAATAGTAATATAAAATTTTATCTAATTTAGTCTAAATATTAACAAGAATGTATCTGATATTACATGTAGCCTATGAGTTGAAGTTTGTCCTTAAATTTACTTCTTCTTTCTTGAGAATTCTTTGAAGAATACTGCCTCTAAACTTTCCTTATTTTTTTACCAATTTTCATGTCAAATATGAAATTTCTTGTTTTATTTTCTTTATGGGTGATACACTATCAACGGATGTAGTGACCTCACAAGTGAGTCTTCAACTATTAGGAAAGGTATGTATCTTAAAACTAGCCTCTCAGTTTGGTGCTCTTTATTGAGTACAGGATCCAGATTTTTCAACTGCTCACTAGTAATTTTCACAATAATGCCCAAGCAGCATTTCAAATTGTGTCCAGAGATAAACTCAATATCTTGACCTCATCACCCAAGAACTTTCTCTTGTTGGTATTGTTTTTGACTCACTTAATGATATAAGTATGATGTAAATGACTTATTAGTAATTGCAGTAACACTTCTACACCCATGTATTTAATTCTTAAATATTAGACTCCCTAATTCCTCATTCTTCTTGTCCACCCATAACCTATCCTAATTTTGCTTAAATTATTTGCCTGAAATACAATTTTGATGACATATTACAACCAAATTCTACTATCATGGAATACTTGGTTGTGATCCTTAATATAGCGTCAACTTTTTGCATTGTCCCAGGCAGATAGTTAAAAACTGCTGAGTGCCTTTTTAACAAATGAATCTTTCTACCTTCCTTAAAAACTTTTAGTGTTAGGAAAAAAGTCAAATCAATGCTTCATATTCTGTCCCAAAAGAAGAAAAGAAAGAATATTTTAAATTAACATTTGGGGATAACTTTCCTTGACTACTGAGTATGAATGACCCACTAACGGAACCACCAATTATTTCCTTAAAATAAGGAAGGAAGGAATTGAAAGAGTAGGTGTAAGAGGAAGATTTAACCTCCACACTCAGAAAATAATTTTTTATATCTCTTTCTGTATCAAACCTATTCTGTGTATATTTTTGTATCAAACCCATTACAATATTGTCCCACAAGAACAGTTTCTTATTATAGACGTTGAACTTATTGCCTCAGATGAGTCAATGAATGAACATCTTCTGATTTCAATTTTGAATAAACTTCATTACTCATAATATACTCAGTATTTTTATAAATGCTCTATTTATGAAAGATGTATTTTAGGCAATGTAAGAGAATTCATCCTCTCTTTATTTTAATTAAGGAAGCCAAGTAGAGTTTAAATTAAATCTGATTTGCATGACATGTTACTTGCTACATTTTGAAGTAAACAAGGCACACAAACAAAATGTGGTCTTGTAAAAGGACCAAATTGCTACTTTCCAAAAAAAAGGAACAGATTAAACTGTGATAATAGTCAATCGTGTAACACTTTAAATTTTGACAAAACTCATCTTGTCTTTAAAGACAATTCATTAAAGTTTGAACTGATGTCACATGTGTTCTGGGCAGTGCTTCTATTCCCTCTTTTCTAAGGAAACATCTGCTATTGCCCAACAGCCAGTTTCAGACACTTCTTGCCCATTTATCTCTTTCCCAACACACCCTTAACCACTTCAGAGATGGTCTTCTCTTATCTTCAAAAGATATCCTCTCCTCTCATTACCAGGTTAATACTTCCCTGGTATTCATAGGGAGAGTTGCTCCAGAAATATCTACTATGATGGATGGAAATAGACTAGGACTTGAAAGCCAACGGAAAATCTAATATGAATCCTGCCCCCCTGAAGATATATATTATGATAATAACATACAATGAAGTAAGCTTTTTTTTTCTTTAATGGATCATGTGGCATAATGTCTAATCTTCTTAGAAATGACCCAAATGTATTGAGTCAAAGCCCACCAGGGGAAGATCTGTGCTGCCAACCAGTGGTCTCAAAGGCATAGCCCAAACCTCGGAGATGTACCTTGAGGGAATAACCTTACTGGAAGGAGGTAAGGACCCCTTGATGGCTCATTAGCCTTATGCATTGAGGGATCTTTCACCACACCTTGGATATTGACTGAATGATCAAGCCTGGCAGGTTATGTAAGAAAGAAACAACAACAACAACAAATCTGAAAACTTTGTGTGGCATAGAGGACATTTTCCCACCTTGAAGGTCATTAGTATTTCACTCCTAACCTATCTCCCTCCAGTCTCACATTCTGTGCCCCAAGATAATGGAATCACCAACCTGACTGCTGAGTGAAAAGTGAAGCCCACTTGCATAGCTCAGCCCTCCCCATTTTCCTTTCTCTGGGGGTAAGGTGTCTTAGGAAACACATACTCTACCCTGCTCCTCCAGGGTAGGTCAGTCTGTCTAATTTAGGGGATCACTGTTGGGGAACTCACTTGCTCACCTATATAGGTGACATTCTCCTATGTCACCTCTATTAATTAAAATATTTTTGTCTGTCATCTCTCTTATTACTCAGTTGGTTCAGAACTATGGAAGTTAAGATAAACACTATATTTTGGAAGGTCTCAAATTCAAGTTTATTAATACCTTAAACTTCCTCATAATACTAAAAATAAAGTATAAACTGGGTATTAAGTGAGCTAATGCATGTAAAGTACTTAGTGCATTAGTTCAGTACATAGTAACCTAGTACATGGGTGTATATATATATATTTTTTTTTTTTCTTCTTTACCTCCAGGTTCTACTTTTGTTACCTCCAGGTTCTACCTTTGCCGCTCCTACTAAAGCTACTACTTTGGTTACTATTATTTCTATTTCAACTATGACTCCTACTTCCAATAATTGCAGTTATTGCTGCTGCTGCTGCTATTACTATATCTGTTGGAGCTATTACTATACTACTTCTACTACTATAGTACAGTTGCTACAGCTACTATTAATGCTTCTACTACTACTAAAGTTACTACTTTTACTATTACTGCTGCTGCTACTACTATTACTATATCTGCTGCAGCTACTACAATAGATACTACTACTAATACCTACAATAGCTGCTGTGGCTGCGGCTGCTGCTGCTGCTACTACTGCTGCTGCCAGTATTACTATGTATTGTGTGGGACATAGAAAATTAGAAAACAATCCAAGAAACATCAGTATCTATCAACTATTTTCTTTCATTAGATTTCAACAGAGAACCTTATAGTTTTAAACTGTTGTGACTTTACATTTGTGAAGCTGTTACTGAACACTGTTGAAAACGATGATTTTAAACGCAGAATTGTCTTCTATTGCTATTAACTTGCTCTGCAACTCAGCATTTGCTATATAGCTTCGTTGAGTCTACAGAGAAAGGAAAAGATCTATAGTTTTCCTTGTGAATAATTATCACATTCTCGAATATTGGATTTGGAAACTGCTGATAGCAGTATCTTCTTAGGCTAAATATTCTAATACAGTTTTTTTTTCAAGACTTCTAAGCACTTTGCAAACCAAAGCCTGAGTACAACAAAAACCTAAATGTTCTGAATTAGGACATGAAGTATATTTCTCTGCCATCCACTGAGATAATCCTCTCTTACTGAACTTCATGGAAACCAGACTTATAGAATTGCTCCTTAAGGCAACCACACCAGGACTACACATGTGTCTTCCAGAATGGGAAGAAAAAAAAAAAATCTTTCTGAAGAGTCCCAACATTCTAAAATCCTCCTGCAATGAAATATAATAAATCTTTTATATTTGGAATTCAGATGGTCACAAAATTTCCATATTTAAAATCTACTTGAAGAAGAGGGCAGTAAACAGCAATCCTGACCCATTTCTCTCATCATTTTCTGTAAACATAGAAAGGAAATCTGTGCCCCATGCCACCATTTCTTCTGGGTCCTCATCTGACTCAAAGGATGACAACGGAATTCTCAAAATACCTGCTTTTAGCTCTATCACTGTGTTCTGCTACCTCATGCTGATGGTACAAATATGTCTGAAAAGGCTTTTTAAAAGGCTCTGACAAAGCTTTTAGCTACACTTGTGCTCTTGAGAGTTGCTGCCACACTCCTCTCTCCCAAACAGACCCAGTTTTTACCCATTCCTATCCACAGACAGGGCAGTTTTTATTTTGTATCTATGTTTAGGTATTTAAAACATAGGAAAGTTTCATTATTCTTTCATCATTTGTTTCTTGGAAGTGCTCATTTGTCACAACCCAGAGTCACCATAAAAATTGGGTCTTGATTTAAGAACACTAATTAGTCATTTCCAAACTCTGGATAATACAAATTGAGGGAGCATGAATTTTTTAGTTGGTAGATCCTGACACAAAGATGAGAATTGATCACATCTTTGGAAAGGAATCCATGTTGACCTTTGAATTAGCCTCAGAGGTATGCATTCATGTTAAAACTGTTACGTTCTTATGAAAAATGCTGAAGAGTGAATCATTAAGTGACTTACTGAATAAATTCAGTGAAACAATTTAAATTTGGTATTACTACCTTATTTTATTTATTTATTTTTATTTTTTTATTTTATTTTTTGTCTTTTTGCTATTTCTTGGGCCGCTCCCGTGGCATATGGAGGTTCCCAGGCTAGGGGTTGAATCGGAGCTGTAGCCACCGGCCTACGCCAGAGCCACAGCAACGCAGGATCCGAGCCGCGCCTGCAACCTACACCACAGCTCACGGCAACGCCGGATCATTAACCCACTGAGCAAGGGCAGGGACCGAACCTGCAACCTCATGGTTCCTAGTCAGATTCGCTAACCACTGTGCCACAACGGGAACTCCACTATCTTATTTTACAGTAGCCCACTGGGTACTACAGAGGGTAGCATTTTACAGAATTGTCCTTTCAGTTGTCTTTAAATTTGAAAGCTGGGCTTCTGTATAGTTTCTATATGTAATCTGTCCTTTTTGTAGGTTATCTAGTCAGTATTTTTTCTTGCCTCATGGCTTACCTTACTTTTCCCGAGCCTCTAATATTCCTAGTTGTTTTGAATGCTCTATAACCCACAAATAAGTCAATGAGTTGTACACTGGTGCATTTTTAAAACACAGGAAACTCTTTGAATGGGAAGTGTATCCTGGCAGTGAAACTTGTACTGTACCTTTATACAATTTTTTATGTCTGATCATTTTAACCTTCAGCTACCTAACGCCAGTGAATGGCTAGCATGGTGAGCAGTTTTGCTGACATTTCCCAAGGTGACTCTATTATTCTTCACAAATAGAAAAAAAAAAAAAAAGGGAGGTGCTATTGCCATAAATTTTAACACTGGAACAGCATGCTTTTCTAAATTTTGCTAAAATGATACTAAAGGCTATTGAAATTATGCTAGGGATATATCATTTGGATATTCTGTCTTATAAGTAACCAAATTATATACTTTCCTTGATTTATAGAATATGAATAAAGATAACTCAGGACATAATATGAGTTATTTGTACAATTAAATTCTGTAACTGCCATGGTGATGAGTGAGCACAGTCTTGCTATTCAGTATTCATTAGTGGTAAGTTACTAAGACCCATTTAATAAATTTAGTATTTGTACAGATCTCTCTCTGACACATGTTCAACTGCATTTTACATTGAATTTCCAGGCTGGCTAAATAGGTGGGTTGGTTCAGCATCCTAAAGAAAACCTCTCTGTTCTAAAAATTCAGAGGAGTGCATTACTCTTCCAAATTCCTAGGATAAAGTTTATTAATAAAAGAGTACAAGATCATAAATTTGCTTATTTAACAGATTCTTAGTGAGCACTTCTTATGGTCAGAACCTTGGATAGCTGTAGAATGTTAAGGTACTTAAAAAATGTTTTTCCACAATGTAAAAACAATTGTTTTAATTTTTATTTTTATATTCTAATAATTCTAATCATTATTGCTTTAATAAAAATGTACTTATCTAAAAAGTACAAACAGAGGGGCATGACAGTGTATATAGATATGATACAAAGCTATTGTTTTATTTTCATACAGATAGCATGTGTAATATGAGTGGTGCCACAATAAATCTTAAAATAGCTCGGAGGAAAGACGCTTTCTATCCAGGAAAGCTTTTTGTGTAGAGGATGGTGCTTATGGATCAGTAGAGTTTCTATTTCTCATGCTGTGATAATATGAGGAGGGTATAGTCATCGAAACTCAAGAATTTGCATATGAAAGAGGACAAAGTCATACAAATTATATTCCTTCAACTACTATAATGAACATTGCATCATTTGGAATTGAAGTGACTGAATCATTTGTGCCTAAAAGCATAAATATTACCTTTTTAATCATCATATATATGGATATTCAAATTTATTTTTATGGATACCCAGGTGGCTTTATGCTTCACTAGGAAAAAATGCTAAATGTATTCAGGTTGGTTATTTTTAACATACAGCATCAATTACACTTTATGGTTATACAGACAATTAGAAGGCTTCCAAGCTTAAAAATAAATTTAGCTCAGTCATCCATGAATACTCAAACTCAATTTAACACATGATGTTATTCATCAAGAATAAGCCACTCAGAAAAGTGCTAGTCAATATGTGCCAATTTTGTCAATAAATATATAAATAATTGCACCCTCTGTCTCTACTCCCAGATATTTTCAGCCAAGAAAAGTTTTTGAATTGACTAGAAATCAACCTCTTATCTACAACCACCACGTCACATCACAAATTAAAATCTCCTATTTTCAGTTGGATTTCCCTTCGTGGCTCAGTGGTTAACGAATCTGACTAGGAATCATGAGGTTGTGGGTTCGATCCCTGGCCTTGCTCAGTGGGTTAGGATCTGGCCATGAACTATGGTGTAGGTCACAGACATGGCTCAGATCTGTTGTTACTGTGGCTGTGGCATAGGCCTGCAGCTACAGCTCCAATTAGACCCTTAGCCTGGGAATCTCCATATGCCACAGGAGCAGAAAAAGACAAAAAAAAAAAAAATCCTATTTTCAGGAGTTCCTGACATAGTGCAGTGGAAACAAATCCAACTGGGAACCATGAGGTTGCGTGTTCAATCCCTGGCCTTGTTCAGTGAGTTAAGAATCTGGCCATGAGCTATGGTATAGGTCACAGATGTGGCTCAGATCCTGTGTTGCTGTGGCTGTGTCCAGTGGCTGTAGCTCTGATTAGCCTGGGAACCTCTATACGCTGCTGGTGAGGCCCTAAAAGACAGAAAGACAAAAAAAAAAAAATCCAATTTTCAGCAATTGGCAGTCAAGATCTTTTGGGAAAAAAAAATGGAAATAAATTATTGACTTGACTGTGAACCGTATCCACCCCCTATTTCAAAGTATATGCTCATGGCAGTTGGTATTACTGTTTTTGTTACTTTTCCAAAGCATCAGAATATTTGTTTATGAAACTTTTAAGATTATATTCTTGAACTTTTCTTATTCCTTAGAGGAAAAGCCTCAAATACACTCTATGGTATTTCTATTCATTGTTTCTACGTTTTACAAATATTTATTGTCGGGAGTGGAAGTAGGAAAGTCAGCAAACATTGGAGCACAGAGCCTGCTCAAGATGGGGCATTAACTAGAATGCCTCACACATGGAGCTGTGACTCCAAGGATTCTACCTGCAGGATAAGGTAGAGAAGAACCAACCACTTTTCCGAGATAGAATGCAGGGAATGTTCCTTGGGATTCAGCTGAACAGGACAGACTGAGGGGGTGTAAAATACCATCCAGAACTCTGAGAAATTTGCAGCACTATTTTGTATGACCCTGGGGCCCCTCAAGCTGTGACTTAGTTTAAAGTTTGTGGCACCTGAGATACCTCGTAAAAAGCAAAACTTATGGAAGCAGTCCTATCTATAGGTTCCACATTCATGGAGTCAATCAACTATGGATTGAAAACATTTGAAAGAAATAATTCCAAAAAATTCCAACAAGCAAAAAAGCAAGTTGCAATTAAGAATACTTTAAAAATCCTATTTAATTTAATTTAATCCTACTTAATTTATATTCATTTATCTTTTAAATGTATGTTCCTGGATAGGTTTTTAAAGAGAATAACACTAATAACCTATGGTAAATACAGGTAATTTATAAAAGTTACATGGATATCTGGGAAAAGTTTTCTAATTTTTTTTTATTGTTAAAGGAGCTAATAAGAAATATCCCAAGACCACTATAGTGTCATAGGCTCAATTATACAATATGCTTTGTAGTCCCAGGAGCTCAGTGGGTACACAATATATTTATGCATTACCTGAGAACTCCTTTCTCTAAAGTATGATTCATGTATTCATAGACATATTTTCCCTGCATTAAAAATTGTGACACATTAGGCAGAAATGATTAAAATCAGATGGTTGAATTGACAGCCTCTAGGGAAAGTGATAATAGAACCTGTCAATGTAAAGCCTTCCCATATCAGAATGTCCCAAAGGAGCTGTTGAGAAAGGGGAGGAATGTGTGTTATTTTAAAGATTCATAGAAGAAAAACAAAAGCATTCAACTCTTTCCCCTTAAATTTTTTTTTAAATAACAATAGGAACAAATGCTCTGACAAAGTTTCCCCTATAAAATATGTAAAGCTCAAAACAGAAGTTCATTTTAAGTCACTTAATAGCAGAATCTTTTCATATTTTACTCTAAAGTTTCACTTTTGGATTTATGATTGCAAAAAAAATACTGTTAGTATAACATTGGTGTATATCCAGCTTTCTAATCACTCTCGGCACTTGTATTTTCTTACATTTATTTGATGAACCCTTAGATTCAGAAGCAATGGATGTGACAGTGTTACACTGTATGTTAGAGAAGTATCAGCTTAATTCAAGGCTGGCTTGAAAAAGTTGAGTGTTCACAATTTTCCACCTCCAGCAGTGTTTGTTGGCAATGAGTTCTTATCTATGGTTTGTTTTCTATGAAAATTACTCAGAATGTCCCCAGTGATATTAATGTTGGATCATTTATTTAAACTGTACATAAATAATGTTTCTTTAATCCACTCAGACATAAAATAAAAAGATAAAGACAGCAAAGTAACAATAGCCAGGTCTGGGAGTTCTTGTGGTTCTGCTGGTTATGAACTCCACTAGTTTCCATGAAGGTGCAGATTTGATCCGTAGCCTTGCTCAGTGGGTTAAGGATTCAGCATTGCCATGAGCTTTGGTTTTGCCATGAGCTGTGATGTAAGTTGTAGACATGGCTCAGATCCCACATTACTGTGGCTGTGGTATAGGCCAGCAGCTGCAGCTCCCATTCGACCCCTAGCCTAGGAACTTCCATATGCGTCAGGTGCAGCCCTAAAAAAAAAAAAAAGAAAAGCCGTGTCTGAGGAGAGTTTTGAATTCCTCCTTTGCTATTATTTTCTATATCCCAGCAGGAAAATGGAACTTAACAAAATAATGGGCTGGATTCCTCCTCTTGTTCCCACCTTAAGATGTCAAGAATTTGCCACAGTCAAAGACAGATCACTGTTTCTGAGGTTGACTTGACCTTGCCTGCGTGGGGGAGACCAAATTACCACTTCTGAAAAAAATAGTCTGTTTCACAAAATATTTTCTCTTGAAAGAACAAATTTAAAACAAGAAATTATTTTATTCTATTTTTTTTCTTATGGGTTTTACTTCCTAAAAAGGACTTTATTTAACCTGTCAAGAAACTCATATCATGTAATATTATTAAAGATAAATAGCACTGTAAACAATGCCACCTGATTTATTCCATAATATATTTCATTTTCATGAAGGATCTTTGCAAGAGTTAAATATAAATTTCAAAAAAACAATATAAGAATTCTCTCTCCCCTTCCCTCTATCTCCATCTCTGTAAACTATTTTTAAAATTTTGATTCCATCCTTAGTTTTCATGATTTCTCAAATATTCAGAGGTCTCACCAATTTTAGAAAGTTCATATGCATTTAAGGCCATGAGAAAAAATATTTAGTTTTGTGTGTCTCTTGGTTTCCGAGGTATTTCTTCAAGGCTGTATTCTCACGGCATTTGAACCAAAGTGGGTAATAAAGTTAGGAGGTAGTATCATTTAGCCTGCCTGGCTTAATGTCTCAGCATTAGGCCTTGCAAATTTCTAAAGAAACAATTATGCAATTTATACCAAACTGGGGAGGATGCTGGGCCATCTGAATGTATTCTTAAGATAATAATACGTATATATATAATCTGTCAATATTCTACCCCCCTGTTTTTTCATCTTGTTGTAGGAGAAAATCCATCACAAATTGAAGTACAGCAAACTGAAGCTGTACTTTTTTGATGCCACTAAATTGAATGGAATTTTTGGATAGGAAATGTGAATGATTTTCTCACTACTATAAAGGGGAGTAGTTGAGGGCCTAATTGATTAAGATCTAGATCAGTACTTAATGGTTTCAAGAGACAGAAGACCTATTGAAAGCCCTCCTGGAAAAGAGCAAAGGAAGTGGGTCTTTAAGGTCAAAAAGTGAAGTAAGTTAAAGAAATTGTTCCTACAGTATTCTGTTCTCTGAGATTTATAATGTAGATTAGTCTACTAAAGGCTAACACACACAAGAACACACAATAGGTGATTAAGGTAGATGATAGATGGTTAGATAGATAAATATATAGATAGATGATAAATAGATAAACTAGTGATCTGTAGAACTGCCTTGGAAAATGGTGATCTTGCCACACTCTAGGGAACCCCCTTCTGACTGATCTCCCATGTGATCTGTGAGCAAATTGACCTGAAATAGAGCTTTTCATGAAAGTTAAATATTTCATAAAATTATTCCAAAATGAATGAGTCCCCACTTTCCAGTTGCAAAAATTAATTGTAAAATATACTTATTTTTCATGTTTTTTGCTTGTACTGGAAAACACTGTACTCTTTGAACTATTATAACATAGAATATTATGCTTTAAATATATATTTTCATATCATATAAAAGAAAATAACATCTACTTATATAGTTTATATTATAAAAATGATTATTACATCCTATAAAATTCCTTACTCAAAAAGAAGATTTAGAAGAATCCAAAGATAATACATTTTAATTTTTTGAAGAGAATTTTCAAATTATCTGTATATTATCATATTGTACATTTCTTCAAGCTGATAAATCACAGTAACTGAATTATATTTCAGTCTAGCTATTTGTCTTTATTCAGTCAAATGGGGATTTGAAAATAACATTACTCAGTTCACTATTTAGCATGATCAATCCCATGATAAATGACTGTTTTCAAAAATATTGATTGTCTTGTGTGAAAGCAACTTAACAAATAAAAGAATCCAAGTTTCTCTATTACAGCATGACAATTGTTTTTAACCTTGGAAAATGAAGTTCTGCTCTAAAAACAAATGCTTTTTATAATTTAGCTTTAATTTAGCTCTGCTGGCAAATTTATCCAAAAGTTAGATCACATATTGCTAAGGACAAAGTATAGTGTGACCAAACTGAAATGAAGACTTTTGCTATGACACTCTGTGTTTCATCTCCTTTGGTTACCAGAATCATGAGATAATTTGACATGAGAGTCTACCCTGACCATGTGTCTCAGTAACTGGGCTGAAACCTGGTTGAGTGAGGATCACTGAACCAACATTTTGTAATGATAGTATTTTATTAGGCATAAACTTAAGCATAAGCTTATACACAAAACTACAAAAGATTTATGATGTGTTTCGATGTAAACTTCTACTTCCTCTTCAATAAAACAAGGCCAAGAATATTCAAAAAAATTTTTTTTTGCCCAGTCTCTTCTCATTATATTGTCCAAATTTTGCTGATTATCAGTATGTCCTATACCTTCTCCTCTGGGATTGATTCACTTACTTGCTGGGGAGTTGTTACTTGCAGATTAGGCTCAAATTTTCATGTGCATTGCTCAGAGATCTTCTCAATAATACCAAGCCATTATGTCTTGATTTCCATGGAGATTCATTCCACCCACATCTCTAGGTCCTCTCTAACCTGCCCATATGGGTTATATATCACCAAAAATGCAAGTGGCTAGGCTATAGCCTTGAGGAGGGTTATATCCCACTTCTGTTAACTAACAGTGCTACTTAATTGCATTCCAAGCAAAAAATACGCCTCTCATTAAAGGAATTATGGATATGAGAGTACTTCTAGTGTAGCAGTGTTAACAGATAGCTACCAGTGATCAGGATTTCCTGCTTAATAATTTCCGGTCTTATTTAACAATTTCTTGTATAGGTTGTATTATAATTGAGAAGATAACTGATCCATAGTCTTTCACTTCCTAAGTAGCTACTTGTTGTCAGTGAGGCAATTTTAGAAACTCTGAGTGAGGCATGGATTACTAATCTTTAATTCAGAGAAGTGAGGGTTCGACACTCGATTCTCACAAGACTTTTCTTGTACATTATTCTTAATAAGGCTTCTGGAGTTCCCGTCGTGGCGCAGTGGTTAACGAATCCGACTAGGAACCATGAGGTTGTGGGGTCGATCCCTGCCCTTGCTCAGTGGGTTAAGGATCCGGCGTTGCCGTGAGCTGGGGTGTAGGTTGCAGACGCGGCTCAGATCCCACGTTGCTGTGGCTCTGGCCATAGGCTGGCAGCTACAGCTCTGATTAGATCCCTAGCCTGGGAACCTCCATATGCCGCAGGAGCAGCCCAAGAAATGGCAAAAAGACAAAATAAATAAATAAATAAATAAATAAGGTTTCTGGCTAATCAAGATTAATATTTGCTACCATTCTTTGTCCAGTCGTTCTCTTACTAATCTATAACTCTCTCCTCTAGGCTTACATTTGGAACTGAGTCACGTGGCTGTCTTACTCTCTTTGAAATTCTAACACAAAGCCAAGTGTCTTCCTCACAACTGATACTTAAAAGCGTGTGTTGAATGATTGCCACAGTTCAATTTTCTCATACTACAGCCATTTGTACATTATTAGCCTTGACACTATTATCCTTTGTACACTGGTAGCCATTCCTGACAAGAAATAACTGAGCAAAACATGTTTAGGAAACAAACAAAAAACCCAGTGCTTTAAGAATATTGAAGAGTTTTAATCAATACTGAAGAAAATCACTTCTCAGCCTTCTTGTTGCCAAACAAGAGTTTATGTGCCTGATATCCAAAGAGGCCAAACAAACCGAAACGTTGGAGTTTGGAGTACAGAAACGTTTGTTGCAGGGTCATGTAAGGTGAATGGGTTGTTTGTGCCCCCCAGACTCCCCAAAGGGTTTCAGCAAAGCATTTTTAAAGACAAGGTGAGAGAGGGGTTTGGTTAGTTGTTACAAATTTCTTGGTATCAGAATTCTTTGTTCTTGGAGCTGTCCTTAGGTCAGGTCACAATGTTCCTATAAATCAACAAGACAAATGTTATTCTCTGTTATTCTCTACATGAAAAGAAGAGTGTTATGCCCTTAAAGGTCAGAGCCTTGAGAATGGGTTATCCTGTATATTTCAGGCTGTAAGCAACATTCTTAACTGGAAGCAAAATCAATAGAATATAACAGTGAAAGTAAAGAAACATCTAATATGAAGTCAGATTTGTTCTTCCCTATTACATTTTTAATTATTTGAAATGCACATTTCTACTGTCTGTATAAATAGCTAACGGAATGAAACTTCATAGTCATACTTATAGCAAAACTCTGTGACAGTATTATCTTAACATATTAGAAAAATACTCCCATAATCAATATCTGCCCTCCTTCAATAGTTGTGTAAACTAACTGCATCAAGGAGTGGCTTCTATAGGTTAATTTCAATTTTTACAATGGTCTTTTCAACTTTGATAACCATCAACATGGTTTTACCAAATTTCACATATATTATATGCTGGTAATCAGTGCTATATTTTCCTTTCTAAGCTAGTGCCCATACGGCAGGGGCTGGAAGACTGGAATCTGCATTTTCCAGACTCACACAACGGAGGGATTCTGGTTTAGTTTCCAGGTGCAAGATCTGGAAAGAGGAAGAGAAGTAGAACCATTATTGTTCCAATAAAAGTTGGGGAGGCCCAGGAACTTTGGCAGTTAAATAGGAAATTTTTGCCAGGGCTTCTCTGAATCCTGCTACTAATCACCCACTTCAGGGCTGCAGGCAGCTACAGTCTTTGGGGGTATTTCCTTGCTATTTTTGTAATTCACTGTTTCTTAAACATCAGTATTGGCTTCCCTGATCTAATTCCTCCAGACTTCTGACAGTTTTATGTCTCTAATTTCCTACTTTAAATCCCTTTCTGTTTGAAAAGAAGTATCTTTTTTCCTAATGAAACCCTAACTTACAGAACATCTAAAAGAAGCAGGATCCAGAACCTTGATAACATCCAGTTTCCTACCTGCATCAGAACAAAAACAATTTCTCATCATTAACTTACTTAACCCTGGTTTATTTTCCCTTTAACAAATTAGCAGGCTAGCAAAAAAACAGCAAATATTGATAATATGTCTTTAGGGGGAAAAGCCCTCATTATTAGAATACTAGTTTTTGACTCTTTTTGAGAATAACATCATTTCTGAATCCATTCAAAGACCCTTCATCAACTTACGGTGATTATATACAATCACTGAAATACTTCATGCCAAATACTATAGAAAAATCATTACAAACAGAACTTTTAAAATGTGTTTTTTACAAGTTTGGAAGAATAAAGGCATAATAAATATAATGTATGTATGTATTATGTACACATACAAGAAGCTGGCAAGGAAGAGTGAGAAATGAAAGGAGCAATATAGATAGAGAAATGGGTGAAAAACCAAAATTCATAGAGGCAAGAGGAGTGCATTAATTAAGCAGGGAGCCTGGCTACACAAGTTGGTGAGAAGACGTCTGCCTGGTTTCCTGCATGAAGGTTATGGGTATGGAGAGGCATATGCTGAGTTAAAAGAGGAATAAGATTTCACTAGTTGAAGATGCTGAGGAAAATTATTTTATTTTCAATTGTAAATTAATTGGACCCTGTTTATACCCACAGGTTTCATTAGTAGAACTGAGTTACCTTATAATTCAAGTGTGAAAAATGATCTTTTCTTTAGAAAACAATGCTGGTCTTAAATTTCAAATTAAAGATTCCCTCATGTTAATGATCATGTATTCTGGGAGCCAATTAACTTTATCTTCTCAAAAGGTACTATTAATGTGAAATATACTACCCCAAGAAACATAAATATCCTTGCAACAGAATGACCAATCAAGAAGGAATAAATAAAGTATCATTATTTTTACAAATGACATTTTTTTATATCTCACCTGTAACTTGATCTAGACATGAGAGTTTTTAAAATGCTATTTTTTTTTTTTTCCTTTTTGGCCACCCTGCTGCATATGGAGTTTCCAGGCCAGGGCCACAGCTGTAGCAACACCACATCCTTTAATCTGCTGTGCGGGGTTGGGCATAGAACCTGCCTCCTGACACTGCAGAGATGCTGCTGATCACATTGCACCACAGTAGTAACTCCTAAAATGCTAATTAATCATCATTATTATTTTTACTTTAATTATTTAGAATAAGTTTCTTTTTAATAGAGAATAGGTGGTATTTAATATTTCCTGTCAGTGTCTGTGGCTATTAAACAAAAAAAAATAATAATTCAGCAAAAAACTAACTGTAGTTCATATTTTTAAGGCTCAGTAGAAATGTTTATTCCTTTGGAATAATTTGATATACATATGGCAAAGTGAATAGATATAGGAAACCTTAGAATCTAATGTATTATTTAATACTTAATCAATGCTTAAATTTTAGAATATGTAGAATATGCACTCTGAAAATAATGTGTAAGAATATACAAACTTATAGAAATTGGGTACCAAAAAACATTTTATCTACAGTTTAGAAAATTAAGGCCAATTTTTTAGACTTGAATAAAAAATGTACTACAGAATTTGTATCATTGGCCTTAAGAAAAAAAAAAAATCTCTGTATTTGTGGTCAGCCTAGTGGATTCAGAGCAAAAAAAAAAATAGGTTATATATAGATATTTACTAAACACTTATACAAAGACATATCCTACATTCATTTAATACATTAACAACAGGAATAATAAGTACTTATGAAATATGAGCTAGCTACTCTATCACTAAGCAACAAAGTTGCCCCAAGTATTACATGAATTTATAGGTATTAACTTAGGCCCTATTATTTATTTTAAAAAGAGAAAGGTCTGAGATGACTCTTTGAATACAATATTTTCAATTGACGGAGAAAGTAAATCATAGTGGAAATGCCAACAATAAACTATTAAAACTTCAAATAAAATACCTATTTAAATAGTTTGGTACATATGCAAGTTGGATTAATTTCAAGGCTATTTTGATCTTCTCTCCTCTCTTTCTAGCATGCTTTTATTTTATTTAACAATCATTTATAAATCACTTCCCATGTACCAGATCTGCTTAAAGCACTTTATGAATAATAACCCACTTAATGAGTTCTATTCAACTTTTAGTTCAATTATTCTACAGTTATCTTTTCTCCTTTCTTCATGATTATAAAAAGTAGTAACAATCTGCTTCAAACATAACCTTAAACCCAAGTATGAGCTCATCGTGAAATGCACATTATGTAATATTCCTCACCATGCTATAATCTATTTATATGTTGGTGTCCATGAAATTTCTGTATGGAGAGTTGACCTTGCATGGGCAGTCCCCAAAAACTTATGTAAGAAAGTAGGAAGTGTATGGTTTTTATTCCAGACCTTCCCTCAATTATACTTTTCCACCATTCCTTGTTGGACCCCTAAATTACATTGCAAGTATATCAAATATATCCATATCTCCATTTCCCTATGCATATCCTATACAGCACAGTAGTCTTGAGGAATTCTCTGATAGACAAAAAACATTTTAAAGATAGCATAAGTTTAGCAACAATTGTGTAAACTATTCTGTTGGAATATACATTCTAAATGCTCCGAGAAATCTGGCTATTCCCACCATATTTGACTAAAAATTTCCTCACTACCTTCTTTTAAAATTAACACCTCTACAAATTCTGAACAACTAGTGCCCTAAAAAAAGACATGTTGAGCAACAATGGTCTACATCAGGGTTCAGTAAAGTTTAGTCTGTTTTTTTATCCTTCTCTTTTACCACAGCAACAATGATGGATTATTTTTTCAATATTCTATTATCAAGACTTCCTGCTATGTGAGAAGTCATATATTTTACCTGATAAAAAAATGCAGTTGCAAAGTTCTAAATAAATCAGGAACTTATTCTAAAGACAGCCATTAATGCATGGCAGAAAGTTGTCCAGGTAAAATATAACTACTTAAGCATTCCAACCAGTTTGTATTTTGTCCAGATTCATATGTATCTCAAGTACAAAAACAAAGAAGAAGTTATTTATGACACTATAAGTTGAGTCTGTGCCTAGACTGCATGCAATACAGATGAATCTGAAATCTCAGCTATGTTAACGTGTGATAACTGATCAGACAAATCAGTCGACATGTTGTCATGACCTTCATAATAATGTCCAGTTTAATTTAAAAAATCAGCTTAGGCACACTTTTTTTCTTTGACATCATGAACTTGTAGAACTTTAAAATTATTTCTGTGTGATTAATGTGTTAAAATTTATTATCTAATTGTAATTTTTAATCACATCTTTATAAAAAACTATAGTTTTTTCTTCCAGTTAAATCCATACATACCTTATTATTTTGCCTTTTTTGTAATATTTTTATTCTTGACAGTACTCTCTGCTTTTGCATTTAATTGACAGGGTAATTGATAATAACTAAGAATAATTAATTAAAATCAGGCCCAAATAAGAAATAAATATCCTCCATGAGAGGCAATAAAGCTCACTAGAAAGATTTCCAGTCTGTCAAGACGTGTAAGTTTATCCCTAATTCTACTTTCAACTTGTTATGTGACATTTGTTAACATAATTTCTCTACAATCTCAGTTTTCTCTCCAATACAAAGAAAAAAATGTTTTACTTTGAAGACCTACATCTAAGATTCTGTATTTTCTACATTTTAAAAATGCATATGTTATAATGGAGGAGGACGTTAGAGGGTTAACTTGATATATTTATTCATTTATTTATTTATTTTGTCTTTTGCCTTTTTAGGGCCGCACCCACGGCATATGGAGGTTCCCAGGCTAGGGGTCGAATCGCAGCTGTTGCTGCCGGCCCACGCCAGAGCCACAGCAACGCGGGATCCAAGCCACGTATGCAACCTACACCACAGCTCAGGGCAACACCAGATCCTTAACCCACTGAACAAGGCCAGGGATTGAACCCACAACTTCATGGTTCCTAGTCGGATTCGTTTCTGCTGTGCCATGATAGGAACTCCTTGATATTTTTATTATTTTAATTAGGAAGTGATGTTTAAAGCTCAAATTTATATTTATAGCATGGTCTCTAGCTCTGTCTCTTTCTCTGTCATCCTTTTTTGTTTCATTATTTTTCTCTCTCTCCTAAACAAGGTGAGATTATCTTAGAAAATACTCTGAAACTTAATTTTTCTCCCAATTAACTGTAAATGCATGGATAGCTTTTCTGCATAGTATATAAAAATCTACCTTATTCTTTGTGATACCCAAGTAATGATCTATAATACAGATTTACCACTGCCTTTGATGGATGTTCAGATTCAGATTTTTTTTTCCAATTTGTTGCAATTACAAACAAAGCTGTGATTCCTTTTTTTTCATATTTTAAAAATTAAATCATAAAATTTTTTAAAATAAAAATTAAGTTATAGTTAATTTACAATGTTGGGCTAATTTCTGGTCTACAGTAAAATGTCCCAGACATATATACATATATATATGACTTTTCTTTTATTAACTTCCCTCATGATCTATCCCAAGAGACTGGATATAGTTTCCTGTGCTGTACAATAGGAACTCATTACTTAGTAATTTGCATCTACTAACCCCAAAGTTCTAGTCCATCCCATTTTCCCCATCCTCCCCTTGGCAACCACAAGTGTCCATGAGTATATTTCAGTTTTATAGATAGGTTCATTTGTACCATATTTTAGATTCCACATTATATAAGCAATATAATATGGTATTTGTCTTTCTCTCTGACTTCACTTAGTATGATAATCTCTATATTTATCAGAACGGCTTTAATACTTTTTTAAAAGATTTTTAAAAGATGACCATCAGAGAATACTAAAACTGAGACAGGTTGAAGCCAAAAAGAACCAGGAGGAAGCTGTTGAAGAGTCTGAACATGATAAAATAAAAGTCAGAACTAGAATAATGCCGAAGAGGACTCCATTTCCTTCTCAGACCAAGTTCATGACACTTCTCTATTTGCCATAGGGGTGTAAAAAGATGTCCACATGGATGGCCTTGATGCTGAAGGCAATGGCTCAGTAATGCTGGGTAACATGGGGAAATATGAACTCCAAGGGACAGCAATTTAAATAATCATAGCTAAAAATTATTATAAGAAGATCCTACACCTTTTCTATAAAACTTTCGTGTATCTGAAACCCCACTGGAATATACAAAAATTTGACTAGCAATGGTTTGAGAATCTATGTAAGTGTCAAAACTGTTTTTGTGAGCCAAAATCACTGTTACACCTAAATTCAATTCTTAGGAATGGAGACTTATCAAATATTAATACTACAGAAACCCGTTCCATGCATACAGAAAATGATCTATGTTCTCACAGAGTTAGAAAATATGGACATGTCATGCTAGCCCAAGTTTATGTCATAAATGATTTTTCAAAAAGAGTGAAAGGAACAAATTATTATTCTGAACTTGATCCCAGGACACATAATACCAGGGAAATGTAAATTTTTTTCTAGCCGACATTTATGAAATTACTTTGATGAGCTGTTTAAGAAGTGATGCTTTAATTGAAAGAAAATTCTTAGAATTGATGAAAACCGATATCATAACAATCAATATAATCATTTTAATAGAATTCTTGTTAAGTGGATTGGTTGAGAATCTATTTTCCTATTCTTCAGGAAGAAAAATGGCTAAAAACCTCAGTGTTCCTAATTATAAAATAATAATATAAAAAGTTTGTATATGCAGGAGTTCCCATTGTGGCGCAGCAGAAACAAATCCAACTAGTATCCACGAGGATGCAGGTTTGATCCCTGGCCTTGCTCAGTAGGTTGGGGACCCAGGGTTGCCATGAGTTGTGGTGGAGGTGGCAGATGTGGCTCAGATCCCGCATTGCTGTGACTACGGTATAGGTCAGTAGCTGCATCTCTGATTGAACCCCTAGCCTGGGAACTTCCATATGCCATGGGTGCAGCCCTAAAAAGAAAAAAAAAGTTTGTATGTGTATATGAATGCAAATCACATGAATCAGAATCATACACTCTGATTATTCCAGTAAATCATTCATGCAAAGACACTGATATATAACTGGGGGAAAAAACCTAGGACTTTTCACATGACTGACTTCGTTTGGAAACCTTCTCTGTTATTTTACAGTCATTTGGAAAAGTCACATGAGCTCATTTGGCTTCTGTTTTCTCATCTGTGCAATACAGCTGAGGAGGTCAGATGGAATAGCACATATGAAAGACCTGGATGCTTTTTACCACAGAGAGGGGCTTAGAAAGGGCTGCTTCTCCTCTCTGTCAGAAAAAGCACAGTAGAATATGACTTATTTCTGACCAAGTGGTGTTGCCAATATATCAGCTGCTTCTGCACACCAATGCCAAATAGAAACGCTGAGACAGAGTTGGAACAAACAGAAGAAGAAGTTTTAATGGCCAGGCAAAGAGGGGAACACAGGAGGCTAGTGCCTCAAGAACTGTGCCCTTCCTTGAAGGGGCTAGTGAGGAGTTAGGAAACTCTGATCACACCCTGCTCCTCAAACATGGACAGTTTCCTGATTGGTGAGTGGTAAGGTAACTGGGAGTCAGCATCATAACCTTTCAGTTCCAACCTGTCTGAGGTCTATGTATTGTGGGCAGCCTACAGCTGATTTTTTCTACCCAGTGGGGGCTTCAGCACCTACAAAACAGCTTCAAGGACATGGCTGAGAATATTATCTATGTAGTCTTTGAAGAACTATAAGTCCTTGACTTTGTTGAATGACTGAATTATTACTACTGTTTTCTTTTTTCTCTATTTTTTTTTCACTGCTGTGATTAAATTGGTTCTTCGACTAAAGTTTTCCATAGATAAAAGGTGGGTGGAGTATATGAGTCGGGGGTGGGGGGTCCACTCTGGGGCAGCCTCACAGGGTCCTGCTCAGTTACAGTGGCAGTTGTTTTATCTCAACCCCAGTAGTTGCAGTAAATAAAAATATGTTCAACGTCAATAGGGATTAGAGAGTGAAACCTTGAAATGCTGAAAAGAGCAGACCTGAAAAAAAGCAGGGGAGTAGAGAGGGGTCAAGGTTTAGATTCTCACCTTTTTTTTTTTTTTTGGTCTTTTTGTCTTTTCTAGGGCTGCTCCCTTGGCATGTGGAGGTTCCCAGGCTAGGGGTCGAATCGGAGCTATAGCCACCAGCCTATGCCAGAGATACAGCAACTCAGGATCTGAGCCGCATCTGCAAACTATACCACAGCTCACTGCACCACCGGACCCTTAACCCACTGAGCAAGGCCAGGGATCGAACCAGCAACCTCATGTTCCTAGTCGGATTCATTAACCACTGAGCCACGACGGGAACTCCTAGAGTCTCACCTTTAAAACAATGTTTACTATGATTATCAAGTTGTATGGCACACATGTTGTTATATATTGCTTAGGCTGTCGTTATCCTGTGTGTGTTTTGTGGTGGTTCTGTTTTGTATTGTTTTTGTTTTTTCTTCAGGGAGTTTAGGAATACTGAAGCATGTTTTGGTCCACGTGACCTGGTTTGGCTGGAAATTAGACTGTAATTTCAATTAAAGTCTGCAAAGCATGAAGTAAAGCTACATCTAATTTAGCAAGATTGTGATTCCTTCTTCCTCCACTTCTGGCCTCACCTACCTTGTCCTGCCTTGTTCTACTTCCTCCATAAGCTGCCCCAGAGTGGAAAAATGCCCTATTGTTTTTTTGTTTTGTTTACTCACTCAGCTCTTCCTACATTCACTACAGTTCCTTTTCAGGAGGCTGGACCATTTTATGCTTAAGATTCTGCCAGGCCTTTCAACTCTACTGTCCTACTTTGCCTGGTGGGTGGAGAGGAAACTTGAAAGCTTTATCCTTCCAACCTCACTGGATAAGGAGCATGGAAAGAATAGGTATTCACTAAAGGATGTTGTTTTTAACATTTTTTTTCTCTAATTGATCAGCATGATGTAATGGAATAAATGTTGATCTCAGATTCAGAAGGCATAACTCCAGTCCGCCATTGAGTTATTATAAGGTCATAAAAATGTTGCTTAACTTCTTTGAGTGTAGTTTCTTTGTTTAAAAAAAAAAAAAATGGGACAAGGGAATTCCCTGGTGGCTGTACAAGTTAAGGATCTGGTGTGACCCTGCTGTAGTTAGGGTCACTGCTGTGGCGTGGGTTTGATCCCTGGCCTGGGAACTTATGCATGCCAGAGGTGAGGCTAAAAAACCAAACAAACAAACAAAATATGGGAATAAATTAGGCTATTCCTGAGGGACCAGGTCAGCTGTAAACTTGTATCACTGTGCCTCAGACTATTCCAAACTGCTTCTACCACCCTCAGTGCTTAATTTATTTGTCAATTAGACACAGTTACACCAAGTGAATAATCACTTTCCCTGAACTCTCCCTGTTCTCCCTCTGAAAAAGCTCTAATTAGAAGTCTCAATTCAGTCATGATTTTGAAAAACATTAAAACCTTTCCTGGAGTCCCAGTTGTGGTTCAGCACGTTAAGAATCAACTAATATCCCTGAGGATGCAAGTTCAATTGCTGGCCTTGCTCAGTGGATTAAAGATCCGATATTGCCACAAGCTGCAGCATAGGTCACAGATGCATTTCAGATCCAGTGTTGCTGGAGATGTGGCAGAGGCCTGCAGCTGCAGCTTCAATTCAACCCCTAGCCCAGGAACTTCCATATGCTACCGGTGTGGCCCTAAAACAAAAACAAAACAAAATACTCTTAAGTCTACAATTCTAATTTTAATGTTAAATGTATAAATTATGCTCTGAAATATTGAGAAGAGAAGCTTCTTTGTCATATTTCATGCAGGCTTACTCCTCATTTCACCGTCACTTAACAGGAAAATGTTCAATTTGACACGTGCAGGTCCCCACTCTGTGTCAGCATGAGTGGTGACACACATATAGTGCTTTTCATCTACCTTCCCAATCTTCCCCAATCTTCTACACAATCTTGTGTAGCTCAAGAAAGAGAGAGGCTTGGGAACTTTCACAAAATGTGACTACAAGTGCCCATGTATCCTTCCTTTTATAGGTTAAAATTTTTCTCTCTTTTCCTAAGGGAAGATTTGGGAGAAAGCGATGGGCATTTATTGAAGGGTAAGCACTGCTTTTAATAAAGTGGAGCTCTTATATCAAGGTCCCTCTCAAGTCTTACTTGCTGCTATCTTGTAGCGATGAGTGAGTCAAGGTAGTAACATTAAATATAGAGCAAGATTTCTTTTCAGTAGGGAACAGAACAGAGTATTATCACTCACATATGTACAGGATGCATGACTCTTTTCAGAGAAATGAGTCATTTTTAAAGAGGTGTTGTACTACTTAACTAAAGAATAATAAACTAGGTACCACTGGGGGCACGGGGTTCAAGTGTACAGAGTAAGCAAAGATGGCAGTGCTCGTCCTTCCTCCAGGCCTTCTTACTACCTTCTACACAGGGTGAAAGGAATATAGCTTGCTTCTGAGATTTCTTTTAGCCTTTGGTGTCCCTTCTCTCTCATTATGCCGGGATGTTAGATAAATTTTCCATGTCACGCTCCATTTACTGACATGCGTCTCTATTCCCAGCACCAAAACTGCTAAGGTTAGCAGGTGATCATGATAACAGCAATCAAATATGAAACACTTCTGTAGTGCCAGGCACTAAGCTGTTTTATGTGGCCTATATCTTTAATCCTCCAGCAACCCACTGAAACATTGCTAACATCCACATCTTACAGAAAAGGGAACTGAAACTGATCAAGTAAAAGTCCCCTGTCCAAAATCACAATGGAAAAAGAGGAATCTAGAGCTAAAACTCACGCATCCTAAATCCAGAGCGCCAGACCCCAGATTCCATGGCCTACTAGGTATCTCCAGTTAAATGTGCTGCATGGACTTCAAATTCGACATACATATCAAAACACGAACATTACGTAACTTTAATCCCTATCTCTCACACAATAATTTTTTCTAAGTCCAGTGAACTTGCTTTTTCTTTTGTATGTTTGTTTTCAGTTAAATGCACCATCAAAGGATATTTGATGACAGCTTCCATTCTTCATTTTTTCTTACCCTATTTCCATATTCAGTTTGTCACTTCTATTGACTTATACAGTTTAAATATTATTTTTTCTCAATATCCTACCTGTAATTAGCCTTGGTTCTTTTTATTGACTCATTGAATTTTGACAAAGTGTTATAACTGCTTGTTATAAGTTTAATTTCTTCCTCCTCAAATTCATATATTGACATCCTCACTCCCAGTACCTCAGAGTGTGACCTTATTTGAACAGAGGTTTTTTTAAGTGTAATTAATTTACAAGGCTGTGAAATAGTCTGCTGTACAAAAAAGTGACCCTTTCATACCTATATACATACCCATTCTCTTTCAGAATCTTTTCCCACATGGAGTATCACAGAATACTGGGTAGAGTTCTCTGTGCTCTATATAGCAGGTCCCCATTGGCCAATCATTCCATATACCCCAGTGTGCATATGCCAACCCCAACCCCCAGTCTATCCCTCCTGGCCTCCTAACTGTCCCCTTTGGTAACCATAAGTTTTTCAGTCTGTGAGTCTGAACATGGGTTCTTTACAGAAGTGCTGGAGATAAAATTGTTTCATTATTGTTTCATTAGTGTGGGCTTTGATATAGTCTGACTCTTGCCCTTATAAAAAGGGGATGTTAGGACACAGTTTTACACACAGGGAGAATGCCTTGAGAACATGAAGGCAGAGGCTGAAGTGCTATGTCTACAGATGAAGGAACACCAGAGGTTTCCAGCAAGCCATTGGGAGGGAAATGTTGGAACAGAGTCTTCCTCTCAGCTCTCAAAGGGAACCAACCCTGGTGATACTTTGATCTCAGACTTATAACTTTCAGAACTGTGAGGTAATACATTTCTGCTGTTTAAACTTTTTTTTTTTTGTCTTTTTGTCTTTGTTGTTGTTGTTGTTGCTATTTCTTGGGCCGCTCCCGCGGCATATGGAGGTTCCCAGGCTAGGGGTCAAATTGGAGCTGTAGCCACCGGCCTACGCCAGAGCCACAGCAACGCAGGATCTGAGCCGCGTCTGCAACCTACACCACAGCTCATGGCAACGCCAGATCGTTAACCCACTGAGCAAGGGCAGGGACCGAACCCGCAACCTCATGGTTCCTAGTCGGATTCGTTAACCACTGCGCCACGACGGGAACTCCCTAAACTCCTTTTTAAGGTACTTTGTTGTGGCGGCAGCCCTCGAAAACTAATGCACTTGTTTTCTGATGTCCATGTTGCCTTCAGATTTGAGTCATGAGTTGGAGGCACTGTAAGCAGCTCTTGGCCAAAAGATGCTGTCCCTTCTTAAGCCATCTCTCCCAGAACATGTCCTTTCCCAAATCCATTTTCTTTTCATTTAGCAAAATTAGGGTTATCTTTGAAGTGCCAATTTAAATAATATTTTTCCTGGAGTTCCCGCTATGGAGAAGCATGTTAAGAATCCGGCATTGCTGTAGCTGTGGCATAGTTTGATCCCTGGCCTGGGAACTTCCATATGCTGCAGGTGCAACTGAAAATAAATACATACATATATACATGCATACATAAAATTTCCTTCAACTTTCCCACGTCTCAACCCACTCCATTTATGGCAGAGCTAAGCTGCTTTTCCTTCCCTCAGTTAAGTTTGGGATATGTATCAGGTATGATTTATACAGGAAACAGAAATTACTGGCCATTTGATGACACCATAGGTAATTGCCATGTTTGCAGATCAGATTTGGTTCAGTATCAGCAAATGTATATGAGTTAATATCATAGTTTAAGCAGAGTAAGTTTAACAGCCACACACAATGAAGAAGCTGAAAAGTTACCCAAAGGCTGGTGAGGCAGCCCAGATATTAGTATACTGCTGGTTCCTCTGAGGCTGAAGGAACCGGGGAGGGGGGCAGCCCAGGAGCGACCTACCCAGCGAATAGCTGGAGCCTCTGCAGGTCTGAAAGTATGAGCTGCAGCCATAGGGGAAGCTTCCAGAGAATCTCTCCAAAACAGAAAAAGAAATAATTGGCTAAACTTCAAAGAACATTAGAGGCCAAGGGAGCCTGGGAAGTATACTGTTATGATACAGCGTGGAGCAGACGAGGGTGGGGAAGAGCTGTGAGTGGAAACAGGTGAATTAAAGGCAGAGATTAAATGACTCTCTTATGTGTGACTTCAATTTTTCAGCCACCTGCTGGTTCTTAGGCCTGATGCTCTTTGGGATATGTTTCTTGGCAGAGTTGATCCCTACATCGTCGGTGCTTTTTGCACACCCTGAACTTAATCCATACAGACAAGTACCACAATAGAACTTGCCAGAGTTCTCACATCCAGTTTCTGGATGAATTAACATCAAAGGACGAAGTAAAGGCCCCTAATAATGAGGTCATGCTGAGCCACCAGTCTACTGGCCTCAAAGGAATGCTCGGACGACTTCTGCTTCCCAGGGAGAGAGATCACAGGCAGGACCCGAGCGGGCGCACCTGCTGGTAGGAATCTGAGCAGATGTAAGTCAGCGTGCAGAACGAGGTGGGCGGGACATCATGGGTGGCAATCTGGCCCAGCCCGGAGGTCAGCTGCCAGGAGCACACCACAGTGACGCAGGGATGGGGGAGCGGGGGCTGTGACAGCTCACCTGATTTGACAGGATCTATCACATCTCTGACACTTGAACTCTGCAAGGGTGTGACTGGGTTTTACATTTTAGAGAGGAAGGCCACTACAGAATTGAGTGGGTATCGGTGGGTTTTCACTGTTGGGATCTCAGTAAACCCAGAAATGTTTATCTAAGGACTTTAGACCCAGACACCCAATGGTAGGGGATAACTGTCCTCATGCTATGAAATGAACCACGCGGAGATTCCTCGGGGAAAACTCGTTCTTTGATTTCACACTTTACCTGTAGAAAAAGTCAACACAATGGGGATTCAATACAATGGGGTTTTAAAAAATTTTCTCTCACTTAAGTTGAATTGTCTTTTCAAATATTATTTCACTGTGCAACTTGAGGCTCACATATAAGTAGTTGTAACTTTCAAAGTGAGAATTAATCACATGCTGAGCATGTTAGAGAGATCATGTTTCCAATAAATTCAATGCAATTATTATCCTATAGAATTCCTGACCAGCTATGTTTCAATTACAGAAGGAGTTTTCTTCAGTTTTCTTTCCTTTTTTTGTCTGCAGAATATTATTTATAGTGTGCTATTGAAGCAGATATAATCTAGTTCAAAAAAGCATAACTACAGCTCACTACTTGACCTTTAACAATATAAAAATGTCAAGAAGATTTTCCTCGAGTTCCCATTGTGGCTCAGCAGTAATGAACCTGACTAGTATCCATAACGATGCGGGTTCGATCCCTGGCCTCGCTCAGTGGGTTAAGGATCTGGCGTTGCAGTGAGCTGTGGTTTAGGTTGCAGATCAGCTCAGATCTGGCCTTGCTGTGGCTGTGGTATAGGCCAGCAGCTATAGTTTGAATTCAACCCCTAGCCTGGAAACTTACTAAGATTTTGCAAAGATGACCTTAAATAGCAATCTTTCTCCAATTTATGTAGTTTTACATCAGCACTATTCAGACAGCAGTGGTTATGGGTCATTCACAAGATTTGGGGAAAAATATAATAAAAGAGTAGACAAACTGTCACTACTTGTTAGTCTTTCTCTTTCAATAAATGCTCCAAAGGAATCATAGGAATCACTATTTTGGCTCACACTTAACATCTATCAATGGCCAAATTAACCTGAATTTCCAAATATTTCTTCCTCTCTGAGACTGAACAAAAACCAAGAATGTCTGTGATATAGATCTTGCTTAATACACTGGTGCTATTAAAAACATGGAACATGGAATTTTTATATAGGAAGTTTAGCTTTACTGTGTTAATACCTCTTATTTGGATCTCTGAAAAAAATGTCTAGTTCCAGATGATAGCCTGGAATAAATGGTGTGTATCAGAGTAATGTGTCTAAACATTTGGGAGTCTAATACATTTAATAATCTCAGGGATGCTTTAGATTCTCTCTTTTTTTGAAAAACATATAAACAAATGTGCTTAAATTGTCATAAAATTTCCATGGATATCTCCCCATGGATAGGACAGCTGACCTCAATTTAAAAAACACAATTTTAGAAGAATTTGAATCCTTAATTCTTAGTTATTCTTCACACTTCTAACACCACTAGAACCAAAATTCTAAATCTTTAGCAAAAGGAGTACCTCATGATAATATATTTTCCATTTAGCACATGAAAGCAATAATTAGCATGAAGCTGAATAAAATGAGGAAGAAAATAGCAAAAATGAAAAATGTGTAATTAAGTAGGTTTTATGACTTCTTGCCTTACTCAGGAATACTTTCATGTAGGTATGAGGCATGACCATGTCCACCCTAGGACAGCTGACTGGCAGAGTAAAAATGACATTTTTCCAAGTACATATTTAGTATAAAAAGAAAGCAAAACTATATAATTACAGACCATTCTTACATTCTGCTGAAAATGGCTAGGGCCTCATTTCTTCATTCATCCATTCAACGTGAACTTACCAAGATCTCTGCACTAAACACTAGGGAGACATGAATAAAAATAGCAAAAGAAGTTCCCATTACGGCTCAGTGGGTTAAGGACCCAATAATGACTGTGAGGATGCAGTTTTGACCCCTGGCCTGGCTCAGTGAGTTAAGGATCTGGCGTTGCCACAAGCTGCAGCAAAGGTCACAGTTGCAGCTGGGATCCAGTGTTGCTCTGGCTATGGCATAGGCTGACAACCACAGTTCCAATTTGACCCCTAGCATGGGAATTTCCATATGCCACAGGTGGAGCCATAAAAAGAAAAAAAAAATAATGCATACTCACTGTTCTCATGCAATTTTAAATCTGTTTGAGCTGCTCACAACTTTTTCCTTTTGGCAATTGAAAATGGAAAGAATATCAAATTTATCTACATAACTCTCCCCCCATGAAAGTTGTTTTTTTCCTAGTAAACACATCATAGATACCACAGTGAAACCTGTATTCTATTTAATAAATCTGCAAATCATGTGATAGCCCATTATCTGGAGAACTGCATTAAGAATGTTCTATATTATTTTTTGTAACCTGTTATGGGGAAAAAGAGATTGAGACTATCTTTTATGAGTAATAAAAATCTGCTGTTATTTTGATGTAAATTTAATGTCATTATTTGAATAAGATAAAGTAACATTTGGAACTTCATCTGTAATGATCTGAATTTGGTTAACATATTTGATTTTCATTTAGAGTCTCTCTTCCTGAAAAAGAACAAAGCTATTAAATGAGATTAACATTAATGTGTAGAGCTCTCAGGTAAACACTTTTACCTTAAAAGGAAATCTGATGACCACTAAATTGAAGAGTGTTGAAGATGGTAAGATGGAGTGGGTGTTGAAAATAATTTTTCTGAGAAGGGCACACATATACTTCTGTATTTTCTGTGCCTTATTCCTGGTAAACATCAGAAACCATGGAGAGGAATATAGCAGATCTGTTTGGATGACAGCCATGGCCAAACCACAGATATGTTTTCTTTATTTGACCGCCCCCATACTATGACTCAGGATTTTTAGGGAGTCTTTTGCAAAAAATCCCAATCTATTTATTAGTGCCCAATGGGGGGGGGGGCAGTTTAATGTATATTTTAAATAGATAGACATGTATAAGAGCAGTGACTAAAATCATTTCAGATCATTGAAATATTTGTACTTTGGAAATTTCTTTGAGTAAATATAGATTAGTGGTGAAGCCATATGTATTCAAAATGGTCAATCTGGTTTATGGTTTAGAGCAGAGAAAAAAACATTAAAGAAATGCTGCAGTCAAATGACATCATTCCTTCCAGAAGTGAGAGTATGTTTGTATAATACATTGAAACAGGTCAGCCACATAACAACTGCAAGTACAGGAAGCTAAATAATCCACTTCAACTTTTATAAGTATGAATGTAGTTTTTCAGTCCACTTAAAATACTGCTATTTATCTATTGTGTTCCCCATGAGGTAGCCCAAGAAGATTTTGCACTTTAGAAAGACCTTTTAAAAGCTGCAAAGGGTACACTGTCCTTGTAATGGGGAGGGACTTATTTTCAGTGTTAAAGCTCTACTCAAGACAAAGTGTTGGAAATGCTTTTTACAGATGAAGTACTTCTAGTGCTTGGCAACACATCTAGTTTTTCCTGTGTTCTGAATTGCCATCCATTTGCATTAAAAACACAGCCAAGAGATCTAAAAGAAATGTCAACTGTCATGAAATTTATTAAATTCATCAGCACAAGGGGCTTAAATCACTGCCTCTTTAAATGATATTGTCAAAAATCGATGCAACATATGAAGCTCTTACCTACTTCCAACAAGTTCACTCTCATTCTCAAGGACAGCTCTTAAAGGACAATACTGAGCTTACAATAGAATTTCCACATTTTTGAAAGTCTCTATTAAGACTATTTCAGATAGAGAATTTGGCAAATATCTTTATCTTTTTGAATAAGATGCTTATTTTGATCAACACATGTCACCACCATAATGGATACCACAGAAAAATTAAAAAAGTCTTTGGCCAAGTTGCTAGGATTAAAAGAGGGTTGGAGATGGGCATGTTGAATAGATGCTTGCGAGGTCCTAATACTGGAGCAGTGCCTGCTTGGGTGAGAATCCACAATTATAAAACCTTTCAATTTCCCAACAGATGAGAATTCTCAGACACCAAGAAAAACAAATCTTTTTTTCTTACTTCTGTTGAGCAATTAACATAAAGTATATATTTTTAATTCAAATCTATATTAGTCTGCTTAAGCTGCCATAACAGAACATCACAAAGCAGTTAACTTAAAGAACAGAAATTTATTTTCAAACAGTTCTTGACACTGGAATTCCAAGATCCAGGTCCTGGCAGAGTTGGGTTTTGATGAGAACTCTCTTCTGGGTTTGTGGACGGCCTCTTCAAAAGGTCTTTCCTCAATGTATACACACTCCTGACATCTTTTCCTCTTCTTAGAAGTACACTAATCCTATTGGATTTTGGTCTGAGTTAACCTCCTTAAAGACCCAAGCTCCAAATACAGTCATCCTGGGGGGTCTAGTCTTCCACCCATGGAATTTTCAGGACACAATTCAGGAGATGCAACTCTGTCTTACTTTTAAAGCTTCGCAATGATGGACACATTTCTAGAGGTGCTCTTGTTATGATAACAAAGTAAATCATGAGGCTTGATTAATTTTGAAGAATCTTCAAGAATTAGAGAATTCATTGACACATCTTTACTTGTATGTTCACGGTGACTCTAGTCCCATTTGTTACTCTATATTTGTTGGTGTGTGTCAGGGTTTTCAGCATCTGTTACAATTTAAAAAGTGAAAAATTATTGTATATCAAAGTAAGTGGACGTTGCCAAGGTATAGACTATTCTTAGATTTCAGTTTCACTTTTATTATAGGCCAATAAAAATACACAACAAAATGAATCTGTATTTTGCAAGTGGCCCATTAAATTTGCATTAAAGCAAAAGAAAAAGAGAAAAAGTCAAACTCATAGAAATGGAGTAGAATGATGTTTGCCAGCAGCTGGAAGGTGGGGGAGATTGGGAGATATTGACCAAAAGATACAGATTTTCATTTAGAAGATGAGTAAGTTCTGGGAAACCAATGTACAGAACAATGACTTCAGTTAATGATGTTGTGTTGTATACTTGAAAGTTGCTTAGCGAGTACATCTTAAAAGTTCTCACTACACATGCAGAGGTAGCTATGGAAGGTGATGGATGTATTAACTAGGTTTATGGCAGTAATCATTTCACAAAATATGCATGGAACAAATGATCATCTTGTACACTTTACATTTATACAATTTTATTTATCAATTCTACCTCAATAAAGCTGAAAAAAGAGCTATACTTTTGAAATATTATTTTTATCTTATGAAAAGGATACACTTCCACTACAATAGAATTAATTGCAAATAAAATTTTGTGTATCTACAGATATTGCTGCTGCTCAGTGGTTCTGTAGTTGCTGTTCTTGCATGCATTCTAATGTAACAGCAGTTCACTTCATTTCTGAACCACATAGACATAATTCTACTTGGTTTTAATTAACAAATAACCTTTTGGAAAAAATCACTCAAAAGGTTTCTCATTAGTAATCAGAGAAAAATCTTCAATGTTATTCAGAGCTGTGTTTGCAATTCTAGAAGTTTAATTGGATTCCTCAGGTTCATCTTATAAGAATTGTGCTTTTCTCTAGCAGACATATCTCTAGCGTGCTTATAATAACATCTTACCCCCCTTAGTTACTTAATTTTGGAAGGGTATAGCTTCACAGTAATTACAACTAATCAGATATACAGGTTTGATCATTTTTCACATAATTTAATAGTTACTGAACTGTCTGATTTTTGTGCGTTTACCTACCTTCAGAGCAAAAAAAGTCAATTTAATTGTACAGCATGGTCATTCTTTTTATACTTATGAAATAGTTCAGACATTCAGAAAGTCACAGAAAACAGAAATATAGCAAAACATGTCTTAAATGTGTGGTACGATGGGGTTTTCAGCCTGATATAGCATATACGCTCTGGCAACCCCATTCTGAGTTTTGATTCCTTCCTCTACTGCCTTCCATGACAGTTCTGGGATTTCTTCATCACTCAATGTAGGCTGTCATTTTCTCCATGCTTTCAAGAACTGCCCCCAGCATATGTTATCTATACTGCCCAAGGTCCTTGTACAGGTGTTATATCTTAACTCGTAGGAGAAAAGTCTGTTTTTAAAAATTTCCACTTTATCCAATTTCGTTTGCCATCACCCTTGATCCAACACCCAAGTATATGTTCTGGGTCTTGACCTTATATGTTGGCTTAGCCAACAGCTCCTTGGTGTATAGTTCCTTGTCTTTCTTATCCAATCCAGCCGTTTCCTGACCAGGTTATGCTGCAACTTACTCCTCATCAGTAGTGTGCTGACCTTGAGGGGAAGGGAGAGGGGATACTGAAGTAGCTTGGGTCACAGTCACTTGGAAGGCAGAGGCCTCTGATCATCTTCAAGAAAGTGGGAATGATGACTTCTATAGGCTTAGATTCTACAGAATCTAAGAGATCCAAGTTTCCTAAGCACAGTGGCCTACATATTTCCCATCCCAAGTCTCAGGGTTCTACTTATTACCAGTCAGCATGGTCTTTAAAGTGAATACTTTCTCCACCCTAGTAATTGTCCGGTATCTATCAAATCATTCAATTACATCCCATTTTTTTAACACCAATGAAAGTTTTAATAATTGCACTACTACAGTATTCTGGGTAATATCAATACTCTAAATATGGTCATCAGTAACTGGCCAGAGGATGATCTGGTTCTAAAATGTGGTTTAACAGGCTGCTTCTTAGACTTACTTCCTTTGCCAACTCTCTTTCTAGTTTGGGTTTTTTGTTTTGTTTTGTTTCATTTTAACGGTTTCTATTTTGTTTTTCCCCAGTAAACTGGCTCTGTGTGAAGGATATTTGTATGCAGAAGGTTTATTAATGTGTGTTCTTGAACAAAAAAAACAAAACAAAACAAAAAACAAAACAAAACACAAAACCTTTAAGGAAGTGAGGGAAACAGGCTTGGGAAAGAGAAAGTGAACATTTATGAAGTTCAAATAGAAGCAGCCAATCCCTCAGGAAACCCTAAGGCTGGAATGGTTTTCAGAGTGGTTCTAAACGCAGAAAAAGTGTCTAGACCTTATAATCACACATCTCTCAGTCATCGGATGTTGCCTTCACTCAGAAAAAGGCCATCATTTGGGGTGAGATGGATTTCTTCCTAGAGATTACCTCAGTCGTGAACTAGTAGAAAGTTACATGCCTAGCACTTGGGGAAAAGAGTGACTTGATCTAGAAGAAGCAATCTAGGTAGAGGACCATAGGATCCACTACATATGGCTATAGAATGAAAAACGATATTTATTAAAGATCATATTTTTGAGAGAACAAAATTACCTTGTTTGGGGAAACTAAGTATTTTGAGGAGTGAAACTCTTAAGACAGCTAGCTATTATAGCTATATGTAATTTAATGTTGGTATGTGTAATTACAAATGAGTAGTTTTTTGTTTTAATAGAGTTTACCTTAGCAACTAAGGGAAACTGTGTGTGAATAAAACTGGCTTAGTATCCATAATGCAACCACTGAAACTGTATTTTGTGGCAATTTATTTGGCTTATCACATCACATATATCATCAAGTAATCTGCATGTTAAAAATCAGAGCAAATATGAAATATACATATAAGATATGCTTTCAAAATTTTAGAAAAATTGACATAAAAATAAATGTGTTCTAGTTTGCTAGGACTTTCATAACAGAATATGTTGTTTAATGTGGCTTAAACAACAGTAATTAATTTTCTTATAATTTCGAAGGCTGGAAATCCAAGATCAAAGTGTTGACAGGTGTGATTTCTTCTGAGCCCTCTCTCCTTGGCTCATAGGTGGCCACTTTCTTGCTGCATCCTCACATGGCCTTTTCTTTGTGCATGGATAGTCCTGGTGTCTCTTCCTTCTCTTATAGACTCTAGTCATATTGGATGAAGATCCCATGCTTAACCCATTTAACCTTAATTACCCCTTTAAAGTCTTTATCTTCAAATATAGTCATACTGGTATTTAGGGCTTCAGTATAGGAACCAGTAGGACCTAATTCAGTCTATAGCGTTAAAGATATACTATTGCGTTAATTTTTCCTAGAGAGGCTTCTGTCCATATTGGTAATTCTCTCATCCACAAGCATAAATTCTAGGTCCCCTTCTAGTAATACAATAAAAATGAAAAATATTATTTCCCTTTGCTTTCCTGCTTTACCACCATAGTGTTTTATTCACACACACACACACACACACACACACACACACACAGTGTGTGTACCTTACCTTCTTAGCCCAATAGGTTTTTAGGTCAGAAGCAGATTGAGAAGTGACACTACTAAGCCATCAGAACTGGAAAAAAGGAGAAAGGAAAAGGGCAAAGAAAGAAATCAGGAATGGATTGGTCTCATTATGTTCCCAAAATAGGCTGTATAAAGACTATTTCTAAAGCCCCTGGTCAAAGTAAAATTCTCGAAATAAAAAGAAATAATTTTCACATAGCTAGTAAGCACATGTCATGATTTAGGGAGCTAAAAGAATGAAAAGCTATTTCCAAAGATATTTGGAAAAACTGGAATTCTATGGTTTTAAAAACAAAATAAATTTTGAAGTACAATGGTAGAGTATGACAAAATTGATAACTTACCTATAGGGCAATAAAACAACTTTTGACGCAATCTCCTTTAATAGATAAAAAAAGAAAATCACCGCATAGTAACAGATTTCTCTAAGTTAGTTTCTAATGTCACGGAGTTAAGAAATACTTACTATTGTCTAGGCAATAAATAGTATGTTAAGCAAAGTTATAATTCCCTGAAGAGTAAGATGACCTGATGTGGGCCAGTTAGATGATGCTACAGGATGACATTAAATGCTTAAACATCATCTTTGCCTTATTTTCTACACGGGAATATTTGCTTCTTTAATACTCTGATATCTTCTTGTTGTAACCCAACTAAAGTGTGGTCAGAATTACAAGAGCAATAAAACATCAAAATGTTTTTCTTTTATCCATTCTGATAGGACTAAATTCTTATTATTAGCACCAAAGAAGCTGTCATTACCTTGTAATTATAGTTGATTAATTTTGAAATAAATAGGTCAGTCATGTTTACATTGGTAGAATAGTACAATCCAAGTGTTCTTCCTCCATATTAAAAATATTGAGTCCCTACCGACAAACAATATTGAATACATTGTAATAATCATTAAAGATTAAGGGCATGTACACATCTATTTTACTGCTTCATAATAGTAATTGAATTTAGTTCGGTAAAATATTGAAAGGAGATCATTAGGGCAAAAAAATCCCCACAATCAACTGAGTGCAGCATATTTTAAAAATTTACGAGTTCATCAACCTAATGGCCTTCTCATTCCCCAAAGCTTGACTAAACTTTAGGTGGATTTCTTTCTGCTCTAAGTCCCTGACCTCCCTCTCACACTGTCTCTATAAGACTTCTATAAGAATTCAGATAATCTAAACACGGAGGTCCTTCTTCCTTTACCTAGGGAATTTTTTAAGAAAACTTATAATTGTAAGTTATTTCTCTACCCCTATGAAAGATAAATATCTTGTAAAGCCTCTTACCAGTCTTACAACTAAGGAATGTCTTCTTCCAGGTCCTGGGATCCATTACATTAAAATGTAATCATTAAAGATGAGAGTACACATATCTCCAATCTCTGTGGAAGCATAGGAGCTTATATTTCATGGACACTGACTAGCAAACACAGATAGCCTAATCACAGAGAAAAATGTTTGCAAACTCAGGAAATAACTCAATACACTCAACACATGCCATCAATCAACCTCCTCTCTGACAATTTCCCGTACTTATCCACTAGCTCTTTCCTGCCCTTCCAGACCCCTCTATACTTTTTTCAACAGTTGAACCCAGATTGCGCTCTGTCCCCTCTACTTGTGAAAATGCTTTCTGTAAAGTCTTCTTTGCCTAATGAGATTTTTGCTTTGACACCATTTTTCTGCTAGGCTGTCTTCATTCCCCATGTAATATATTTCCAAAATTGCTCTATCATTTTCTGTCTCCCTTTCTGTATACTAAACCAGAGTAAAATATTAAATCAACATTTTCACTTACCATTTTAACATACAAAAGAAAATTCATTTGATGAGCTGAGTCAATGTTGTGATGCTTACTGCTTAAAAAAATAACTTCTAAAGATAACTCTTTGATATTGTAACTAAAATAAAAGGCGAAGCAAAAGTTTAGAGTTTATTTGAATCAGCTGATTCTTTAAGTAGACTCAGAAAACAGAAACTGATAGTATGGCAAAAAATTTCCTTTTCCATGATTTTAAATTAAAAAATTTTTTTCATTTGTTTGATCAATTTTATCAAAGACTTTAGAAAATGGCACACTCTGTTCAAAGCTGCACATAGATAATTGCAAGCCTATTAAATGCACAATTAGTTGAAGCTATAAAATAATAAATTTTCACCCTTGAGAGTTGAGACAATATATATAATTTTTATGATTTCCCAAAATGTTTGGAAGAAAGGGTAATGTCTGAAGAAAGAAAAGTTGATGATTCAATTATTAATTCTTATGAAAAATTAAGAGATTTTACAATAGAATTGTATAAAAGTGGAATTTCTTAATTCTGATCTTGTAATTTTCTTCCCAAGCAGTAGATGAAGATGATATCCTCATTTGAGGAATGTCCATTCAGATCTTCTGCTCATTTTTTAGGTTTTTTTTTTTTTGATATTGCATTGTATGGGCTGTTTATATATTTTGAATATTAAGCCCTAAATGGTCATTTCATTTGCAAATATTTTCTCCCATCTCATAGGATGTCTTTCCATTTCATTGATGGTTTCCTTTGCTGTGCAGAAGCGTTTAAGTTTAATTAGGTCCTATTTCTTTTATTTCCTTTGCTTCAGGAGACAATTACAAAAAAAAAAATTTCTATGACTTATGTTAAAAAGTGTCCACCCATGTTTTCTTCTAGGTGTTTTATGGTTTCCAGTTTTACATTTAGGTCTTTAATATTTTAATTTTATTTTTGTATATGGTGGTAGAAAAAGTTTAATTTCATTCTTCAGGTAGCCATCCAGTTTCTCCAGCACCGCTTATTGAAGGGACCATCTTTTCTCCATTGTATATTCTTGTATCTTTTGTTGTATATTAATTGACCATAACTGTGTGGGTTTATTTCTGGACTCTGTTCTGTTCCACTAATCTGTGTGTCTGTTTTTGTGCCAGTGCCAGTAAGAAAATGAAAAAATGCTCAACATCACTAATCAGGAAAATGCAAATAAAAACCACAGCAAGCTATCATCTCACACCTGTCAGAATGGCTGTCACCAAAAAGAACACAAATAAGAAATGGCAAGGATGTGGAAGAAAGGGAATTCTCGTACACTATTGGTAGGAATGTAAATTGTGGCAGCTACAGTGAAAAACAGTATAAAGTTTTCTCAAAAACTAAAAGTAGAACTACCATTTGACCCAGCAATTCCACTCCTAGGTATCTATCTGAAAAAAGTCAAAAATACTAATTTGAAAAAAATACATACACTCCAGTGTTCACAACAGCTTTATTTACAATAGCCAATACATGGAAGCAATCTAAGTGTCCATCTGCAGATGAATGGATAAAGAAAAATGTAGTATACACACACACAATGGAATACCGCTTAAACATAAAAAAATGGAATTTTGCCAATTGCAGAAATAAGGATAGACTTGGCATTATGCTAAGTGAAAAAAGTCAGACAGGGAAAGACAAATTTTGTGGCTATCACTTACAGGTGGAATATAAAAAATACAACAAACTAGTAATTAAAACAAAGAAGCAGACTTACAGGTATAGAGAACAAACTAGCAGTTACAAGTCGGAAGAGGTAAGGGGGAGGAGCAATACAGGGGCAGGGGATTAAGAGGTACAAACTATTTGGTATTAAATAAGCTACAGGAGGAGTTCCTGTTGTGGTGCAGTGGAAATGAATCCAACTAGTATCCATGAGGTTGCAGGTTCCATCCCAGGCCTCGCTCAGTGGATTAAGGAAGGATCCCATGTTGCCATGAGTTGTGGTGTAGGTCACAGACCCGGCTTGGATCTGGCGTTGCTGTGGCTGTGGTGTAGGCCAGCATCTGTAGCTCTGATTTGAACCTTGGCCTGGGAACTTCCATATGCCACAACTGTGCAGCCCTGAAAAGCGAATAAATAAACAAATAAATTAACGAATAGATAGATAAATAAGCTTCAGGATATATTGTGCAACACAAGGGATATAGTCAATATCTTATAATATCTAAATGGAGTATAACCTTTAAAAGTTGTGAATCACTATATTGTACACTTGCAATATATAATACAGTATAGCAACTATACTTCAATTAAAAAAAAAGATGTTACCCTCTTCAGATCTCCAATTCATGGGGAAAAAAAAAGAGAAAAACTCAATGAACAGAAGGAAGCTTATCTATCATCGAAGTGGCAAATATGTAATTTAAAACAATTGATTTGGAAAAATTGAGCATTGACCATTTCGTCACATTAAAGAGAATTCAAACCAGCAGGGGTTCTGTAAATAGCATGCTCTCCTATCATATTAAAAATGTGTTTACACATCATTAACTGCTTGAAAAGGAACAAGGGATAGAGAAATGTAATGCTTAAAAATTAAGAACTATTGCTACGTAAATAGAAATAAAAATGAGCAATTTGTCACAAACTCCTTCTTAGTATTAAAATGAGTAAGTTTGAACTTATTCACAAAACAGAAATGGACCCAAAGATTTCAAAACCAAATTTATGATTACCAAAGGGGAAATGTTGGGATTAACATATACACACTACTGCATATAATATAGGTAAGTAACAAGGACCAACTGTACAGCAGAAGGAGATCTACATGATACTGTGTAATAACTTATATGGGGAAAGAATCTGAAAAAGAATGGATGTATGTGTATGTATAACAGATTCACTTTGCTGTACCCCTGAAACTAACACAACCTTGTAAGTCAACTATACTCCAACTAAATTTAAATAAATTCACAGATAGTCCATTTTTACCCATTTTAAATTGGTACAATTCCCAATATTCTGGCATCAGCAATAGATTTTGAGTCTCTCTGTTTTATAATTAATGAGCCTGTTACACGTAATCAAAGGCCATCACTTACATAATCTTTAAATTATTGTCGCTATTGTGCTGGAAACTAGTTTTCTCTCCTGTCCACCCTGTACCTCACAAAAACAAAGACTTTGCCTGTAGTTCATTCGACCATTTTATGTGTGTGTGTGTGTGTGTATATACATATATATATATATATATATATATATATAGAGAGAGAGAGAGAGAGAGAGAGAGAGAGAGAGAGAGCGCACCTAATATGTTCACAGAAGGTTCTTAGTGTAGACACTATAGCTGTAATCAGAGAAATAGGATCACCTTCCATGTGATGCTCACATCATAGGGATGAGTGATAGTCAAGGCTAAGAAATATAGAGCAAGGAAGTGTGGGGTGGAGCTGCTATTTTATATTAGTGGAAGCTTCTCTTATCAAGAGTATTTGAGCAGAGATTTGAAAGGAGTGAGTGAAAGAGGCCCTGATAATTGAGGAAGAGTGTTCAAGCAGGGGGAAGAACAAGTCCTAAAGAAGAGCTCAGCACATTTGAGCAACAGCAAAGGAGCCAAGTCTTTCTAGAAGCTCATCACATTAGTTTCCTGTGGCCACTATAACAAATTTAAAAAACTTTGTGGCTTGAAACAACAGAAATACATTCTCCCAGATTTCTTGAGGCCAGGAATCTGAAATAAAGGTGTTGACAGTGCTGTGCTTACCCTAGGAATGAACCCTTCATTGTCTTTTCCAGCTTCTGCTAGTTCAGGGGTTCCCTGGCTAGTGACTATATGACCCCAATCTCTGCTTGTGTCTTCACAGGTTCTTCTCCTCTGTGTCTGTGTCTTCTCCTCATCTATCTCTTACAAGAACACTTATTATTAGATATAGGGCTAATGCAGATAATCCAGAATGATCTCATCTCAAGATCTTTGATTATATCTACAAAGACCCATTACCAAATGACACATTCCAAGATTCCTGGGGTATGGACTTGAAAATAATATCTCTTTGGTGGCACCATTTAGCCCATTACCTTCACTGTAAAGATATTGTTTAGGGAAGTGACTGTGGCTTGCACCAATTATCAAGTGGACTGCTAGGAAGTTAGCTAAAACATATATGGTAGAAATATAGGGATTCTGCCCTTGACTCCAGTCTAGATCTACTCTCAATTTAAAGATTCCCTTTTCTTTGAGACAGTGAGACATTCCATAATTGTCCTAAGCTTAGAAATGTACTAATTTAATAGTCCACTGTGGCAATCTGCAGTTTTGCTAAACTATTGTGTCTGTCTCAAGTCCTGAAACAATTTGCTGATGCTAAATCCTGGGGAAAGTATCAGATTCTCTCTTTTGAAAACTCTCATTGTTTTGGCCACTTAAACACATATGCCTGTACTCATTTACAACATTTTTGTTGCATTAGATTTCTCTTCCCTACTAGACCTTCAGAGCTATTTACATACTTTATATATCCATTTAGTGTACTTCAGCCCTATGTTGAAAAAAAAAAGATCAATATTTTTTGAATGCATGGATTACAGAATTCCATAGGAGGAAGCACAGCATTTTTCCCATCACTGAGGACAAAATTTTACAAGTATTTATTGACCAAAAATTATTGACCTAAAAAAAATCTTTTTTTTTTCTAGAACTTTCCATCTCTATTGACCATTTAGATGCATTGTTAAAAAATTTTTAGATAACTATTTGAAAGAATTTGTTAGTTCCAAATAGGCTCAAGATGATGTTCATCTATACTTAAAGTTATTTTTATTTTCTGAATTTTAGGATTAAAAAAACATATTCTTTCTGGCCATACCCACAGCATGTGGAAGTTCCCAGGCCAGGGATCAAACCAATGCCACAGCAGTGTCCCATGCTACCACAGTGACAATGCTAGATCCTTAACTGCTAGGCCACCAGGGAACTTTGAAAATGTATTCATATTGACATGACTTCTAAAGTTTAACAAACCTCTGTATCTTAGATTTATGTTTTCCTTTTCCTAATCCTAAGATCCTGTATAATGACAATTCTTTATCCTTTGAGCCATAATTCAACATTTATGTAATATAAAAGTCAGTAAACAATCTAAAAGCAATTTTATGTATTTCCCATTCATCAAGTAATTGTCAAAAGTACATTTTGTACTATGGGACATTCTGTCAGCTGAATATCAGCAATACTTCCACTTGCCCTGGCACTTCCTAACACCTGCTCTTACTTGAGTTGGAATTCTTATCTCCAGTATTAGAAGTGTCCTTATTGTTCCCCTTATTGATTACAAACACAGGTAAAAGGGGTAATTATAAATATTTCACACTAAGTTATTGTTGGAAATGAAATAAATCTCAAACGTCTTTGGGGAAATTTATTTGAGTCATAAATAACCTCTCATGGCATTGTTTGTTCTGTCCCTCAGTAGAAAATGGTTCTTTCAAATTTTGACATAATGTGAACTAAGAGAAAGTAATATTGCTCTGCATTGACTTGCTCAACTCAAAAGCAGACAAGTAAGAAAATTCAAGGAGTTCCCATCATGTCTCAGCAGTTAATGAATCTGACTAGCATCCGTGAGGATGCAGGTTCGATCCCTGGCCTTGCTCAGTGGGTTAAGGATCTGGCGTTGCTGTGAGCCATGATGTAGGTCACAGACATGGTTCTGATCCTGCATTGCTGTGGCTGTGTTGTTGACCAGCAGCTACAGCTCCTATTGGACCCCTAGCCTGGGAACTTCCATATGCCACAGGTTTGGCCCTAAAAAGCAAAAAACAAACAAACAAAAAACCCTCAAAAATCCCTCAAACTTTCAAAGTCTTATTTTAACTATGTGAAGAATTCATGTATCTTTATATAGCATGTGTCGGGGTGTGTGTGTGTGTGTGTGTGTGTGTGTGTGTGTGTGTGTGTGTGTGAACTATGAAGAAGAAATGGCTTTTTTTATGGTGCAATGTATCATATTTAGATAATTCCTAAATAATAAGCAGTCAAGTACTGAGTGCAAGATAGATTTTCCTTCTTTCTCACACGAAATATAAAGAAAATCAAGCATGAGAGGTTTTAAAAATATTTTCGAAGACTTTTTAAAGCTCTCCACTTAAATCAACCAGTTATTCTTGAACTTCTACCATGACAGGCAGTATATCTAGTAAAACATTCAGGAGCAGCAAATCCTATATAGAATTCTTACTTGCTCCCCCTCCACATACAGGTATGCTCTTGGGGACTTGATTCTAAACAGTATTTGGAATACATTCCATAGAATTGCTGGCAACATGCATCCCGGTACAGTTAGTTTTTTCTGTGATAGACCCTTAAGCTGATGTACAGGCCTTTGAATTTAAGTTTCTTTTGACTCTTTTCTTAAAAAAAAATAAGAAAAAAAAAGCCAATTAACTATTTCCAGGAAGCACAAAATGCTATGTTTAGAATTCTACATTCCATTTTCAAAGCTGGTTTGTTTCAAATTTGTGTACTAGTCTATTTCCATTAAGATTAAAAAAAAAAAAAAGACATGTTGGACCTGTAAGTTTTCACAAAATACCATTTAGATTTCACAGGTTTCTTTAAGTCAATTTCCACTGAGATGGCACCCTGGTAGGCACCAGAGATAAACTCTGTTGAGCCAAACAGATACAGCCCTCATGGGGCTTAGAGATTATCCTAATAAGTCATTGTAAACAGTAATGAAGATTATAACAGATGTAGGCATTTGAGATGAGATCTGAATGTTAGGAGTTAAATAAATAAGGAAGAAAAGCTTTCTAGAGGGAAGTATATGTGCAGAGATTCTCAGGTTGGAAGATCAGTGCATTCTAAAGAATGAGTGCATTTACCTGCCTAATTCACATAATTTGTTTTCATCTGAAGAGCAGGTAAATGTCTATCCCTTGACAAAGATGCCAAGTCAATTCAATGGAGAGAGGATTTTCATCTACAAAGACTGCTGGAACAATTTGCAAATAAATGATCCCAGACATAGAACTTATATCTTTCAAAACATTAAAATAGAACATATATATAAATGTAAAATACAAAACCACAAAACTTCTGGAAGAAAATATAGAAGAAACATTACATTACCATGTGTCTGGTGATGAGCTTTTAGATACAAAACTGAAAGCATTATCCATTAAATAAAAAGTTGATTAATTGGACTTTATTAAAATTTAAAAATTTGGTTTATGAAGGTAACACTATTTTTTTTTTCTCATTTTTGGCCACCCTGTGGCATAAGAAGTTCCCAGGCCAGGGATCAGATGAGAGCCACAGTTGGAACTTAAGCTGCTGCTGCAGCAATGCCTGATCCTGATACCAATGTGCCAGGCCAGGGATAGAACCCATGTCCCAGTTCTCCCAAGATGCTGCTTATCCCATTGCGCTTACTGGTGACACTGTCAAGAGAATGAAAATAGAAGATATGTACTGAGAGAAAAAAATTTTTTTTTTTCCTTTTTAGGGCTGCAATTGTGGCACATGGAATTTCCCAGGCTAGGGGTCAAATCAGAGCTGCATCTGTCAGCCTACACCACAGCCACATCAATGTGTGGGATCTGAGCTATGTTTTTGGCCTACACCACAGCTCATGGCAATGCCAGATCCTTGACCCACTGAGAAAGACCAGGGATCAAACCCACATCTTCATGGATACTAGTTGGTTTCTCAACCAGTTGAGCCACAATGGGAACTCCAGATTAAAAAATTTTTTAAGTTTGGGAGATCCTATAATGGAATGCAAATTATGGGAAAAGAATCTGTATAAGAAATGTATAAATATTCTAGCTGAAGGGAATTAGGTAAAATGGGGGAAAGTTGCATAAGTGATTTTGAAAATGGGTGGAGACTGTAAAGCTAATAGCAAAAGTGTTTGCATACTTGTTGGTAAAGTTTTCTCCTGTAGAGATAAAAAAAAAAAATGAGGATTCTGAAGTCACTATACATGTGTACTAGAATTGAATATTTCAGTAAATGGATAGCAGATAGCGGGAGTCATGGGTTAGACTTACTGTTAGAAAAGAGGCTTAAAGAAAAGCAAGGGGAGAAGGTAGAATGATGCCTGGGACAATGAATTAGATTTGGAGGCATCTTTATGAATCATTTTGAGCTTAACATGGGTTCATAGATGAATACATATAGAAATATTTACTGCTTTTTATACAAGGATGGGCTAATTTGCACACATTTTTTTTTCACTGCCACCTGAGAGGACCTAGAAGCAATACCTCAGTAGCAACGAACAACTCTCACACCAAAATCTTTTCTCTAATATCATTTTTGTATAGTAAAATGAGCTAAGAGTCCTTGAAGAAATGGCTGATTCTAGTGCTGGAACAATGAATATAAAAAATGAGCCTGGAACATCATGCAGTGTCCGAAAATAAGCAAGGACTCAAACAGTTACAATGATGGGAGTATGTTAAAGGGATACAGGGACCCAAATGAAAGCGCTTCTGTTGGCCAAAGTGGAATAATTTGAACAACAAAATGAATAGGGTAGTAATAAATTATAAAACAGAGGATAAGTACCCATTAGTCCTTACTTACTTAAATAAATAATTCAATAAATAGAGAGAATAAACAAATCTCTGATGAAGAAGAATTCCAAACAGTTTTTCTAGATGCTCTCTTCTCTAGAGGTGGAGCATAACTAGTCATCCCTTAAGTGTGGGCTACACACTGCCTTCCAGAGTCCAGTGGGGAAGGAAGAAAAGAAAGCGTGCAGTAACCTGTCAGCATCACCTCAAGCCATATGATCAAGGTTAACATCAACAGGGATGAGTCATGTAGATAATATGTGTCCTGGATGTAACGCGATGAGAATGACACTTTTCCTCTGTGGTCATCCACAGAAAAACATACAGCGGCACTGTTATCATGAAGAAAGTCATCACATTCCAGTTAAGGGACATTCTACAAAATGCCTGACCAGTAGACTTCAAAAATGTCAGGGTTATCAAAAAACAAGAAAACTCTTAGAAACTGTCGCAATGAGGAGGAGACTAAGGGAGTCATGATGACGATGTGCAATGTGTGATTGTTAGGTACAAACAAAGGAAATCTAACAAAAGCATGGACTTTAGTTAATAATAAGGTGCCATTATCATTTCATTAGTTGTGACAAATATTCTATAGTAACATAAGATGTTAATAACAGGGGACGAGTTCCTATTGTAGCAGATTAAGGATCCAACTAGTATCCCAGAGGATGTGGGTTTGATCCCTGGCCTTGCTCAGTGGGTTAAGGATCTAGTGTTGCCATGAGCTGTGTAGGTGGCAGATGCGTCTTGGATCCCACATTGCTGTTGTTGTGGCTGTGGTGTAGGCTGGCAGCTGCAGCTCTGATCTCCGATTCAACCCCAGCCTGGGAACCTCTATGTGCCACTATGTGGCCCTAAAAAGCAAACAAATAAACAAACAAAAAACGGGGGAACTGAGTTTGAGATATGAAGAATGTCTTTGTACCTCACTGTAACTTTTCTGTAGTTCTAAAACTTTTTAACTAAAAATTGTATTAATAAATAAAAGTGTGGGGAGTTAACAAACCCAACTTGTATCCATGAGCATGTCGGTTTGATTCCTGGCCTTGCTCAGTGGGTTGAGGATCTGGAGTTGCTATGAGCTGTGGTGTAGGTCACAGACATGGCTTGGATCCAGCGTTGCTGTGGCTGTGGCGTAGGCTGGCAGCTATAGCTCTGATTTGACCCATAGTCTGGGAACTTCCATATGCCACAGGTGCTAACCTAAAAAGACAAAAATAAATAAATAAATAAACAAATAAACTGTTATTATGCTTCAATTAACTGTTTAAAAACACAGAATAAAATTTCAAAAGTATTAAAAAATAGTTATCATTTCCAATCCATTGAATATCCAGGAGTTTCTTAAAACACTTTGATTTTTAAAAACAACACCTGCTAGACATAAGAACGTCTCAGTTATTTTCAAGTTAAAATGTACTGAAAATCTCAACAGAGAAACATGACAATAACTTTTCGGGATGACTAAATAAATAATGATATTTCCATGCCTCTAGTCATGCATATTCATAACTATTTCTTCATTCTGACCTGTGAGAGTAAAGTTTAAATGCAAATGTCATGGCTTTCTGATTAAAGCATGCATAGTTCAAGCTCTTCAGTTGAATAAGTGCATTCCATTTTCTGGGTAATTACTAAATATGTTGCACCAAATTATGTTTAGATATTTAAAGGAGTGACTCTGGGGATCACTTAATTAGTAAAGACTCCTATAATCAATTCAAAGAATTATGTTTTCACTATGAGTTAATGGAAGATGCTCACTTTGCCTTTACCCCGGGAAAATAAACTGCGGTACAGAGGTTGATTTACAATAATTCAATTTTCATTCAGTTTTCTATCTCTGTTGACAGAGTTGAAGAGGCCGAATTACCTGTCACATCACAATGGTCCAGTCGGGATTTCATTTAATGAAAGGTGAAGCCCTCTCAAAGATTTATGAGCAACTGCAAAATGGCAGTGAGAAAGCTAAAAATCTGTCCTTTTCATTTAATGATATGTTTTATGGTCCTCTAATAAAGCATGTGTACTAGAGGGGTTCCCTCTCAGTCTATTCTTTGTTTATTTTTTGGCCACACTTGCAGCATGTGGGAGTTTCCGGGCCAAGGATCAAATCCCAGTGACCTGAGCTGCTGCAGTGACAATGCTACATCTTTAAGCCTCTGCCCCACCAGAGAACCCTATGAGTCTCCTTTGTTCACTACTTTCTAAAGGAAAATTTTGATTGTTCAAATATTGCCATATTTGGAAGATGTCCCCACTGAACTAAAGCTTACTTTTGAGTCTAGAAGTTGTCCGTGAGGTGGGTTATATATTCTCTGCAGCTAAACAAACATTTACCAACCACCTTCTAATGAAAGGTCCTTTGTTAGGTGGGCAATATGCACCTTCATGAACTCAGAAATCAACAAAGAAGACATACAGATGGCAACTAAGCATATGAAAAGATGCTTCACATCATATGTCATCAGGCAAATACAATTTAAAACAGTGAGATACCACTATTCACCTATGTGGATGGCCAAAATCCAGAACACTGACAACACCAAATGCTGGTGAGGATTTGGACTAATAGGACATTTCATTCATTGCTGTTGGGAATGCAAAATGGCACAGGTACATTAGAGGGTAGTTTGGTGCTTCTTACAAAAGTATCCATACAATGGAGTAATCCTACTCCTTGTTATTTATCCAAAGGAGTTAAAAACTTATCCCTGCACAACAACCTGCATATAGATATCTATAGCAGCTTTATTCATAATGCCAAAACATGGAAGCCACCACAATGTCCTAAAAGGAGGTGAATGAATAAACTGAGGTTCATCCAGACAATGGAATATTATTCAGAAATGAGCTATCAGGGAGGTCCTATTGTGGCTCAGCGGCTTAAGAACCCAACTAGTATCCATGAGAATGAGGGTTGGATCCCTGGCCTCACTCAGTGGGTTAAGGATACAGTGTTGCCACAAGCTACTGCATAGTTTGCAGATGCAGCTCCAATCTGGTGCTGCTGTGGCTGTGGCTTTGGCTGTGGCGTAGGCTGGCAGCTGCAACTCTGATTCGACCCCTAGGCTGAGAACTTTCATATGATGCAAGTGCAGCTCTAAAAAGAAAAAAAGAAAAGAAATGAGCTATCTGACCCCGAAAAGACATGGAAGAAACTTAAATGTATATTACTAAGTGCAATAATTCTATCTGAAAAGGCTACACGCTCTATGAATCCAACTATGACATCTGGAACAGGCAAAACCTATGGAGAGAGTGAAAAGTTCTGTGGTTGTCAGGAGTTAATGGGGAAGAAGGGATTGAAAAACTGGAGCACAAAGGATTTTTAGGGCAGAGAAACAACACTATACATTCCTGTAATGGTGGGTGCACATCATCGTACATTTATCCAAACCCATAGAATGTACATGATGAATGAATCCCAATGGAAACTGTGGATATAGGGTGATTATGATGTGTCCATGTAAGTTTACCTTTGGTTAAAAAAAAAAAATGTACCCCACTGGTGGGGGAATGTTGAGAATAGGGAAGGCTATGCATAAATGAGGTCATGTATTTTTGACTTGATTTTTCTGTAAACTTAGAACTGATCTATAAAGTCTATTTTTTAAAAAAAGAAAAAGAAAAAAGCACATATTAATTTTTGCTGTGGTTATTTGGGTTAACTGACCTATTGAAATGGACAAGCCATGAACTAATTATACACCCTCTATAATATTGTTGACAAAAATTCCACAGGTCCTCTCCTTTTTTTTTTTTTTTTAGATAGAAGTCCATGATATTTTTGGTGCCATAAATCCTTTCAACCCCGTGATGAAACTATGAACTCTTTCTCAAAATAATGTTTTAAAGGCATAAATTTTTAAAAAGTCAACCAATTATGTTGACATAGTCATCAAAATCTTTTTAAAGAAATTTGTTACAGTAATACATGTGCTGTTTTATTAAAACATTAAATAATAATAGTTAGCAACAGACATAATAGCTACTATAATTATGAAGTAATGATGAGCATAAATATTATTTAAATTTAGCTGCAAAAACCATAATTTAATATGAAAGTGTGTGATTTCTAATGATAGCAAAATCACAGATACTTCAAATAAGTACATTGTCTTATTTTTTCCCTAGATTTATCATTGAAGGAAAGGATAGATTTCAGTGGTACTGCCCTAGTTTTATTTCCTTCCATAGAGCAAGCCCAAGAAAACTTGTGCTCATTGTTCATCCTGTTTTGATTCCTACTTGGCCTTCACATCTGAGCTTCAGCTTGCCTTCCTCAGAGAGGCTTTCTTTGACTCTGAAACCAAAGTAGCAACTTAGTTACTGCATATATATGACTTGCCCTAAATCCTCTGTCTTTCCCTTACTCATTCTTTAGCGGGGTTTAGTCCTCGTCTTTCACCTCTGTACTTCCAGCATCTAGAATGTTTCCTGGCATGTAGTAGTTACACAATATTCATTGAGTGAATAAATGTGCTCTGCATTTGTGCCCTACAGTTCACGGCTGCTTCCTAAATTTACCGTGTGATAATCCTAGAAGTCAAAGTCATAGTGAGAGGAAAAGAAGAGAAAAATCACCTGCGTCCATCATGCTTTCCAATGGAAAACACTACCATTCTACTTTACTTTTTACTCCTGCATAAGTCTAAACAATTATATATTAAAAATGGAAACACATTGGAATCCACATTAATTAAAAAAACATTAGTTAATATAGAAAAAAACCTCCTTTACAGATAAAATCATATAAATGTGATTGATACCACAAAAAAAGGAGAAAAATCTAGGTAACAATTTAGAAATGGTTAAATAAATAAAGGATAAGTACCTAGCAAAATTCAAGGCATCAGTTAAAATTACTTTTATAAAATATTTTCAATGGTTAAATTGCTTATACTCATGAGTGAAAAAGTATATAAAAATTTTATATATAGAAAAATGACATTATCTGCCTATTCATGAAACATTTATTCTTCATGCATTCATTTATTAACCAACGGACTACTCAAAACAAGAAGCACACACAGGAGTTCCCGTCATGGTGCAGCGGAAGCGGATCCGACAAGTATCCATGAGGATGCTGGTTATATCCCTGGCCCTGCTCAGTGGGTCAGGGATCTGGCATTGCCGTGAGCTGTGGCGTAGTTCGCAGACTCGACTTGGATCTGGTGTTGCTACGGCTGTGGTGTAGGCCAGGCAAATGCAGCTCCAATTTGACCCCTAGCCTGGGAACCTCCATATGCTGCAGGTATGGCTCTAAGAAGACAAACAAACAAACAACAACAAAAGCACATATAACTACAAGGAGATAAAACCAAAATTTTAATTATCCTTGGTTAGTAGAAATATAGATGCTTTTATCTTCTACTTGTTCCTTCTTAGAATCTTTTGAACTTTTTGAGTCTACATTATTTTATAATGTGTAATATATTTAAGTCAGAAGCAGCACCAGGAGGTTTATGGGTCACATCATTTTCCCTGCTCCATTATTACTGTCATCTTGTTCTGAGATGGTGTGGCCTGAAAGAGATAAAAGAAGTATTACATATTAATTTATACATGGGATTGTTTGGATGGAGCCCCTGAGGAAGAATGCCAGCAGAGGGTAGCTCTGAGTGGCCAAAAGATGACATCAAAGCAGCTGCTTCACCATGGGTATTAAAACTAAAAAGCCTGCCTAGGAGATTCTAGGACAATGTGATTCAGGCTTTTATAACTCAAAGTTCCTCGACCCTCTCTCATATATCTATTTCCCTCACTCTCTAAAACTTTGGTATTTAAAATGTAAAAACAAAAAACAGAAAAAACAAACAGGAATAAAAACCCTTTCTGTATCCCTTAATCTAGGTGTTTAAATGATAGAATTAAAACTTAGCAGGAGGGAAATTGAAATGCCGAAAGCCTGGCCTCTTTGGTCATTTCTGTGTCTTCTCTTGACCTCCTCTCCATCACGAAATCAGAGTCCATAACCACTGAGACCTGTCTTCTGAAGATAATTTGTATTTAAGGTGGGTTTGTCATTATTGACTCCTGGTAATTCCTAACTGGGAAATGGCAAGATGTGAAACCTAAATAAATCCATTTTCTCGTTTAGTACCAATCTCTGATAGGAAAATACTAAGTCTATACTTGAAATGACATGTAATTATAGATTATATTTTTGTCTACAGAACTTTTTCCCATCACTGGCAAATGGAAGGTGTCAAACTGAGTGAAAGGTTTACGTACAAAACCTAAAAAGCTACAGTTCAGGTGTTTGGGAGGACACAAATACCTTGACTAGAAGTAGAGAGAGATAACCTCTAGTTGATGGAATCAGATCAATAGATCTTAGTGCAGGCTCTGCCTGTAAATCACAGGTGAACTTTCTTTTTTTTTTTTTTTTAACATAGAATATTCGATTATACCAGGTCTACTTAATCACCAGTACTCAAGAGACAGAACTGTAAGATACTTGCTTTTTAAAATTTCCACAGGTGGGAGTTCCCTTTGTGGCTCAGGGGTAATGAACCCAACTAGTATCCATGAGAACACAAGTACGATCCTTCACCTTGCTCAGTGGATTAAGGATCTGGCATTGTTGTGAGCTGTGGTGTAGGTCACAGATGCAGGTTGGATCCTGAGTTGCTGTGGCTGTGGCTTAGGCTGGCAGCTGTAGCTCTGACTTCACCCCTAGCCTGGGAACATCCATATGCCACAGGTGTGCCCTAAAAAGCAAGAAAAATAAATAAAATAATAAAATAAAATAAATGTAAAGTAAAATCTCCGCAGGTGATTATGATATGGTCCTTTCACAGACTGGTACTTGAAGACTAGTAAAGTAAGTGATTTTTGATAATCTATCCATTCATTCATTCATTCGTTTATTCAATATTTATTGAGAAACAAGTATGCATAATGCACTAGCAATTCAAAGAGGAAAAGATAAACAGCATCTCTGCTCTCCCTTGCATCCTGTGTCCTACAGTCTGCCCTAGAGTGTTCTTGGATGTGCAGGAGACAACTCAGCAGAGCCTGGAACTATGGAGCAACCTCCAATAATGGGGAACAACAGCTCACGAATAGATGATCAGCTCCTGTCCTTTAGGATGAAAGTTCTGGAGTCATTCATATCCTTTTCTGGAGGTTCAGGCAGAATAGAGCCCCACTGCTCCCCCACAGTAATCTTTATAATATATCCTTGTATTGGCTTTGCTTCCTTCCCTGCCTCACACTCTCTGCTTCCCCACTCCAGCGTCCTGATTGTTTCCCAAATCAGCTGAACCCAAAAAGTTATCTCAGGTGCTTCTTTAGGGAGAATTCCAACCAAGATGAAATTAAAAGTTAAGCCTCTCTTCTTCTGTTCCTGTGATCTAAGCAAGAGAGTGACTTTTTGCCACCTTCAGTCTCCTCTTCTATCCTTGCATTCTTTTGGTTGTTGATATTAACTTAAAAACAAACAAACAAACAAAAAAAAAAAACCTGCCCTCTATTTTCTGCAGGAGCACAATGTTCTCTTAGTTATCTTCACAACTCTCTGGGGTCAAGCAAAGTCCACCGGGTGTCTCTTCAAACTTGTTGGCCATTACAGAAATTGTTAGACAATTATGCACTAATATTGGGCCTCTGTTACTTTGGGGCCTCAACAATTCTGTAGATATTAATGAACCCAAGTCTATAACTGCTTCCTTTATCATCAGGCCTGTCCTGCAGAGCCACCACTGAACTTAGAGCTAGTGATATCCTCTGATATCAGACCATTTCTGATAGGTTTGGTAAAGAGCATGTCCTCTGAGCCCTTCCATGGCTCACAATACCCTGGAGGATCTTCCAATTCCATACAATATATCCGTTCCTGCCTGCCCTCTTCCCTCAATCTCTTTAGTCCTTCTCTACCATCTTATAGGACAGCTCAGGCATTCCTCTTTGCTCAGCATTAGCCAAGTCTTTCTTTAGACCTCTACTAACCATCTTAGCAGTGACTTTCCCACCTTCCTGGAGGACCTTGCCAGAGTTTCAAGTATTGTACCCTGAGAAAGTACCCCCAAGACAATAAATTACTGCTCATCCAGTCTTATATTCACCCCTTTCAGCCAAATATATTTCCAGGGATGTTCTTCTGGCTCCTGTTAAACAAGCAAAGGCTATATAAAGGTTATATTGCCAGGGTGCAAATCTTTGTTCCATTTACTTTGTTGTGTGTCCTTGGTTGACTTACTTAATTTTCTATAAACACATGCAAAGTGAGGATGATAATAGTATTGCCTGTGTCAGATATGAAATATAATATGTAAAGTGTTTAGTGCTATGTCTGCACAGAGTAAATTACTGAAGAAATATTAGATGGTGGCAGTGATATGGTTCCATATAAAGGATGAGGCCTCTCTTTTGCCTACCATAATTGAGATACTGGGATTTGAAATGACCCTGGATAGTTCAACCACTTAACTAAAATACTGGACTACAGGGAGTTCCTGTCATGGCTCAGGGGTAATGAACCTAACTGGTATCCGTGAGGATGTGGGTTTGATCTCTAGCATTCCTCAGTGGGTCGAGGATCCGGTATTGCTGTGAGCTATGGTATAGGTCATAGACGTGGCTCGGATCCTGCATTACTATGGCTGTGATGTAAGCCGGCAGCTGCAGCTCCAATTTGACCCCTAGCCTGGGAACTTCCATATGCCATGAGTGTGGCCCTAAAAATACAAAAATAAAATACTGGACTACAAAATAAGCTATTAATTACTCCAATTCCAAGTCCTCTGGGTGGTTATTATTTTTTTAGTGTAAGTTGATATTTACAATTTGCAACAACTTTTCATAACATTACAGAGTGACACAGCTACAGTGGTGTCTCTTAGCTTCCAACCTTTTTTAGCCAACTGTCATCTTGGGGGAACGTGATACATTTTAGAAGCTTCTGTCAGCTTTCCTCAGGAGTTAGGGGTTTTCACTTGATTCTAAGGCTGCAAACCATGAACTGTCTGTCTCTTTTAGCTCATGACCAACTGACCTTTCCCATGGAACAGGGCCTTCCGTTCGCATGTCTTTGAAGATTAGACTGAGAACTTAGCAGAATAGATCTGTCAGGAAAAAAAGGTACAGATTGCATGTGAAATGACATGGCCCAAGAGCAGAGACTGTCAGAGAAAAAAATATATACCTATCCAGGGTACCAGAAGAGGGCATACTTATAAATAGGATTTAACTTAGTATTATTAATTAGGCTGCAAGGAGAATGGGTGCAGTAAACACACAAAGGTGCACCAGAGCAAATCACTTAGAACAGGACTTCTTCACTGATAGAGTCAATGGCAACAGCCAAACTGCACTGGGATGCAGTGATGAGACAAAAAGGGTAATAAAAACAGAGAGGCCTCCCAAGGCTACTCAAAAAGCCTTGCAATAAAAACACTAATAAAATGAACTCTGGGAGTTCCCATCGTGGATAAGTGATTAACAAAGCTGACTAGTATCCATGAGGATGTGGGTTTGATCCCTGGCCTTGGTAAGTGGATTAAAGATTCAGTGTTACCGTAAGATGTGGTGTAGGTCACAGACACAGCTTGGGTCCCATGGTGTAGGCTGGCAGCTACAGTTCGGATTTGACCCCTAGCCTGGAACCTCCATAGGCCTCGGGTGCTGCCCTGAAAAGACAAAAGACAAAAGACAAAAAAAAAAAAGAACTCTGGGTGTTTCCAGAATGACTTTGGCGGGTTTATGAGCTTGTTGGGCACACTAACCCCACCCCTACAATGACTCTACACTCAACAGATAACCATTTATGCAGCAAATATTTGAGAGCATACTGAACACACTCTAGTGACTTTTACATGATTTTGTAAAACTGGTGACTTTTACATGATTTTGAATCTCAAGTTCACTATTTACTAGGTGTGTCTACTATTAACTTCTCTGTATTTCAGGTCCTTCACCTATAAAAACATAATCATCCCTCATAATAACAGTTGTGAAGACTGAATGTCCTAATGTATGTTAAGTGCCCCAAATTTTATCTGGTGTAAAATATACTTTCAATAAATGCAGTAATTAATATCATTATGATTGTTCCTTTAGTCCTAAGCACTGAGTGAAACATGGCCCATCCCAGCTAATAATCCATCAAAATGATTAACAGACTAATAGTTCAAATAAGGGTTATAGTACAATGGAACCCTTAAGACTCTTTTTGCCCAGGTAAACAGATGACTTGATAGATATGCCTGATGAGAAAGAATGGATGTAAGAAGGGAAAAAAGTAAAGATAAATTCTGATTCAAGAAGTGGAAATTTTCTTTTTCTTATAAAGGAAGAAAATTGTTAGGAGACTATCACTGAAAGCTGTCAGAAATTGGAAGTTCTTTTCTTTAAAAGACGTACAAACAGAGATAGCACTTTGCACACTTAGTGCTACTTATAAATTTTTTTTAACAGCTCTCTGAGATGTACCTTTTCTTATATTTTATTACTTACTAAGAGCAGGAAAAATTCTTCCCAAAATTGTACTGCCTAAAATTTAGAAATAGATATAAAGAAAGCTTGTACTGACACTAAAGACACACAAAGTAAGTCAAAAAACTAAGAAGCATCTCATAACTCAGTCTGGGCGTGGTTCATAGCTTCTTTTGTGTATGTGTGTCATTTTAGGGTCACACATGTGGCATATGAAAGTTCCCAGGCTAGGGGTCAAATTGGAGCCACAGCCTATACCACAGCCACAGCAACATGGGATCCAAGCCGTGTCTGTGACTGACCTACACCACAGCTCACAAAGCTCACAGCAGTGCTGGATCCTTAACCAACTGAGCAGGGCCAGGGATCAAATCCTCATCCTCATGGATACTAGTCAGGTTCATTACTGCTGCACCATGACGGGAACTCCCTGGTTCGTGGCTTTTAATGGTACTTTGCAGAAAGAAGCATAACTCTTCTTCCTATCCTGGGCACCCTGCCAGGCTGTTGAGAGCATCTGTATGTTTATGTGTAGGACTCAATCAAGAAGTCCCTCCCAGGAAATGGAAGGTAATGTGGTATCCTTGCATCCTTGGGATCTTAGAAATTGATCCTTTGTCCCAGGACCTCCTTGTGGTCCATATGCACAGCAAGTCTGAGAGTATCCTGGAGCCAGTCAGTTTTTTAAAAGCAAGTCAGGTCAATGTTTATTATCGGCCTGAAAATACCTATATCTGCTGGAGCCTGTTCAAGGCTCTCTTCACACTATTTACATATCTTCAGAGAAAACAGAAAGTTATTTTTAACCTGGACCTTGAGATGGAAGACACTCTGGCAGGCCTTACTGTTCCATTTAGCTGTGCTTTTTTGATGAGAAAACTGTCATCACTTCTGACCAAAAAGTTAAAATTGTGTCTCCAGTGAAATGAGGAGTAAATTGAATTTTTTTTTCCAACTCTTCCATTAAATTTCAACTTATTTTTCATCCAGTGAGACACATTGGCTTTATATTTTATTTGGGGATCTAGAGTTTTCTCATAATCTCATTATTAATGATTAGAAGGAAAAGTACACTGCCTTTCTCAAAACATCCCCACAGTTGTGCAAGAAAGTATACTAGGGCTATCCTACTTATTTATCTCTTATTTTCTTCCTGGTTTTTTTCTTTCAGAGCTCTAAATTGAAAAACTGTTTTGGGCTGGCTGTCAAGTTCTTGCTTTCATTAGCGCATTTACTCAATCAACCACTATATATTGTGTACAGGTTCTTTTTCATTAGAAGATGATCATGAAAGCCACTCTTGATTTCTGTGTTTGTACATCTATGTGTGTGCTTATTATGTTGGAGGCAAAAAACCAAATATGTATGATAAAGCAAATCTTCATATTTTCAGCTGTTTCTATAATCCACTCTCCAGGAAGATCTTTCATCATTTATTCAACAAATACTACTGAATATCTATGGAGTTCCAGACACTGGGGGTTACAGTAATAGACAAAAGTGGGGTCCTTGCTCTTTATTTTGAGGGAGGGGAGGATGGAGACAAACAATAGCTAAATAACAAAGTATAGCATAATAGATCAGATGGTGAAAATACTAAAAAGAAAATTAAAGCAGGGTAAGGGGATAGACAATCGTAGCAGAGATCCTATTCTAGAGTGGCTGACTAGGAGAGGTGTCAAAGCTAAAGTGGCATAGACTAGAGTACTGACTGGACTGCAATCCCTAGCCAGTCTCCAGAATTATCACTGAAAAGAGGGATGAGCAAAGTTAGGCATGGTTAGCCCCATTCCTATCTGAGTTCTTAGAGAATTCATATGAGCAATGGTTAACATAGCAAAAATCCGCACAAGGATTTCCTGAGAGGGAAATGTAAATTCTGCTTGCGGAAGAAATACTGACTACCCTAGTCAGAGAAGCCTGCCCTGGCCAGCCTGCAGAGCCAAATGAGGGCAGGGTGAAGACGCTGGAAGGTTTTACAGAGGACAGTCATTCTTGAGCATTTCTAGTCTCTTCCAAACACAGCCTAAACTCATTCATTATCTCAGTCTTCTGAGTCAAAGCTGTGAGAAGGGAACATGTCAAGATAGCAATGGAACAAGATAATGGGTGTAAAATGACAAAAAACAGGAAACCTTTTCCTGAATGATTTCAAGTATTGTCACAAAGGGGAAAAAAAAAAAAGTCTGTTAAGCATGGAAAAGGCAACTGAAACCAGTTCAGTTTCTATGACTTGTTAACTTTGTGTGGGTAAGAGTTCTGGCCAGCTACTGGTACAAATCATACCCAGTCAACATATTAACAGGGTTGGAGGTGGGGTGGAAACAATAGGAGCTTTAAGTGACATACTTTTGGTTAATGATTAGCTAAGAGGTGTCTCTATTCACATAATTACAATCTTTATTTTAAGCCAAGAAAAAAAATAGGCTTCTAACAACAGACTATCAGTCTTTGTTCTAAATTACAAAGTAATTTTGCAGGATTATTGATTGGTATTCATAGAATACTAAATTATGCTTTTAATACCTTTGGCGAGATTGAGGACCAGTAAATTCATATTTCATGATGTACAGGAAAAAATAATCTAACCTCAATAAATCAGAACCCATTGTAACAAAACAGAATGATAAGGATAGTCACACTTATTGTGGTCATTCTCAAATTTTCCTGTCATTTTTGTTTAGTTTCGTGATAGCTTGAATATATCGTCTCATTTTTCTCAAATTTGATAAGAAAACTGAGTATCTAAAATAGTTACTTTGAAGAGTATCAGTGAAATGAATTATAATAGATAAATTGTATTTCATTGTTTTTAGGGGAAAAAGTTTTTACATCCCTGGGACTATGTGCAATTCTTTTTCAAACTTTCTCAATTTTTCAAAATTTCTGCTATAAATACCTATTGATTTTATTATTATAAAAGGTTATATTAATAAACAATAAAGGAGTTCCTGTCGTGGCTCACTGGTTAATGAATCTGACTAGGAACCATGAGGTTGCGGTTCGATCCCTGGCCTTGCTCGGTGGGTTAAGGATCCAGTGTTGCAGACATGGCTCAGACATTCTTTTTTGATTGTTTTTTTGTTTGTTTAGGATCACATCCACGGCATATGGAGGTTTCCAGGCTAGGGGTCTAATCGGAGCTGTAGCTGCCTGCCTACGCCACAGCCACAGCAACATGGGATCCTAGCCGCGTCTGCGACCTACACCACATCTCACAGCAATGCCAGATCCTTAACCCACTGAGCAAGGCCAGGGGTCAAACCTGCATCCTGATGGTTACTAGTCAGATTTGTTTCCACTGCACCATTATGGGAATGCCCTGACATTCTTTTAAAGAAAAGTAATGTTTTAAAGTTCTTAGAAGTTCAGGCAATAAATATTTCTATTTATTTTTGAGGCAAAATTTTAATTTTTTAAAAGATAATGTGTTTAAGTTTCATATTAATACCTGAAAATTTGATAATTATAAGTAATAAAATTATAGTCACAGTTTCAGATTCTAGGTATTGATAAATTCTTCCCTTTACAAAAGAATAGAAAAAAAGTGTAAAAGGATATTTGTATTTAATACACACACATCCCTTAGGCCACCAGTTCAGAGCATACTAAAGTCACAAGAAAAATTCCCAGAGTTAAAATAATGTTTCTCTGGGTCATCATCTTTCTGTAGAATTACAAGTAGTCAAGTTTTATCCAGATCTCGACTCTGCCACATGGAGATTGGGAGAGGAAGAGGAAAGATCCTAGAGTGTGTCACCAAATAACTTTTATTTCAGATCCCCACAGGATTCGAGGCGTCTCACATCCAAGGGCTTGTATAGACATGGCCCATACTACCATCTTGCCAGAAATTCACACTGTTGTCTAAACACTATCTACCCTGTCTGTCGTTTGTACCATCTCTATAGGCAGCAACAAGATGAAGGTGTCATGATAGCTCGCTGCTTCCCCCTTCTTCTATCGACTTCTGACTCTGTCCCTTTCCCTCTTCCCTGCCATCCCGCAGTCCTCCTCCCAACCCGCACTCTAGACGCACCATCTTCCCCATTGTGATGGTGAGGTCCATGTGAGTCTAACACTTCTTGGGGCCACTCATCTTATTTATCACAAATATGCCTGTTGCCTCTCCACATTGTTTTTCAGTAGACTGAGCCTCAAAGGTCTACTCTAACTCAGGATGGCATTACAGTATATGTTCTTCTTAGATCCTTTTGGGGAATTTAATTAGAAAATTCATCCCCACGGAGTTCCCGTTGTGGCTCAGTGGTTAACGAATCCGACTAGGAGCCATGAGGTTTCAGGTTCGATCCCTGGCTTGGCTCAGTGGGTTAAGGATCCGGCGTTGCCGTGAGCTGTGGTGTAGGTTGCAGACACGGCTCAGATCCGGCATTGCTACAGCTCTGATTAGACCCCTAGCCTGGGAACCTCCATATGCCACAGGAGCAGCCTAGAAAAGGCAAAAACACCACCAACAACAAAAAAAAGAAATAAAGAAAGAAAAAAAAAAAGAAAATTCATCCCCACAATTCTTTTTTTTTGAGGGAGCTACATTCAAAACACTGAACTAATAGTAGGGAATATATTTCAAAAACAAAGATAATTTCATTAAGAGAGTTTTGAAAATCAGTATTCCAAATAACAAATACTTAATGCTAATTTGGAACTTTGAAATTCAGGAAAGATGTTCTAAATTCTGATTTCACTTGATTGTCTATTCCTTGGAGACATTAATTCAGACAATGCAGTGGAAACAAATACACCATGATCATTGTATTTATGTTTAGTTCCTGCATAATTTGCTCAGTGTGGTAGGAGAAGAGCCTCCTTTTCCCTTGTATGGTATGTTCTTTTAGCATTCTTATTTAGACTAATGATTTCCCTTAAGACTTGCAAATAATTAATTTTCATTTTAATCCAGCTATCCTAATGTGATTGTTTATTTACCTAAGAATGAGACCTTTCTTCTCTTGCAGAAATGCATCATATTCAGAATTTTTTTCTTCTTTTTTTAGACACAAGAACTCACATTTAACAACTTTTTGTTAAATTAAAACAAAAAGTGTCAAATCAAATGCTTTCGTTTTTGCAAACAGTTTTCCCACACTACAAAGTCATATAAAATGTTGTAAAGAGAAAATTTACAAAAGTTAAACTACAAGTAAATTTGGAAATGTTTCTTTCTTTTTTTTTTGTCTTTTTTGTCTTTTAGGGCCACACCCGTGGCATATAAAGATTCCCAGGCTAAGAGTCAATTTGGAGCTGTAGCTGTGGCCTACGCTACAGCAACGCCAGATCCTCAACCCACTGAGCGAGACCAGGGATCGAGCTGGCAACCTCATGGTTCCTAGTCGTCTTCGTTTCTGCTGTGGCATGGCAGGAACTCCAGGAAATGTTTCGTTATTAAACCAGTGACACCTTTTTCCACTTTTCTTTTCTTGCCATAATGGAAAGAAAAGATTGTGTTTGGTTCTAACTTAAAACTTAATATGTTTAAAATTTTAAAATTTAATATATTTCTTAAAATATGTTCCATTTATGACCTATTTTTCTTTGTAATAATCTTATCTCAAGTTTTCTCTAAGTTTTGAAAATAAAGGAGAAACATGAGAACAACTTTATAATGTTTTCTCCCCTCATCCACCTTTTGTTATCCAAGAAATAATAATAGCAGAAATATGGGTTATGGAAAAGACCTAAAATATTGTTTTAAATTGGTTCAAGGATATAAAGCCCTATAGTTATTGGAAGTCTGAACATCTCAAGTTTAAGAGAAGAGATACTTCTCATGGAACTCTAAAATGGACGTGTGGAAATGATCTATGAATTCACCACCAATTGAGTACTTCCTCCCCTCCTGGGCTTTCAAATAAATATAGTGGGTCAAATGAAGGGATTGTGAGGTGTTCTGTATAATATAGAAGGTTTTTGCAATATCTGGTCCATTTTCACCACCGCTGTATAGCACTTGTGGTTTGGGTGAGAGTGACCCCATCTGTAGCTCTAGTGATGATAGATATTTCAAATAAGGCTAAGACGGCAAGTGTGTATAATCATCTACTATCTGATTCAATGTAGACATGTGATCTAAATTGGCCCAGAGTGAGTGGTGCTGAGAAAACTGGACAGCCGCATGAAAATCAATAAAACTGGAACACAACCTCACACCTTGCACAAAAATAAATTGGCCTAGAGTGAAGCACAAAATGACTGCTTGATAGTTTGTGTCTGGGATGCTTTCTGTCCTACTGGAGGTGAACAAGCAAGAACAAGGTGAGTAGTGAGTCATCTTTGCTGTTTGGAGACATGTTGCAAACATCTTGCTAAATAACTGATGGTATTAACAGTAGAGAGAAAAAATCCTGTTCTTGGAGACAAAGTTAATCAAGACTTTCCCCAAAGTGGAAACTTCTGACATGAGTTATTTGAGTCTTCATATTGCTTTTTTTATTGTTTAATCTGGTTCATCTGTGTGTTCTGTAATTTGAAAATGAATGCGGCCTTATACTACACTGAGCATAGACTACTGACCCCAGCTGGAGGGGACTTTTCCAGATCAGAGGTCTTGTCCTGACTTTATCTATGTGTGGGGTCGCCGCACCCTGCAAACTTCTGAGACTTATTTTATTGATGAATAGGGTTTTTTTATCTGGTAATATAGGTGACATGATTGGGCTTAATTTTAGTAGCTTTAGCTAACATGTTTTTCAGATTCTTTTTTTTTTTTTTTGTCTTTTTGCCATTTCTCGGGCCGCTCCCGCAGCATATGGAGGTTCCCAGGCTAGGGGTCGAATCGGAGCTGTAGCCAACGACCTATACCACAGCCACAGAAATGTGGGATCCGAGCTATGTCTGCAACCCACACCACAACTCACAGCAATGCCGGATCCTTAATCCACTGAGCAAGGCCAGGAATCGAACCCGCAACTTCATGGTTTCTAGTCAGATTCGTTAACCACTGAGCCACAACAGGAACTCCCAGATTCTATTTTTATTAATTTGTAGAGACATTATATGTATATATATATAATATGTTATATACAGTATATTTCATATGATATATAATTACTATATATATTATTCATTATAATATATGACGTACATAGTGTTCATAGTCTGTAATATCCATATGTTGTCTCTTTCTGACTCTCTTTCTGCCTCACAGTGCACAAAGGTAGTAGACACCACCAAACCAAATGATCGAATTTATCCAGTAATGAGAAGATCAATGTCAAGGGCTTTCTGGTATCATTCACTGAAAAAGATACATATCATTTGGGGGATACTCTTGAAAAAATTGCAGACCATGTCTCTAATCATAAGAAAACCCCAAAACAAACAAATACACACAACGAGAAATTGTTTGTCAAAACAAACCAATACACATAGTAAGAGATTGCCTGAACTCATCAAACATGCCAAGATCAGGTAAGATCATGGAAGATTTTCCAGGTTAAAGACATCTAAATATAAATGACCTAGAAATGTAATTTGTGATTTTGGATTGAATATTAGACCAGGAATATATATATATATATATATACATATATATAAATATATATATATATATTCTTTTCTATAAAGTTGACTATTGAGACAATTCGTAGCATTTTCAAATAAGGTTTATAGATCAGATAATAAGGTGGCACTAAGTAATTTCTGCTTTGATCATTGTATTATTTTGTAAAAGAATGCTCTTGCTTTTGGGAAATACACACTCAAGTATTTAGAAATTAAAAGATCTGCCTTAGGTTTAGTTGAAATAGTGAATGGTCAATTTCTATATTTCTTTCACTCTCCATTTAAGAAACTGCCATTTGCCCTTCCAGGGATAATGCAGGCAAGTGAAACGATGTAAGGGACAAATAATCTCTTTTAAATTGGTACTGTAATTTACATTGCTGCTATTGGGCTTTAGAGAGTTCAAGCAAGAATAGATGCTTTTATTCCTTCACCAGAAACCTTCCTTCAGAACTATTTGACTGTGCTTCCCAAGAAATGAGCCATGCATTTTCATCTAGCTGACTAAATATATTTCTTTTTTCAGTTCCTAGTATTTAGTACTTCAATACGTATAATGCCCTTGTGTCCCACTTCTTTGTTGTACTACCAGGCAAGGCTTAGAGTGCTTCCATACTTTTCTGTGAAATTTAGATTTGGTCCTTGGGAAAAACTAATGCATCCTCAGTTCTGGGAAAATCTTGAAATTTAGAACTCCTCCATTGCAGCTACCTGTTCTCACTCACAGCTTCTAGCAAGTCCATTTTTCAATTTAGACTTTTCAAGGTACAGGCTAGGGTTCAGGGCATCTAGTTCAAGTTTCTTCTTACTTGGCCCTATTTCTCCTTCCCATGAAGAAAAATAAAATACCTTGGAGCCCCAGCGTATTTTTCCCCAAATAAATTGCCTCTCTCAGACTTTTCAGCACCAGCTCTTTTAGAGGTGGGTCCTTGGTTTATGGTCTCACAAAGAATCTTCTGCCTTGTCTTTCATAAATACTGCGTAAGATGTCTAATACCGCTTTGAAATGTGTGAATATTCACATCTATTTTTTGTTGTTTGTGGCTTTCTGACACTTTAGTTAAAACTGAGACTGGAAATTTTCCACCCTAACATCTTATTGTATGTGTTACAATAATGCTCATCTGAGAGAAAAAAAAAAAATCAGGATCTCCTACAAGTTGAAGTTGTATATGTGTAGGGAGATGGTCTAGGGCAGTCATCCTAAATTAACATATTTATTTCAAAAATTAAAGTGCATTAAATATTATTGGTAGCGTGTCTCGAGATTTGGTGCTTTATTCTGTATTATTTGCATGTGAAACACAGATGAAGAGAGCATGCCTGGTTGGCAAGGTTAGAGGTTCAAACGCATAGATTCAGAAACAGTGGGCAGAAGCCAGCTAGAAAAAAAAGTAATTATCTGACTCTCCATTAATTATTTTTTAATATAGATTTTAATTTTTAAATAATTATAAATGAATAGGCAGTTGACAGGTAGAACAAAGACAACCTACATACCCTCACACAATTTACCCACTGGTTCCACCTCACCTGAATGTAGTACAATATCGAAATGGGATCGGCACTCCAATAAAGTGTATTTTACCCATATATAGATTCACGTAACTACCAGAGCAAGAGCAATCAAAATACCAAACTATTCTATCACTACAAAGACCTATCTTGTGCTTCTCCTTTATGGTTATAAGCCATTTCTTTGCACCACCATCTTTAAACGCTGGCAACCATCAATGTGCTCTCTGTTTCTGACATATCAAGAGTGTGTATAAATAGAATTATACTATGTGAGATCACATGAGGTTTTTTGTTTTTTTTTTTTCTCAGAATATGGTCTTTCTTGAGATTCATCCAAGTATTTGTTGCTATCAGTAGTATGTTCCTTTTTTTTTGCTTTTTAGGGCTGCATCCGTAGCATATGGAGGTTCCAGGCTAGGGGTCTAATCAGAGATATAGCTGCCGACCTGCACCAGAGCAGGATCCGAGCCACATCTGTGACCTACACCACAGCTCATGGCAATGCCAGAGCCTTAAGTGAGGCCAGGGATAGAACCCACAACCTCATGGTTCCTAGTCAGATTCGTTTCAGCTGCGCCACGATGGGAACTCCAGTAGTATGTTCCTTTTAATTGCTGAGTACCATTCCACAGTATTGATATATTACAAGGTGTTTAACCATTCATCTATTGTAGTATATTTTGATTGCTTCCTATTTTTGACTATTATAAATAAACTGCTATAAATAATCATGTACAAATTGTTATGCAGGTGTGTTTTGGGTTTTTTGGTATTTTATTCTTAATTTATTATTGAGGTAACATTGGTTTATAACATTATATGTTTCATGTGTACAAATGTTTAAATTTTCATTTTTATGAGGCAAATGCCCAAGAGAGTGATTACTAGGTCTTATGGTAAATGGGTGTTTATTATTATAATAAACTGTCAAACCAATTTCCAGAGTGGTTGGATCATTTCACGTATACATCAGCAGTGTATGAGGAATCTGGTTTCTCTGCATCCTCACCAGTAATTAGTATTATCAATATTTCTTACTTTTGTTGTTATAATAGGGATGTAGTGATATCATTATAGTCCTAATTTGCATTTTTCTACTGGCTAGTGATGTTGAACATCTTTCCATGTACTTATTTGCCATTTTTATATCTTCTTTGGTAAAATGTCTCTTCTTGTCTTTTGTCCATTTTCTAAGTGTATCATTATTTATTTACTGTTGAGCATTGAAAGGTTTTTCATGTATTCTAGATAGGGTTTTTTTTTTTTTTTTTTTTTTAGGGCTGCGCCCACGACATATGGAGGTTCCCAGGCTAGGGGTTGAATCAGAGTTGTAGTTGCCAGCCATAGCCACAGCCACAGCAATGCCAGACCCAAGCAGTGTCTGCGATCTATACCACAGCTCACAGCAACACCTGAACCTTAACCCATTGAACGAGGCCAGGGATCAAACCTGCAGCCTCATGAATACTAGTCAGATTCATTTCCGCTGAGCCATGACGGGAACTCCCTGAATATGAATTTTTTTATCAGGTATGTGTTTGCTAATATTTTCTCCAACTCTGTAGCTTGTTTTTTCATCCTCTAAACAAGATTTTTCTTTTAATTTTGATGAGATTGAATTATATATATGGATGTATTTTTTTGTATTTTGATTTTGACACATGTATATATACATGTATAAATATATTTATTTATTTATTTTGATAGTACATATCCTTGATGTGATGCGATGAGAATGGCACTTCTGCAGTCTTCCTCTCAAAAACACATTACCCCATTCTGATCATGAGATAAATTTCAGACAAATTCTAACCTACTTGACTTATACTCTTCAAAACTCTCAAGGTCATCAGGAGTTCCTGGCGTGGCTCTGTGGAAATGAATCTGACTAGCATCCATGAGGACGCAGGTTCAATCCCTGGCCTTGCTCAGTGGGTTAAGGATCCAACATTGGGGTGAACTAGGGTGTAGGTCACAGACGTGGCTCGGATCTGGCATTGCTGTGCCTGTAGCATAGGCTGCAGCTGCAGCTCTGATTTGACCCCTAGCCTGGGAATTTCTATATGCTGTGAGTATGGCCCTAAAAAAAGACCAAAAAAAGACAAAAAAAATGAGGGAAGTCTTGAAACTGTCATAGTCTGGAGGAACCTAAGGAAACATGAGTACTAAATATAACACGACATCTTGAGTGAGGTTTTTTTTGCTTTTTAGGGCCACACCCGTGGCATATGGAGGTTTCCAGGCTAGGGGTCTAATTGGAGCCACAGCTGCCAGCCTATTCCACAGCAATGCCAGATCCAAGCCACATCTGCGACCTACACCACAGTTCACGGCAACGTCGGATCCTTAACTTACTGAGCAAGGCCAGGGATTGAACCCACAACCTCATAGTTTCTAGTTGGATTCATTTCCCCTGTGCCACAACTGGAACTCTGTTGGATGAGTTTTTGAAACACAAAAGACTCAAGGCAAAAACTAAGGAAATGCAAATAAAGCATGGACTTTAGTTAATAACAATGTATCAATATTGATTCATTGTTCACCATGACAAATGTGCCATACTAGCATAATGTTAATAGCAGGAGAGATTGGGTGGGTGATATATGAGAAGCCACTGTACTATATTCACAAGAATTCTGTAAATCTGAAACTGTTCTAAAATTTAAAATTTACTTAAAAAATAGAAAAGTTAACTGAAATTTAAAGGTTAAGTATATTGCTCAGTGCCACATAGATAGGGAAAAAAAAATGGAAGCTGCGATCTGAGGGCAAGACTTAAGAACCAGAACCCCCTATAATTAATCCAGGATTCTGTAGGTTAGATTTAATGTAACTGCATTGTTTTGTGGCTCTTATGTAGTATCACAATCAATTGAATTCTAGAAGCAAATAGTACTGCATGGTATAGGTCTGATTACCAGAAAAGAGTGATTTTTCTAAAATCATCTAACTGTATAAACCTTCCCAGAGTCTCCAAACAAGTTATGTGATTAAGAAAATTACATACACAAACACATGCACATACAGAGGCCAACTACAAAAAAAATCAAAATATGAAAAGTGGAAAAGTAAGAAATGCTCTGCAGACTGTTTTTGGCAGTACATTCATTCTATTTCTACCAGTGGAAGCAGATAAGAAGTGAGTATATGCCTCTTTTCAATTAGAATTAATTATAATCTTGTATTTTCTTTATATTTTACTTTTTAATAAATATATATATATAAGGTATACAACATTATAATTTGATGTAGATTTACATAGTGAAACAATTACTACAGCCAAGCTAATTAATATGTCCATCTTCTCACATAATTACCATCGTGTGTGTATAGTGAGCACACTTAAAAGTCTCAGTAAATTGCCAATATTCAATGCGGTATTATTAACCACATGGTCATTATGTTGTACATTAGATTCTAGATGTTTTCATCATACATTACTGAAACTTGGTACACTTTGATTCACATCTTCCCATTTCTTCAACCTTCCCTTCCCTGGTTACCACCATTCTGCTCTCTGCTTCTATATATTCAACTTTGCTGGATTTTGCTTGTAAGTAAGATCATGCAGTTTTTTTTTTCTTTCTATGTCTGGCTTATTTCACTTAGCATAAGATTCCTGAGATTCATCCATGTTGTCTCAAATGACAAGATCTCCTCCTTTTTTAAAGGCTAAGTAATATTTCATTGTCTTGTCATTCTTTAATGGATCCTTGAACACATACTTAAAGAATATTTAATGATGTCAAATTTTCAGCTGCCCCAGGAACAAAATTATTCTTCTTGGAGTTTTCTCTTATTTTGCCCCCTCTGGTTTTAATCAAAACTTTGTTGTGGTAAATTTCTTCAATTATATTTCCTTCAAGCTACTAAATAAACTTAGGGTCTTTCTCTTTTTTCTTTTCTTTCACCTCCACCCTCCATCTCTTCTTTCCATTCAAACACACACACACACACACACACACACACACACACAAACACACACACCACCTGCCAGCAGCTAGCAGCAGAAAGGCTCTGGTAAACAATTAACACTAGGGTGTAAATAGCTGACAAACCTGAAATGTGTTAAGCGGTCAGAAGTATTTACAAGTTAATAAAGGACAGAGCATTTTACCCAAAGACATAAGCGTTAATGAAGAATTTTAGCAATAGGAAAATAGGAACAGCTTTGGAGTTGGGGCCACTAGCTTTGGAGTTGGGTCTGTGTTCGCCTCTAGTTCTGTTCAACCCAAAAGAGAAATATTGAGCAACAGAAGAATGACTGATTTTGAGAATTCAGAGATATATATGACCCCAGTCCATCTTCTAATAACTCATAATCTAACGGCAGAAACAGCTGTAAAAGAAGATAATAATTTCCATAATGGATAGAGAAGTATAGAAGCCTGGAGAAAGAGGCAGGGATTGAAAATTAATCAGCCTCAGAAATTTTTAAAAAAACTTCTATAACAAGACAATATTTGTAGAATGAGTATCAGTTAGCAAATAGTGCTAATTGAGAGCAAGAGAGTAATAGGGTGGGGAATCAACCTTGCAACCTCACATTCCTAGGATAAACTCCAGTTGCTCATGACGTATTATCATTGGCTTATGTATTTATAAAATATTCAATTTTCTATTGCATTGCTTTTTCTAAAATTTTATAGAAGTTTTTCATCTGTGTTCATAAAGGATATTGGCTTGTAGTTTCTTTTTCTTCTTTTTTTTTTTTCTTTGCTTTTTAGGGCCACACCTGTGGCATATGGAGGTTCCCAGGCTAGGAGTCCAATCAGAGCTACAGCTGCCAACCTACACCACAGCCACAGCAACACAGGAGCCAAGCCGTGTGTGTGACCTACACCCTACTATACCACAGCTCACGACAACGCCAGATCCTTAACCCACTGAGCAAGGCCAGGGATCAAACCCGCAACCTCATGGTTCCTAATCGGATTTGTTTCCGCTGCACCACAACGGAAACTCCTCTTTTTTTCTTCTTAATGTTTCTGTCAAGTTTTGGTATCAGAGTGTTACCAGTCTTATAACGGTTGTTTCAGTTTGTGGTAGACATTTTTAACTTATTACAGTCCACCTTCAAGTAACACACGACTTCACAAACTCACTTCAGGATTATAGTACAGCTGCAATGCATTAATATTTGTAAAACATTTAGAACAGCATCTGACACATAGCAAATGCTATTTGTTTGTTGATAGATGCATACATTTTAAAAGTATTTGCCTTTCCCCAATAGACTGTAAGCATCAGGAAAGAGGTTTTTTCTCTCTTTTGTCAAATGTTGCATTTCAAGTGCCTAGCACAATTTTGCTGACTAGTTTTTAACCAGTAGTTTAGTTTTGAAGATACTGATTGAGTCCAAATGCTTCAGGAACAATCTATTTTATAATTCCTTTCTTGAAATTCTTACTATCACTTATCTCCTGTGATGTGGTGAAAATGAACTTAGCTCTATCCACAACCTGAGGAAAACTTAGGAAAACTTAAAGCTGTAGAAAAACTTTGCAAAGGAGAAGAAATCGTTGTTTGGCATGCTTTTCCTTGGGCTTATCTTTCTTATCTTGGATTTAACTTTCTTTGCCTTTAGATATAAAGCTTGAAATATGAGTGTATGCCTTTTTAGCAAAGACTCTATTTTTTCCAGTTCCTAAGTCTAATATAAGTTAGAGAACCTTTGCATTATCATGTGAGCAATCTTGGTGACCCAAGTTCTAGTTAATTTCAAAAGAATAATATTCCTTATCACATCTTCTCTCTTTCTATCTCCATCTTCCCTTTAGCCTGCCAATTAATATATCATTATTTTTGCCTGAAATAAACCTTGTAAGTGTTCAAGAAATAGATTGACTTCTGAAGAGTAATATCCTGCTATGAACTGAAGTTTGGCACTTGCTGTCTGCCTCTACATGGCTTAAATCATGAGACACTTCATTTTCTGACCCACAGCACCCCCTGAGCGGAGCTCAGTGTAGAGTTCAGGAGTTGGGCACTGGGAAAACTGGAAGAACAGGTCTTCAGATAGTTAGATATTTTTAGGAGAAGATTTTATGAGCCCACTTCTTGCATTTCCTCTTATCTAGAAAAATATCAAAACCTTTCATGGTGGTGTCTACTCCTCATGACTAGTAGTAACCTTCACGAGACCAGCAGCAAACTTTATAAAATGTGTGCATGGCTATATGCACCTCCCCCTTCACCTTTATCACTTCTATCTTGATATTTCCCCTTTTCTCTAGGCAGTATTTCAGAGCTATCTCCTGGGCTGTAGTTAAATGGATAAAACAAAAGATGTCATGGTCATCAGTCAATGCAGTCACTCCCAAAGGTGGGCCAGTGAGTCCTGAGGGAACTCTGGAAAGAAACAAAGAATACTGGCCCACAGCTGAGGTGCATATCAAAGGATTCCAGTTAGCCCAGACGTTTACATCTTCCCATAAAAAACTGGTTTTCTATAAACCTTTTTTCTGTAAATCTAGTTATCTGTAAATCTTTTGTTCCTACTACCTTCTTTTTGTTGCGAAAACTCAAATATCCTAGCTTACCTCCTTGCCTCCTCCAAGCAAGCAGTTTCTCAGGGCTAACTGGGTGGCTGTCTCCCGTGCTTGAGTTTTGTTTTCACCCCAAATAAAACTTAACTCTCAACTTCCAGGTCGTGCATTTTTTTAAGTCGACATTGCCTTTGATTACTCTAAATCTGAAAGAGACAGTCTGGTATATAGGGCAGTTTCAGTTTAATTTTAATTACCAAAATTCATTAAACCAACATCTCATAACTCATAATAGTAATCTACTTATTCCCTGCTGGTGGACACAAAAGCAAGAGATTATGCTATCACAGACTGTCCTCAATATTCCACTTCTTAAAAAAAAAAAAATAGAAAAAAGAAAAAAAAAGCATTAGTGAAAAAAGTCCCACAACAGCTTTAATTTACTTAATAAATGAAGGAAGTGATAAACTGTAAACTCAAATTTTTTGCAGCTCAACCATTATTTACTTTAAAACGCTTTGGGGTCTGAGAATAGTTAGCTGATAGGAGACTCTCAGCCTTTAAACTTTCTGCTGGCCTCACAACAGGCCAATACACTGGCAGTTGTTGGGGCAAAGAATGATGACTATTTGGAAAAGCAGCAGACTGAGAAGGTGGTAGACTAATAACCTGGAGAACCACCTTACCTGAGTTAGAATTCAGGTTTCTTTTATACTAAAAAGGGAGCGGGTGTGGTTTGTTGCTGCAAATTTCTTGGTATCAGAATCCTTTGTTCTTGTATCTGGCCCTGTGGATCAAGTCATGTTGTTCCAGTAAGCCACCAACAGGACAAATGTTATTCTCTGTCCTGCAATTTGTTAATCTCTGTATGAATGAACCCCTAAAGGTCAGAGCCCTGAGAATAGGTTATCCTGCATATTTCCTGCTATAGGCAACATTCTTTTACAAAAGATGAAGAGCCAGCATAGCTAAGCACCTGGAACAGAGCACAAGTGTTAAAATAAAAAAAAACAGATCTAATAAGGAGTGAGATTTGTTCTTCCCTATTATATCAGCATATACACATTTACTTTTCATACTGCAATTTGGGCTTATTTCCACAGTTCTCATATTTTAAACATAGTATGCATAGATAACAAGGAGAGTATATTTGACTACACATGGAGATCAAGCAGGTGAATTTAGAACTCTTCCCAAATTAAACTTTTATCATAGAGCTGTAGCACATCTGTGTGTGTTATGACATTTGAAATCAATTTTCACCACCAAATATTATTTAAGCAGTGGTTATTTCTCATCACTCATCTCTCAGAATCCATAAACTAAATATTGGGATTATAGCCCATGACCTTCTGTAACTTACTTTCTGTTCTGCCAGCATCCTGCATTTACAGCATTAGTCTCATTCATGTAAGTGCCACTTTCCTAAGCCAAGACTTCCATTAGGTCAAGATTAATGTAACTAATGAGCATTCTGTGCCTGTGTTTAACCCCTACCCCCATTCCCAGCTCATCATTTGTACTCCCTCTTTGTGATCTGTCATTATGACACAGTCACCTTTGAGATAATGGATGTTGAACCAAGTTTAGAAATCCTATCACAGACTTGATTCTCCTTTCTTTCCTCCACCTCACTTCATCAGTCTCTACCCTCTCACATTTATGCTGTGACTTTTGATTAAAACAATAAATGCTCCTTTAAGAACTCAGGAAAAGATAAAATTTTATTTAAACGTTGCAAGCATTGACCTTAATTTACTCGGCTTCCTGGTTATTTTCAAGTCCTTTCTGTCATATAGTTTGATACTCTAACGAGAACAGCTACTACTTCCTCCCAAAATAAGTCTGACTAATTGGGAAGTGTACAAAATTAATTGCAAGGAGTTTTGCAAAAAAACGCTTGTCCTAGAAACCATCAAGAATTTGGTAACATAAATGCATTATTTTGAATTCTAATCCACTGAGAATGTAAAGCCACCTTGTCCACTTCTCTACTTTAGTATCTGTGGGCATAAATTCCACTTTAAAAAGCAGGAAACTAAGCACCTCTTGTATATACAGTTGTCTCATGATCTGATTTGATACAGAGTCAGCACTTGCTGAAAATAACATGTAATATATGAGAAATACATAAGCAAAGTCATACTACCTAGCTTGCAAACATATAACACATTTGTTCTTGGAAATAAATAAGTAACCATAGATTTTGCCTTTTTTTCAGTCTTCCTCAATGTAACTCCCACCTGTTTAGGTGTCAAAAGGTTAATATAGAAATTGTATCTGATTTCTTCAAAAGGAAAGAATCCAGACTAGGCAACTAATTCTTCTGGAATCCTCCAGTAACTCCTCCACTCTGGGTCTAGTTATGTCCCTTGAAGAGCTCAGTTGTTAAGATGATAGAAGAGGAAGTGAGAGGGGAAGGGCAAAGGAGACTTGTCATTACTTGTACATCTCTTCCCATTTCTCCCTTGTTCTCTGCCTCACTATAAAAGCACCTGGAACTGGAACTTACCTGAAAGGCTTATCTGTAGATAAGTTCAAATGTAAAATGGAGGAAATTCAATAATTAACATGAAACGGGATTTCTATTAAGTATCTATTCCTGCAGGTTCTTGTCGTTCCACAACCTCCCATACCTTTCACTTGTCTTCTTTCTACTTATCTAAAATCATTATGTGAAATGAGAGTTAGTAAAACACAGCTCAACTCTTAAACCTGTACTGTCTTATGTAGTTACCTAATTAATTCTTGGTTAAATGTATTATTATTCCAAGTCTATTAAAGCTCATTGAGAGGAGGTTATATTGTTGATAGTACTGATATAGAGTAGGAATCACTAAATCATGTGTTCAATTGATTGATTGGACAATATTGAAAATCCACTGGACTTGTCAGGGTGAAAGGTTTAATTTCTATTTTTCTTTCCCACGTCCTTACAAGTACTACCTGACCTTTATGAAGTAAGAACAATCAGAAGAAAACAGAAATACAGTGAGTTCCTTTTCAGGCTCCAGAGCATCAGAATAGCATAAGGGTAGGAAGGAAAAAACTGCATGGTGGTAGGAAGAAAATCAAATTAGCTTGGTGTCTCTTCATGTCACGAAATATCTCTTATGGTTTTACTTTTAAATTATACCTATCAATTTCAAAGTTGTGCTAATTTTTGGAGGCGGAAAGCAGTGAAATGAAGAACCACTGAGTTCAAATTTCCCTTTAGGATAAAAACACATTACTGAGGGTAAAAGCAAATTACTAAGTTTAGGATGTCAACATTATAATTATATACTTATCAACCCAAATGTGCAAATTCAGTTCTTATCAAACTATCTGTTAGGCCTCTGACCAGGCTCTCTTAATGCCATTCATTTGCAGATCAATTAAATTAACCACTCAGAATGCCCTATGAACACTCAGCAACCCTTTAATGAACATCTAGCCATAAATATTCCTTAAAAGCACTATTTTCAGACACTAACCCATCAATAATCAGTACAATATTAGAGAGCCTTTTCTTTAGCTTAAAAATATCAGGAAATCAGGTCAGTAGATGACATATATTTTCATTTGGAAAATTAGAAGATGTAACCATTAAAAATCCCCCTGTCTTTCCTGATTTAAGAATTGCTTGTGTTTCATTGTAGACCTTCATCAGTTCTGGGTGCATAATTTCACACTCGTTTGATTTTCTCAGGGATTTTTTCCCCCCTAGCTTTCTGCATGGATGTGAAATTATGTATTATAGCTAACAAAAAATTGATAATGCCCATCTAAACTATTTTGCTTGGTTAAAGCAGGTTTCTCCTAGCTTTACCTTACTAGTAGTTCATTGGGCTCACAGGGTCACCTTGAGAAATGAGCCAAACACACTTCCCTCATGTTCCAAAGGCAAATTTTCTCTAAATCCAGGACTGAGACTCTAAAATTTGACTTTTCTCTGACCCTATGAAATGTTGGATCACACATAGAATCACAATTGTTTACCTCAAGCTGCTATCCCACTGTTCTGATTAAGAGGAATTTCTATCATCCTATCATTTAGGCTTCTTGCTCCCCTAAGTTCCCTTACTCAATTTGCAGATGTATTGGCATGAATTTTTAGTTCTCTTTCAGAATATATTCACTATTAAGAATCCTCCAGTTTTATAGCCCAGTTTCAGGAAACCACTCCTCAGTCTAAAAATCTTCATATGTATATATATTACAAAGTATTGTCATGAATAATTGAGTTGTTATTTGTAAAGACGGTTTAGATTTTCAGCATTTCTTCTGATTTTCAGTGGTCCTGGTGGAGAGTTCTTTGTGTGTCCAGATCCATGATTCAGGCAATGAAGAACAGCAGAAAACTGAGATGGGACAGCCTGTGTCTTCTTCGTCTTCAACCTCATGCTTTTTTTCTTCTTAACAAACTCCTGTTCAAGAATCTCCAAACTTAGTTGATTTTTAGTATCATCTGCAAGTTTTTAAAAACAGATTTCTCAGCTAATTCTCTGAAATTTCTGATTCAGTGAGTTTGAAATGATCCTTGATCTTTTTAAAAAATAATCCTGACCCGAGGATCAAAATTGTCTTAGATTTGTTACACACAGTATTCTTAGTCCTTCGCATAGTGGTTGTTGAAGAAATAATTAATTAATTAGAAATTGTCAGAGTTCCCATCATGGCTCAGTGGTTAACGAGCCCGAATAGTATCCACGAGGACATGGGTTCTATCCCTGGCCTCACTCATTGGGTTAAGGACTTGGCATTGCCATGAGCTGTGGTGTAGGTTGCAGATGTGGCTCAGATCTCATGTTGCCCTGGCTGTGGTGTACATCTCTGATTTGACCCCTAGCCTAGAAACCTCCATATGCTGAGGGTGCAGCCCTAAAAAGACGAAAGACAGAAAAAAAAAAAAGTAAAAAAGAGAGAGAGAGAAACAGTGGTGTATCTATCTTTCAAGTGATTGAAAGTTGAGCGTGGTACAAAAAATTATGACCAGTTTCTTGACCTTAATAGACTCTCCACATTAAATGATTAAGCAACAACTAAAGGTGGCACTTGATTCATTATCAAAACACTGACTCAAAGTGCTACCTTTTTCAAAGAATAAGAAAATCAGAGAGCATAGAAAAGTTACACTCATTTATTAGCATGTCATTATTGAGCACCTATTATTTGTGAAGCTAGCTTGGGGGAATCAGAAAAGAATAAGACAAAAAGTCTAATTTCCAGAAAGTTTTAGGCTAATGTGACATAAACATTAAAAGTAATCAGTAATGCTATGATATTAACAAAATTCTATGGGAACTCAGAGAAGGGAACGACTATTTGTTCCTGTGGTTGTGGTGATGGTGTTCAAGGAAAACTTAGTAGAAGAGGCTGTGAATAAATCATGTTATTTTTAGAGGCACAAGTCACTTATGCTTCAGTACTGCTAGTATCTTTTGGGTAACTGCATGCAAGCAATCAACCCTACTATAAAGTTGGAGGATTCCAAGGAGATAGTAGATCACTTAAGCATCATTTCTACTTTAATAAGTTTATAAAGGTCAGATGTAGAGGCACAATATTGCAAAATCAATGCATCACCTCTAAAGACTATTAGAAATATAGTTTCAAGCCAGTGGTAAATAAGATCTTTCTATTTTGAAAGGAATTCATGATGCTCAAGTTAAGGTTGTAGGTTGACATAATCCCTTACTAACTGAGAAGTATCACAGACAATTCTGGTCAGTGAGTTATGTGTCAAACAGTAGTTATGAAGTGAGGACATATATTCCAAGACAAGATTATGTAATATAAGTTAATAGAACTTAAAGTAAGATATATCTTCCTACAGAGGAAAAAATTAATCTTGCTTTTTTTTTAAGGTGCTGTTATGGCATATATGTTATGACATATATGGCAATTTAAGGGATATTATTTAAGGGTTAAGGATCTGGTGTTGCCTTGAGCTGTGGTGTAGAACACAGATGCAGCTTGGATATGGCATTGCTATGGCCGTGACACAGGTCGGAAGCTGCAGCTCTGATTCAGCCCCAGCCTGGGAACTCCATGTGCTGCACATGCAGCCCTAAAAAGCAAAGGAAAAAAAGGAGCCCATTATGAAGGCCCCAGTATTATGTATGTGTGGGAGGATCCTCTATGGAATTGTAGTAAGACATTATTTTTTTAGCAAATTTAGCCTATTAATGATACTGATTGTAGTCTACTCTCTTCAAGACAGCTTCCACTCTCTTGAATGAAAGCAGAATATTTACTTAGAACATTTCCGCTATCTGGTTAGATAGCAGAAAGAGTAAGATAAGTATGCTTAACATGGACATAGGTTATCAAGAGAGGCCCTTTTATCTTTTTCCTGAATATTTTTAAGAATAAGACTGACAAGGGCGTAGGGAATGTAACTGGGAGATAAGAGAGGTAGCATAGGTCCTGTCACAGTAGGGAGCGTTAAATACAGTTGAGAGGATTAATGTTTTATTCTGTAGTGACAATGTTTCTGATCAGTGAAAAGATATGACTGAAGCTGGGCTTTAGTTGTATTATTTTACTAAGAATAACAATAAAATCTTCTTTTCTGTATTTTATCTAATTAACTATTGCAATAACATTTAAGAAACTGTCACAATTAAATATTTTAAAAGCTCAACTACAGTCTTTCAAATATAAACTTCCTGGCACTGTTGAAGATTTGAAGTTTTCAAACAGGATCTCTAACATCTGAGCCTGTAGAAAGCACCTAGAAAATGTAAGATAATCAGAATTACCCTAGAGTTTGCTCTATACTTTTTTCTATATAAATTGCCATTTCAATTCAGGTTTAAATCAGGGTTTATTTTTCCCATAAGAGTAACCGAGCTAGTGCCCTGTGGAGCTCCTAGGCACACAAGCCTTTCTGTGTTCCCCATTTCTCTTTTTTAGGGAATAAGCCTCAGCCTCCATGACCTTCCCTGAGTTCCAAAGGGCATTTGCTAATCAGGGAAGGGAGAGGATGCAGAGACCAGGGAGGGGCAGTGCAGTCTTGGGGCAGGGGCCTGGTTCCTCCTCAAGGAATATGTAAAACAAAACAATATCTTGGAGCCTTTCTTAGAACTAAAACCCCTAATCTATGGAAGAACTACTTGATGAAGCAGTCTTCATCCCAGGAAGAAGAAGGACCACCAGAACCAGTCCTGGGGCCACTAAACACCAGCTTTGAAAGACAATGTGGTATTTGTCTTTCTCTTTGACTTACTTCACTATCTATGAGCATCTCTAGTTCCATCCATGTTGCTGCAAATGGCATTATGTCTTTCTTTTTATGGCTGAGTAGTATTCTATTGTGTATATATACCACATCTTCCTAATCCAATCATCTGTTGATGAACATTTGGGTTGTTTCCAGGTTTGGCTATTGTGAATAGAGCTGCAACATATCTGGTATCTAATATACAGCACAAATGAAACTTTCCACAGAAAAGAAAACCATGGACTTGGAGAACAGACTTGTGGTTGCCTGGAGGGAGGGGGAGGGAGTGGGAGGGATTGGGAGTTTGGGATTAACGGATGCAAACTATTGCCTTGGAATGGATTTACAGTGAGATCCTGCTGTGTAGCACTGAGAGCTACGTCTAGATACTTAGCAGCACAACAATGGGAGAAAAAAATTATGTATATGTGTATGTGTAACTGGGTCCCTATGCTGTACAGTGGGGAAAAAAAAAAATTAAAAAAAAAAAAAGACAATGCAAACTTGCCTCTACCCTGATCCTTATCTACAGCCCTGGTCCGTCCGTATTCCACTCCTCAAACTATAAAACCACCTCCTAACTCTTTCAAAGGGGGCACAGTCTTTAAGTCATTAGCTAGCCATGGCCCTCTTTGCTTGGCAGAGCAATAAAGCTATCTTTTTCTCCTTTGCCCAGAACTCTGTCTCTGCATTTCAATTCAGCACTGGCAGACAGAGGCCAAATTTCTGCAGCATAAATAGGACATGAGTGATTCTGGACACAGAGTAAATGTCCGAAGGTCCTATTCTAGTAGGAAAAGAAGGGGTTAAATATGAAACACTTCGGGACTAAAAGAAAGTAATGGTCACATTATTCAGTAAGGATGCTTTGATGTGCTGTTCAGCATTTGTAATGAGCATACGCTGAATTTTTTTAAAACTAAATATAGGCTATTTTTGTTCTTATAAAATACAGCCTTACAGGAACAAAAGTTGCAAAAGCCATAACAAGGAAATAAAATTCACACATGGCTGTATTGTCACGATGTTTTCTACAGAAGCATTCTCAGAATGCATATCATGAGTCTGCTGACACAAGGGTTGTGTTTGTGCATCCAAAGCTGATATACTGTGAAATAATCAGGAAATTTACTTCCATGTGCACAGCCACTTTTTAAAGAAATCAATATTTTCTTGACCTTTAACAGGAAACTCTTGTAGAACATTTGAGGCAAAAAATTATTAACATTTTATTTTCAAGTTAAAACTAGAAGGAAAATGCCTTTAGTTAATTGTGGCAACGTGAGCCATGTTTAAAACCATGTGGTTGAAAGAACAGTTCTCGTCGTGGCTCAGTGGTTAGCAAATCCGACTAGGAACCATGAGGTTGCGGGTTTGATCCCTGCCGTTGCTCAGTGGGTTAACAATCCCGGTGTTGCTGTGAGCTGTCGTGTAGGTTGCAGATTCGGCTTGGATCCCGCGTTGCTGTGGCTCTGGCATAGGCCAGTGGCTATAGCTCCGATTGGACCCCTAGCCTGGGAACCTCCATATGCTGCGGGAGTGGCCCAAGAAATGGCAAAAAAGACAAATCAAACAAACAAAAAAACCCAGTTCTAGATTCTTTCTAAAATGAAGGAATTATATTAAAAGTCTTTGACTTAAGATAATCAGGTGGAGTCTTTGCGGGACAGTGAGAGGGTCCACAGCAGTTGTTGTCCCTTTAGCAAAAATCTTCAGTTTCCATGAGTCTGATGTCTTGGGGTGGAAGGTTTTATGATGAGGCACAAAGTGTCATTAGAACCATTACTCAGAAAGTAAGGGAAGTGCCTGGTAAATGGCCAGCAGTGAGCAGGTCCAGGATCCATTTCTACTTCTGAAGCCCCCAAAGAGAAGCAAAAGCTAAGTAATTATAAATTGTTCAGCCTGTACAGCCTTTATTCTAATTTGGGAGAGGAAAACTGACAGGATAAGTGCAATGGAGTTTGCATCATGTAGCTTCTAAAATGGATGCATTTTGTCTTCTCAGGGAGAGAGTAGAGGAAAGAGAATCTTTTAAATTTTTTTATTATACAGTTTTATTTTATTATTATTATTATTTTAGTGAGGCCAATGAAATGTTTATTAAAAGAGAAGAGAGAGGGAAGATAGGTGCAAAGAAAGCAGTGCAGGGGTGGGGGTGCCAGGTGGAGAGAGAGAGATAAAGAGACAGATGGAGAAAGAGCACCATGGGCTTTAAACTGCTTGTATGGGGTCAGTCCTTCCAGGCTCCCTCTGGCCAATCATCTTGCTTTGTCTGCCCTTGTATCCATATTTGGCCTGATGCAGGGCCCTCCCCTGTGTGTGCAGGCATTTTCTTTCTTTTTTTTTTTTTTTTTTTAATTCAAGATGGATTCTAGCAGGAGGGTGCATGGAAAGTTGACAGGATGTACTATGGGGTCTGGCTCTCTCTCCTGTCTCTGATCCCTGAGGAACCTTTCTGCACATGTGTAGTTTGGGAGGTTTTCCTTGACCTCAGGAACGAGAAATATGTGGTCTCTTCATCTTTTATCCAAGCAGGACTCAGCTCCTCCTTCCCTCCTTGCTCTTATCATAATTTTTATCTTGAGTATCTGTCCACAGGGGACAGATTCCAGTTGCTCAGGTTGGGATCCATCTATCTATCTCCTGCCTCAAGTCACCCCTGACAGATGTGAACCCCAAGAAATCTTTACTGGGAATATGAAGGGTGACAGTCTACATTCTGTAGCTTCTTTAGGCTGGCATGGGGCTCATAGACTCTACCTAATTAGGGCCACAGAACTCTCACCCTATCTTGTTGAGAGGCCCAGGGTGACTTTTTTTTTTTTTTTTTTGCTCTTTTTAGGGCTGTACCTTGGCATGTGGAGGTTCCCAGGCTAGGGGTCAAATCAAAGCTGCAGCTGCTGGCCTATGCCACAGCCGCAACAATGCCAGATTCAAGTTGCATCTGTGACCTACTCTGCAGCTCACAACAATGCCAGATCCTTAACCCACTGAGGCCAGGGAACGAACCTGCATCCTCATGGATACTAGTCGGGTTTGTAACAGCTAAGCCACCACAGGAACTCCCCTAGGGTGACTTCTGCTGTTATTCTGAAAAAATCTGTTTCATTGAGTGGCTGGAATCCCTGAATCATCATTGTCCTGTTAGGAAAACGGCTGTAATCTGGAAAAGAAAACTCAACATTCAGATTAAAAAGGCAAGGTCAAAGATCAGTAAAAGAATTATTGTAAATAGGGGCCCAAGCAGGGGTAAGAACCAGGTTCTGCCTGGTAACTGTTTTTTCTTTTTTCTTTTTTCTTTTTTTTTAACACCAAGGCAGTATTGATGAACCCCTAATCTTTTTTTTTTTTTTTTTAAATGAAAGAAACTGAACCTCATGGTTCCTAGTTGGATTCTTTTCTGCTGCACCACGACAGGAACTCCTTCACATCAATTCCTAACTGATTTAAGTGAATGGAATGCATAGAGAGGATATTCCTGTCTTTGGCACAAATACTTTGACCTTGGGAGTTTCTAGCAGGGATAGGTGTAATTCATGATGTATCAAACTTAACTTTGTCAATGTCAGATCAGTTTCTTTCACAAAAAACGATTAGGTATTCATCAATTCTTAAGATACATCTGATGTATCAAATATAATGGAAGTAAATATGTAAAGAAATTTTATTGATGCTTAATAAATCTCCTGAACTGCAGAGAAGTACAAATCCACCAGTTTCCTATGATGATATTGAAGCAAGCAAACAAAAACAAAACAAAAGCAATACGTAAAAAGAAATCCACCAAATTGAAAAGTCAGGAAGGGTGAACTATCCTGAAACTTGTCTGGAAGGGGCGCCAGACGCTCAACCCATAGCAACATATTTTGCCAGAAATACAGTAGAGTTGCTGAAAAAATGCTTTCAGCTCAGTAGAACGTTATTTTAAGAGTTCATCTGAGTACAACAAATGTTATTATTGATGAAAACATTAGGCACATACTGACTTTGACTGACGGTATTGTTCTGTACTTTGCTTTCAACTGTAAAATATAGTCATTTGTTTTACCCTTTGCCAGGAAACTCTCATGGTCCAGAATATAAACCAAAGGCATATTCTTTGGGTTCAAATCCTTTTTTGCCACTTAGGGGTTGGACTCGTTGGTCAAGACTTAACCTTTTCATGCTTTGGTTTCCTCATAGTGTAATAGAGAATATAGCACCTTCTTTATTGTTATCATGATTAAATGAGTTAGTAACTATAAAGGGCATGGAACAGTGCTTGGCACATGATAAATGGCTAGAAGAAGTCAACAGTTATTATTCACAAGCCTAACATAATAAGAGTGAGCTAGATTGTAAAGATCTTGTTCTGGGACTTTGAATCTATCTAGGATCTTATCTTCTTCATCTCTTAAACATGGATTTGAGCTGTACTTTCCAGTACAATGATCACTAGCCTTATGTGGCTCCTGAGTATTTGAAATGTGACTGGTTCAAACTGAGATGCACTGTAAGAGTAAAATGCATACCTGATTTTGCAGACTTAAGTTATCCCTTCAAAAAAAAGAATGTAAAATATCTCAATAATTTTTAAATATTGATTTCACGTTGAAGTAATAATATTTCGGTTATATTAGCAAAATAAAGTATATTGTTAAAATTAATTTGGCTTGTTCCCTTTTTACTTATACTCATAAGGATACTGGAGAATTTAAAATTACTTATGTGGCTCATCTTAAATTTCTATCAGACAGCAATGGTTTAGAAATTCTCAGTCGTTCTCTCTCTAATACACTAGAACTCTTTGATTCTACTCTGAAATTGAGATATGAGGGTTATATTTTTTTATCTTTTTTTTTCATCTATTTAGGGCCACACACGAGGCATATGGAAGTTCTCAGGCTGGGGTCAACTTGGAGCTACAGCTGCCGGCCTCACCACGGCCACAGCAACTCGGGATCCGAGCCAGGCCTGCGACCTATACAGGCAGGATCCTATTTTTCTAAATAAGCCAGATAAATCCAGAGGATAATGTAAGTGTCCTTTACAATCATTCATATCTCAAATTTTCATTATAAAATTTCAGGAAATTATGAGATTGTGAAATCACCAGGCTATTCTTGTTTTTTAAGTATGGTTGATTTACAATGTTGTGCCAATTTCTGCTGTACAGCTAAGTGACTCAGTGACTTATATGTATATAAAATGTACATATACACACACATATAGAATGCATATGTATATACATATATAGAATGAATATACATGTGTGTATGTAAGCTGCAGGGCATATGGAGTTCCCAGACTAGGGATCAGATCCAAGCGGTAGTTGCCACCTAAACTGCAGCTGCATCAGCAGGGGATTCTTAATCCACTGTGCTGGTTGGGGGAAATCAAACTGGAGTCCCGGTATTCCCAAGACGCTGCCAATCCCACTGTGCTACAGCAAGTCCCACGCATGCTTTTTTTAAATGTTTTCCATCATGGTCTATACCAGGAGATTGGATATACAGAAGGATTTTGTTGTTTATCCATTCTAAGTAGAATAGTTTGCATCTACTAACTTCAAGCTCCCAGTCGATCCCTCTTCCCTCTCACTCCCCCTTGGCAACCATAAATCTTTTCTCTCTGTCTCTCCAGCCCATTCCCATTCTTAAAGTGAGAATATCAGGTCAGTTCACAAGTTTCAATTCTAAAATCCTTCGACCTCACATCTAAAAGAAAGACATTTGCAAATCTTTTCACAAACACAATCAGCCAATTCTTGTAATAGAAGAGTGCTTCAATGCCTTCAGACTATGTTTTCTTTAGTGACAGAGATTACTATTTATGTGAATTTCATTGATATTCCTAAATTTCCTTAGGGAAAAACAATCTATTTGGTTCTACTAGCAAAAGCATTGATTGATTGTTTCTTCCTAAGGAAATTTAGGAATATCATTGTTTTGGAACCCAAATTTCTCACCTTCCCATGATGATTTAAGTTACTTAATGCAGACCTAAATATATTCTAATATATATTATATATTAGTGTGTGTGTGTATATGTTAGTGTGTATTAAAAGTAAACACTAAGAGTTCTTTTCTATAAGCGCTTAGCTAATACGAAGGCTGACAGCCAGAGACGTGAAAGTTATATTGGAAATGGAGTCAGTGTTTCTGCCTTGCCCATAACCCATTCAGGAGATGCGTTTGAGAGACATATGATGCCCTCTTGCTCTTTGAGAAGATAGAATAATCCAACTAAGGGTGAATCTGCAGTTAGCTAGAGAATTAAGTTATTTACAGGGCATATCAAGAAGAGGGACCAACTTTAGTGTATGCTGCATTTAAGTGCCCTTTTCTCTTTCAACCTGGCAAACTCCTTGATAACTCTCAACACTCAGCTCTAGCATTCATTCATTCAAAAGTTATTTATTGAGAAGTTATAGATCAGATAATCTGATCTATAACCAGTACTGTCAATTCTAAATTTTAAATCCTCTAAAACCCATCCTAAATCTATTTTCTTCGCTCTATTCTAACTTCTATTAATTTGGATCCAATTACCATCATGGTACATCTGTAAATTAACTTCCAATGTCGTTCTTCTATATTCTTCACAAAGAAAAAGTAGTGAAATCACTTCAAAAGGAAATTAAATAATTTGTTCCTAACTTTCTCTGGCTTTATATGGGCTAATTCCCACTTACTTCATTGTATAATATTCTCCTTGTCATTCAAGTTTTAGCTCCACCCTTATGATCTTTCTTGGCCACATCTACAGAGTTGTTTCTCAGTCATTATCACAAAGCACTATTATATTTTAATTGCAGAACTTATCACCACCTGGCCTTTTATTACTATCTGCCTGTCCCAACTAGAATTAAAACACCTGGAAATAAGAACCTGACATTCTTTTTTTTTGTTTAATTATAAGTCAATACCTAAAATAATGCCTGACACATGGCAGATATTTAATAAATACTATTGAATAAATAATGAACATTAGTCCAGTTTTTGGTACTATGGATGTTTCTTACACAATGATTGCATCCAGGAAGATACTGTCTGATATTCATGTTTTTTTTTCTCTTCAAAGCACTTTTATATGCATTATCTCATTTGATCATGACAGTCCTTTGAAACGAATAATCAAACTATTGATTTGTTTTGTCCTTTGTAGGTAATCACTCAAGGGAGTCTTAATTTTTAATTTATATATGCCAGACACACTCAAATTTTTTTGTTACTGCTAATTTGATGATCTAGGTAAGAACAATTGTCCTCATTCACATTCCTTTGTAATTGGAGGGTGCTATTTTTAGAGGAGTTCCCAAGAGAACTCTGTGATTAAGAACTGGAAGAGAATTGAATGTTACTGTCCTTATACAGTCACTTAAATTGAGGTCCGGATAAGGTAACTTATTTTTTCAAAAATGTTAGTAACAGTGAGGACTCGATTTCCATGCTCCCTAACTAGTGTTCCTTCCTCATTACCAATTAACCTGTCTTAAAATTGGTATCTGATAATTTTAAAACACTTTTGAATAAATGCAGTTTTCTTTTTCCTTTCACCCTCTATAGCCAAATCCTATTGATTTCATTTTCCTAAATGTCTTTCCAGCCATCACCTCATCTCCACTACCATAGAAGAAGTTCTCATTCTTTTTATGCAGAGAATTTTCCAATAGCTTTGTTTTTCATTTAAGCCCCTCAAATGTAAGCTTGATATCATGTCAGACTCTTATTCTTTTCTTTTTCTTTTTTTTTTGTTTTTTGTCTTTTTAGGGCCTCACTCTCGACATTTGGAGGTTCCCAGGCTAGGGGTCTAATTGGAGTTACAGCTGCCGGCCTACACCAGAGCCACAGCAATGCCAGGTCTGAGCCACGGCTGCAACCTGCATCACGGCAACGCAGGATACTTAACCCACTGAGTGAGGCCAGGGATTGAACCTGCAACCTCATGGTTCCTAGTTGGATTCATTTCTGCTGTGTCACAATGGGGACTCTCAGACTCTTATTCTAAAACAGCAATATTATTATATTACTACCTTCTTAAACATATTTCAATAATGCTGCAATGGCTACAAGAAATGTTAAACTCCACTATATGGCACATAATACATTATTACCCTCTCCAAATTCCTTTTTTTTTTTTTTTGCCTTTCCCAAAGCATATGGAAATTCCCTGGCCAGGGATGGGACCCATACCACAGCAGTGACCCAAGCCTCTGCAGTGACAATGCCATATCCTTAACCTGCTGCACCACAAGAGAACTCCTTTTAGTTCCTTTTCTTTATTGCCTGCTAGACAAATTTGTCATCTCTTTTTTCACTTCTGTTAGTTACGCTAGTGAGGCTTTTCTTATGCCCTCTGTAGATTTTGATTTCCATTTTTCTCTAATGCCATAGAACATTGTGAACATCTAGATGATATAAAGGATATATTATAGTTATTTTATATACAGTTTTATCCCATTCATTGAATTGTGTTTTGGATATTTGTTTATAGTTTTATTTCGCTTGGTTAGAGGGCATGTCTTCTTCCTTTTTGTAGACAACTATCTTTTAGTTTAGAAAGTTTAGATTGCATTTTCTCACTAGATCAATATGGCCTGAATTTGTTTTTCTAGTTGCTCTGGTTTCCAGTATACTCTTTGTTTTCTAATCTTCTTGGTTTCTTTATCTGAAAAATGGAGGTGATATCTTACAGTAGTGTTGAGAAGATTAAATGAGTTAACAGATGTGACATGTTCAGTATAGTAACTAGAATCATACTTTGTCTTTTTCTTTGTTAATAATGAGTAACGTCAATAACACCTTAAGCAAAAAAGGTCATTCTATTACCATGTGACTTGGCTGAGATGTGATTGTATGAAAGCCTTTAAGTTAGAATTACACTTACATTTTTTTCTTTTTTTGTCTTTTTGTCTTTTGTTGTTGTTGTTGTTGTTGTTGTTGCTATTTCTTGGGCCGCTCCCGCGGCATATGGAGGTTCCCAGGCTAGGGGTTGAATCCGAGCTGTAGCCACCGGCCTACGCCAGAGGAACAGCAACGCGGGATCCGAGCCGCGTCTGCAACCTACACCACAGCTCACGGCAACGCCGGATCGTTAACCCACTGAGCAAGGGCAGGGACCGAACCCACAACCTCATGGTTCCTAGTCGGATTCGTTAACCACTGCGCCACGACGGGAACTCCTACACTTACATTTTAATGATGAATACTGACCAAGAGTTTTTTTTTCTTTTCCATTACATATATTATGTTTATGAATGAATTTTTACTACTACTTGGTTTTCTGTATATACACTTTCTCAGTAATCTGCTACAATTTACTCCATTACATCTTTTATAGTTCTCATCACTGGCTTCTTTGGCTTAAATGAGGCATTGCTTCACTTGACAATGGTTTATTACAGTGGCTCAAAATACTTAAAATTAGGAAAAAATACCAAGGAAAGGGATAAAATATTTTCTTAAGTTAATTTCTGAGTTTAACTTCTACCAAAGGTAAAGTATTTTCTCAATATTAAGAGATTATACTGGGAGTTCCTGCTGTGGTGCAGTGGAAATGAATGACTGATATCCATGAGGATGCAGGTTTGATCCCTGGCCTCGCTCAGTGGATCGAGGATCTGGCATGGCCATGAGCTGTGGTAGAGGTCACAGATGTGGCTCGGATGCCACATTGCTGTGGCTGTGGTGTAGGCCTGCAGCTACAGCTTTGATTTGACCCCAACCTGGGAATTTCCATATGATGCGGGTACAGCCCTAAAAGAACAACAACAGAGGTTATATATTCACAAATTATTCTAAAAGGGAAATAAAGTGTATTTTATAAGTATTTCTTCAGGTGAAGTCTATCCTGGTTTATCAGATCAAGTGATGCATTGCTTGTTTTTGGCAGGTTTATGACTTTCATGATTTAAGTAATGGAATATATACATTATCTGAGGGCTTCTAGACTATGAAAGATTTGTTTTACTGTCCATTTAATCCACTTATAAATGAAACTGGTGAATTTTCTTGGGTACTGTGTGAATTCAGGTATAGAATATTTACTTGTTTCTTTTCTTTTTTCTTTTTTTTTTGTCTTTTTGCCTTTTCTTGAGCAGCTTCTGTGGCATATGGAGGTTCCCAGGCTAGGGGTCTAATCAGAGCTGTAGCCATCGGCCTACGCCAGAGGAACAGCAACGCGGGATCCGAGCCACGTCTGCAGCCTACACCACAGCTCACAGCAACACCGGATCCTTAACCCACTGAGCAAGGCCAGGGATCGAATCTGCAACCTCATGGTTCCTAGTCGGATTCGTTAACCACCGCGCCACGACGGGAACTCCTTTATTTGTTTCTTTTAAATGCATTTATTCCAAAGTTGATCAAAACCAAAACAGGCTTAGGAATAAAAAAGGAGAATACCTTTATCTGAGAGTTCTATATTTATTCTCCCTCTCAAATAAAAGAAAATATATTCTCTATATTGATGATCCAAATTTGGTTATCATGCCCATTTTAGACATTAAACTGAAATAGCCCTATACACATTTAATTTCATCATCTTCTATATAATATTCTGACTCTTTTAGATGATGTGGTGGTAAAAATAATTTTCCACTGAGCACATAAAGCGTGCTCAAAACCCTATTTTAGAAAGCCCCCAAAATATTGGATCAACTTTTACTAACTTGAGGACTTTGCAGACACATTCAGAGATGCTGATGTGAGCTCTGTGGTCTGGCGCCGTAAAGATGTCTATTAATCCGAGCTTACTCCTTACATGAAATGGCAGGGACTTTTTATTATATCTGGATGACCTACCAGCAAAATTTGTCTCCCTATGAAACAAAATACCAAGCCATATATAGTGCCTGAACACTTGAAACTAAAATGTAGATATGGGTTAGTTTCTAAAACATCACCAGTATTAGAGTGATTGGGATCCAAGAAGGTGCCAAGACCATGTGGCTAGTATCACGTATTGACCAAAAAAAAAAAAGAATCAAATAGTGAATGTGATGTAGCTCCAATCTTTGAGACTATTTAAATCTATCCCCTACTGGCGATTAGTTGTACCATCTGGATCTAGAGTGTGTGCAGACCAGTTACGAAGTATTTTAAAACAAGATCTTATTTTAGAATCCTGTTCTAAAATTGCAGTTTATGAATATATCCAGCTGGAGAGATCCAGTGAACTTCAATTTAAATGAGCAATTTGGAGACAACTATAAAGCAGATTAATTCCAAATCTTTGACATAATGAAGAGCATTGACACTGGTAACTTATATACAGTGTGGATACACAGTGTCATATCCATTCTCTTCAGCATGTACCTATTTTCTCTTTGCACGTATACTCAGATGTTCCTGTAGAATCATGGCAAGCATGAAAAATACTCTGGCGGCAAATTCTCATCAGCACTGACTTTCTCTTTGTGCCTTTTATTGAAATATGTTGTTCAGGGTCTTCTCTGCTGTGAATGAGCCAAAAAATTAGCTCATGGCCTTTTCTGATAATAAGTACACTAGGAAAAAACTAATCTGACATATGGAAATGAAAGCTTCATTACTTCCTTAAAGTTCCCTGGGGTGCATCTTTATAATTTACTCAGTGAGAAAGACTGAAATTGAAATTCTGCAAAGATCAGTCTTTTAATTACCCCCAAGGCTAGCCAAGTCTGGTTTCTAGAGCCATTTTCATCCTAGACAATTGTACTTAATCCCATAGTAAATCAATTATTATTATTCACACTTGATGGAGGTTTTGGAGAAATAATATGAATGATTTAGAATAATATTATATGTGATATCTTACAATAATACATAATATTTGAAACGCATGCCAACAAACTATATCTACTTTGCTTAAAAGACAAATTTTGATTTTAAACTCTTCATTTGCAGGAAACACTTTCAAGTGAGGTTGTGAAGGCAAGTGGTTCTAGCTGAGTGCTGTCATTATGTAACTTGATAATTTTCACATTGGTTAATAACACATAATAATGGTGGTAATCAGGAACACAGATGAATACTTATCCACATCAGGAAACACAACCGAGTTTAATTTAACTCTATAGGGAATAAATGCCAGGGGAATCCATTCCCACAAGAGAGGTGGGAGGTGGTTAGATAATTTCTGTACATGATTACTGAAATACATTTATTATCTAGTATGGCTGTGATAACTGATTTTTAAATATTTAATCACTAGATGTAACACAGAAATAGATTTACTTGGTATTTTACTTTGAAATCATAGAGGATGTTCATCTCAGAGTGAGCTTTAGAACATAAGCTACCTTGTGGAAACAAGGTATACTGAAAGACTGTGAAGGAAAGTAATCTTTAATTCACGTATTTCCATTGCAACTTGCATGGTTTCTGAGAAAAAAATTAAAAGAAGATGCCATTTTTGTATCATTGAGAAAGATAGCAAGAGACAAAGAGGTAGAGATTGTGTATTGTATAATGAAGCTCCTTAGATATCTCAGACTATTCTCTAAGGAAGCTTTCAACATGGAAAATATTTCTTAGAGGAGACCTAAAGTTATTTATGTATGTAATGTGTGCAGCTGAATATTAGCAATCATGTATATTTATGCTCTATTTAGCAAAAAGCACCAGTGGTGACATGATATCTGAGGCAATTCTATTATCTTTCTACATTATTGCCTTTCTGTTACCACAAGAAAACTGTGGTTCATCTAAACTAGACGCCTGGCATATTTTGAACCTGTCACTTTCCATGATTTGTTTCATTCTATTTCCTCCGTAGATGGCTCCCATATGCTAATCCCATGCCTACCAATTCCTCAAATGTTGTGTAAACTTCATAAACCTGCCCTGGCTTCCCAGCTCTTGGCAATCTGTCTCTAGACTTAAGCCCAGAGACAAAAAAATAAAAATTGAAAATTAAAAAATAAAATGCAGCCTTTTATTTTTTTTTTCATTTTTTTATTACTCAAATGAATTTATCACATCTGTAGTTGTATAATGATCATAACAATCTGACTTCACAGGATTTCCATCCCACAGCCCAAGCACATCCCCCTACCCCCCAAACTGTCTCCTCTGGAGACCATAAGTTTTTCAACGTCTGTGAGTCAGCATCTGTCCTACAAAGAAGTTCAGTCTGTCCTTTTTTCAGATTCCACATGTCAGTGAAAGCATTTGATGTTGGTGTCTCATTGTATGGCTGACTTCACTTAGCATGATAGTTTCTAGGTCCATCCACGTTGCTAAAAATGCTGGTATTTCATTCTTTTTGATGGCTGAGTAATATTCCATTGTGTATATGTACCACATCTTCTGGATCCACTCCTCTGTCGATGGACATTTAGGTTGTTTCCATGTCTTGGCTATTGTAAATAGTGCTGCAATGAACATTGGAGTACATGTGTCTTTGAGAGTCGTGGTTTTCTCTGGATAGATGCCCAGGAGTGGGATTGCTGGGTCAAATGGTAGTTCTAGTTTTAGTTTTCTCAGGAATCTCCATACTGCTTTCCACAGTGGTTGCACCAATTTACAATCCCACCAGCAGTGTACTAGGGTTCCTTTTTCTCCGCACCCTCTCTAGCACTTATTGTTTGTAGACTTTTGGATGATGGCCATTCTGGCTGGGGTAAGGTGGTACCTCAGAGTGGTTTTGATTTGCATTTCTCTAATAATGAGTGATGCTGAACATCTTTTCATGTGTTTCTTGGCCATCTGTATGTCTTTTTTGGAGAACTGTCTGTTTAGATCTTCTGCCCATTTTTTGATGGGGTTGTTTGTTTTTTTGGTATGGAGCTGCAGAAGTTGTTTATAAATTTTGGAGATTAATTCCTTGTCAGTCGATTCATTTGCAAAGATTTTCTCCCATTCTGTGGGTAGTCTTTTTGTGTTGTTTAGGATTTCCAAAGTTGCAGTGCAGAAACTTTGAAGTTTGAGTAGGTCCCATTTGTTTATTTTTCTTTTTATTGTCTATACTCTGATAGGTGGATCTGAGAAGATGTTGCTGTCGTTTATGTCAGAGAGTGTTTGGCCTATGTTTTCCTCTAGGAAAACTGCAGATTTTTAAAAGAACTAATTAACATTCTCTTTCCCACTCCTCTAAAAAAATATACTCCTCAAACCTTAAAAGGAATAAAACCATAAAGTTACCAGGGTGCAGTTAGTCTGTTTGCAACTGAAAAAAAAAAAAAAAAAAAAGAAGCAAATTACATACATCAGTCTCTTTACATGATTATGCAACTACAATAGTTATCATATATCTTCAGAAATCATGTTGCAGAATTAAGGAAATGATTTGTTTTTACAAGGACATTAGTACTTTCACTAATTTAGAGGCTAGTTCTAGACAGGATGGCCCTGTTTGTAGGCTTGTCTATATTTCAGAAACAAAGACTACTATGTTTCTATTACTGTGCTGTTTTTACTATGGTATTTGATGTGCTTAACTATAATGGAGGTAGAGAAAAAGTCGGTTTTGCTTACTCAATTTCTAGAGATTTTATTCTTTTTTTTTAATGGCTGCACCCACAACATATGGAAGTTCCCGGGCCAGGGACTGAATCCAAGCCACAGCTGCAAACTATGCTGCAGTTGTGGCAATGCCAGATCCTTTTACCCACTGTGCAGGGCCAAGGATAAAACCCTCACCTCTGTAGGGAACTGAGATGCTACAGTCAGATTCTTAACCCACTGTGCCATGGTGGGAACTCTAGAGCTTTTATTCTTTTGATAATTATTCAGAATTTAATCATGACAATTAGTGTTATCATTGATGATTTTAGTGTTGTTTTACCCTGACTAGAGCTCTTGAAGTGGGACTTTGGTGCTTTATAAAATAGTTATCCAGGTAGTTCCCAACTAGCATCCATGAGGATGTAGGTTCAATCCCTGGCCTCACTCAGTGGCTTAAGGATCTGGCATTGCCAGTGAGCTTGTAATGTAGGTTGCAGACACAACTTGGATCTGGTGTTACTGTGGCTGTGGTGTAGGCTGGCAGCGGCTGCTCCGATTTGACCCCTAGCCTGGGAACTTCTATATGCTGCAGGTACATCCCTAAAAAGAAAAAAAAAAAAAAGAAGAAGAAGAAGAAGAAAAAAAGAATTATCCAAAGAATTTTTGACCTTATCATGAACTCTGAACTGACTGATGAGTACTAATGGGACACCAAGCTGATGAGAAGTATTAGTCAGCAGTTAGGCATCAATATGGAGACAATAATGAAATAGTGGGATGTGGTGCATTGGAGGTAGAAAGAATGAGTCAGGTCATGTGAGTCTATACTCAATAGGCAGTGATGCTTAGCTTTTTATGATTACTTTTTAACTTCCTCACTCTCCTACCCTAGCTATAACTCATGTGATTGGGTACAACATCCTTCTCCAAACTAGTCCCCATGACTTCTCATAATCACTTCGCTAAGTGAAAATTCTCAGTACTAATTGGTATCTATGGATAAGGTAAGAAATTTATCCTAAAAAAATTCTTTTTTCAGTTTAAAAGAGTGAGACCAAGGCAAAAAAGTTCTCTAGAAAAGAGATATCAAAAATATCATGACGCTTTGGGAGACATAAGTAACTAGAAATATAAAGCCAAAAGAAAGTGAGACAAATTATTTACAAGTGATGGGGGAAACTATAAACAGTAGACAAGAGGGATTGAGTATCCATGGAAGTGGGGTATTAGAGCAAAGACCTGTGGAGTATATTGTCTTTGGACATATGACATCCATGGAAAATCCAAAAGCAAGTCTTGTTCCATGATATCTTTACTTGCACAAATATGAATATCCTTATTCAGTAAATGAAGGGATTCTGCTTCTCTCTTCCCTGTTACCTGGAAGAGATTATTATAGACTAAAACTGTCCAAACTAAAACAGTATGTTAACAAATCTAAGGAACTGGGCAAAACAAGGTGAAAAGTATTTATTTTGTTCAATAATTGGCCACGTAATGATGAATTGTGCTTTATAAGCACAGCATGAAGAAGTTCCCAGGCCAGGAGTTAAACCTAAGCCACAGCATTTACAACACCAGATCCTTAACCTGCTGCACCACCAGGGAACTCCTACCTGCCAATACTTTTTTCTATCCATCCATTTTTTTAAAACGCTATCCTATTTAAATTTGTGGGATAGTTTGATATCCACATGGATTGTATTTTAACAAGATAAGAATGCTTTAAGGTACTTCACTGCCTCCATTAAGTTAAATAATTAGCTAAGTATAGACAATCCATTTAAGAAAAGTTCTATGGGAACCACAAAGCATAGCTCCTTCTTCCAAGAAAATCAAGAAATGAGGAAATTAGGAAATGATAGAGGGAAAAATATCGTAATACCATTAGTCATCAGGGGAAAAATGAGCAAAGAAAACAATCTATAAAATACATATAATTTTTTTTTAATTTCCTTAAGCAACAGGGCTTAAGTGGTATCACAGCAATAGACTTTCGCCTTGTTTTTTGCTCAGTTCCTTAGATTTGTTACCATACTGTTTTAGTTTGGACAGGGTTTGTTTGTTTGTTTGTTTTTTGTCTTTTTCCTTTTCTAGGGCAGTTCCTGTGGCATATGGAGGTTCCCAGGCTAGGGGTCTAATCGGAGCTGTAGCCACCGGCCTACACCAGAGCCACAGCAACTTGGGATCCGAGCCGTGTCTGCAATCTACACCACAGCTCATGGCAACGCTGGATCCTTAACCCACTGAGGAAGGCCAGGGATCGAATCTACAACCTCATCATTCCTAGTCGGATTTGTTAACCACTGAGCCACGATGGGAACTCCAGTTTGGACAGTTTTTAAAAAGTACCAAAACTGGGTGGCTTATGAACAACAGAAATTGATTTCTCACGGTTCTGGAGGCTGGCAGCCTGAAGTCTGGCTTGAGATCAGATTGGGGACTGGAGAGGGAGCTCTTCTGGGCTGCAGATTGCTAACTTGTAACTTCATGTGGTGAAAAGAACAAGAGAGCTCTCTGGGGTCTCTTTCATAAGGTATTAGTCCCACTCATTGGAAAAACCCCACCTCTTGATATCATCACATTGGAAATTAGGACTTCAAACTATGAGATCTGGACACATAAAAACATTCAGTCCGTGCACTGCTTCAAGAGGCAGTATCTGGGATACAAGACCTAAGTATATTCACAATTAATACATTTTCCCTGTCTTACTCACAATCTGTCTTACATCCCTATTTAGTTCTTCAGAAGTTTTTCTAAATAGCTTTGTGATATCACATTAGCTAATCAATGCCCATTTGAGCTAGGCTCATTACCTTTTCTACACTTGACAAAACAAATGAAAAAAGGCACAGCCAAGGTCACCTCAGTTGAGATTAAAAGAGAACATTTTATATGTGTTCCACTACTATGATGCTATAATCTCTGTTCTAATGCTATAATTGTCTTACTGGGAAAAGAACAAATTTCAGATTTTAGCTAAACATTCTTAGCCTATTATCTATGACATCTGAAGACTCAGACAATTTAAGAAGTTGAGGAAAGATTCTAACACTTGTGTCAGGGATCTGAAGGGAATCAAAGAGAGGACTTCTAAAAGTTTTCAGTAAGGGAGCTAAGTAATTGGACATGTGCTTGCCCATTCTTTTAGAAGACTCCCTCTCTGCTTTTGGAGTCCTCCCAAGTAATGTCCGAAAATAGCAGATGTCACTTTTCCAGCTGCCAGGGTATCTCAAGTATAGGTACATCACTTAGGCACAGACATTCAAGTGCACCCATTTCCAGATGTTGAATTAAAAGGCAATATTGACGTAAAAGAACAACTGTGGAGACTAATTTTTAGTGATAGTGGCAGTAGCATTTGCAAGCAGTTGCTAGGAGCAATGGGGTCAGTGGTTAAGTCTGTGTTGCCCAGTGTCTAGAGCTAGCAGAATCAGTGGAGGAAGCCGTATTTTCCTATGGGATAGATATGATGATGTTGTCATCACATTAGTTCTGGGCATGTTTTTGGCCAAGGAACCAATATTTAATTTTCGTTCTTTATCATTTTCCGTATCTTTCTTTTTCCTTTCTCTTGATATTGAGAGGTACTTATTATCGCTTTAATGATTCTATATTACTAATCTACTTAAATCAGGCCAAACGAGTTTCTATTAATTATATTAAGAACTCTTATTGGAGAGTTCCCATCGTGGCTCAGTGGTTAACAAATCCGACTAGAAACCATGAGGTTTTGGGTTCGATCCCTGGCCTCGCTCAGTGGGTTAAGGATCTGGCATTGCCGTGAGCTGTGGTGTAGGTTGCAGCCACGGCTTGGATCCTGCATTGCTGTGGCTCTGGTGTAGTATGGTGACTACAGCTCTGATTAGACCCCTAGCCTGGGAACCTCCATATGCCATGGGAGCGGCTCTAGAAAAGACTCCCCCCCCCCCAAAAAAAAGAACTCTTATTGGTATAGGAATTGGAATAAGTACTAGTTTCAGACACAAATTTTCAGGAAAATGATGGCATGAGTTTTCTGTCCTTGCTATAACAAATTGCTAGAAATTTAGCAACTTAAAATACCTGTTTATTATGTCACAACTCTGAAGGTCAGAAGTCATAGTACAGCATGCCTCAGCTTGAGCTTCTCCTTAGAGTTTCACTAAGCAGAAATCAAGGTGTTGTCAAGGATGCATTCCCTTCTAGAGACATTGTGAAAAAATCTGCTCCCAAGCTCAGTTATTGACTGAATTCAATTCCTTGAGGTTGTAGGACTGAGATCCCTGTTTCTTTGCTGGCTGTCCACAGGGGACTTGTCTTCACTACTGGGGGCTTCTTGCATTCCTTTCTTACTTTACTTGTGGTCCCCACCCAACAAAGTGGGTCAAGTACCGCTCAGAGAGTTCTCCGTTTTTAAGGGCTCATGTATGCTAAGCCTCACTGGATGATCTCTTTATTTTAATGTATGTAACCTTAATTATATCTGCAAAGTCCCTTTTGCCACCATACGAAGTATTCACAGGATGCAGGAATTAGGGGTGAACATCTTGGTGGCCCTTCTCCCCACCACAGAGTGGTTTCAGGATTTGTTATTAGGTTCAATTAGGGCTGAGGATAGTAAAAAGAGAAGGGCTCTGGAGATTGATGATCTTTAGGGGCAAAATTAATTACATCATCACATATGGTTTTCTGGAATGAAATGCCATTGAACATAAGGCTTTAAGTTGACCAAGAAATGCACATCTAAAGGAAAGAGTGACAAAAATTCAAGTCCTCTGGGATAGTCTGCTTATTCTAATTGCTCTGTAAAGCTTAACAAAATAGAATAATCAGGAAACTTTCCTTAATTTTGGTTCAAGTCATAGATAAGAATTGAATGATTTTCTAAAATGTGTTAAATTTTTCTTTTGTCATTTAAAACTAGAGCAATAGGGAGCACAAATCCAAGTGCAAAGTTTGATTATTAAGGTTACTTCATTAAAATGTCAATTGAGTTTAGAGTTTCCCTGACCTGTTTTTTTTGTTTGTTTGTTTTTGTTTTTAATTTAAAGAAATACGTAGGAAATAAGGAGTCTTTGAAAATTGGAATGGAATGAAAAATACATAGAAATAGTAAGAACTGATCCAATTACCCCAAATCTTCAACATTGTCAACTAAAATCAGGAAGAGAATCCTAGGCAGAGCCCAGCAGACCTCTTCTGTTGAGGAAACAGCGCTGTGATGACAGGGTGGCTAGAATTTATTGGTCAGAGTGTTGGAGAGGAGGACCATGCACCCAAAGGCAACTCCGGATAAATTCAGAGGGTCACCAATCAATACTCAGCTGAATACAGATCAGTATATGCAGTTGAGGAAACTATTGCGGCTTGAGGAATGATAGCTGAAAGAAAAGAGGGAAAAGTCTGGAAGCTCACACAAGGGCAGAACGAAAATAATAAAAGATGGAAACCTAGATCTACACAAAGCTATGAAAAGAATCAGAAATTGTTCTACATGCTTAATTGTGTATATATTTTTTTTACTTTTATCCTCTCCATAGATAATCAATTGTTCAAAGAAGACAGCAACAATGCATGGGAAGTTTACAGCAAATATATGCTAAATGTGTAAGTAATAAGAGCACAAAAGCCTGGAGGAAAGAAATGTAAGTATGCAATTTTAAGGGTCTCTTACTATTTGTGAAGCAGTATAATACAACCTAAAGGTGAAAGTGATTAAATAAACATATATCATATAAACCCAAAATTAACCACTTAAGTAGAGCAACAAAGAGATAAACCTCGTAAGTCAACAGACAAGATAAAAGAAAATCAAAACAAGATTTAATCCAAAATAAAGCAATCAAAGAGGGGGGAAATGGATCAAACTGTAATACCGTAAACACATTCTCATCTCAGTTTTCTTGTTGTAATATTTTTTAGCTCTTTGGAGAGTTCTAATTACTTATGTTCATTTTGTCTACCAGTTCAAAGGATTAAGAGTGGGTGGGTGCAGGCAAATTTCTACAGCAACTCCACAGTTTAGTATTTATAGCTTCTTAATAGCTTTTCTTGATCCTGGTGTAATGGAGCAGTGAAGTGAAAATCCCTTCCTTGATGACATCCAGGTCTCTTTATTGTCACGTTACTTTTGTTATTACCAACCCATGCAAAGGGGAAGTTTGACCTTGGCTATGTTTCCAAGCCTTACTATTTTCATTTCTATTCTCTCCTATTCTCTTCCTCAAGCATGGCATACTTTACTTCAGCTACTTTACCAGAGTTAAAGCAAATCAAAATAGGACCAAATACAGACAGGCAAATCAGTGAGACACAAAGATTATATTGTCAGTCTTTTATTGATCTTGTCCGTTATGATTTCCCCATAACCTAGAGCACCCCTGGAAAGCATAATGATGCTTGAGTAATTTTGAATAAATGAGTGAATCTTAGATTGTATAGTTTATGCATTTCCAAAGTTGTTTCTTCTTTTGGACCCCAAGAATTTCTGATTCTTGCTCTACTTCTCTTTAAAGAAACATGACATTTAGGTAAAAATATTGAAATTCCATGTGGTAGCCATATGATCTTTGATGCAATGTTTAACTTCCCTGAGTCTTAGTTTCCTTACTTATAAATAGAATTATGTTAAAATAAACTGAGGCAGGCTAAACATTTTATGATTGGGCAATTTATGGGCAAAATTAATTGGAATCGGGTGGCAGAGCCAAACCAGAAGTGTTTAGAAGCACTTCAAGGACAGGAGCTGGTGGAAAGCCTTTTAGGGAGAAAAGGAGGAAGCAAAGCAAGGAAATTATCTGACTGGCTATAGCAAAAGCCTTTGTCTTATTTGGAAACGCCTAGTTGACCGTGATTGTTCTTAGGTTTTGATTTTTAACCTTGAGGCATTGACATACTTAGCTTTCAGTTTGCTTACTAGGCTGCTAAGATGTTAGAACCACTTCAGTTCAATGTCCTCCTTGTTTAATTTAACAACAATATAATTACCTTAGAGAGTGGTTGGAAGGGTAAAAGAAGATTATTTTCTTAAATGCCAATGGCAACTATGGATAAAAACAACAATAAACAGTTCCTTTTACAAATAATTTCTGTGTCTTATCTTCCCTAAACCACGGAAGACTGCAAAAAAGTAATGTGTTCTCATTCTCCTATGTCACTAAGACAAAATTACGTCAATTTCTCACTCCCTTGAGTTTACAGTTCACTGTGCACTTGTATCCTTCTAAAACCTCAGCCCTCCATATATTTTCCACTTGCCTCATTAATGTACTGTCTTCTACCTTCTGACTCAGTGAGCTTAATTAACTCAGTTCTGAAGTTACCTCTTTGCTGACTCATTTTATCTCTTACAATTCCCCCCAATGCTTTGGCTTTGCACCTGTCTTCAACTTATCTCTTTCTAAGCTTATTTTTGTATCTTTGTAGGCTCACAAATTTGCTCTTTTTAGTTCTTCAGAATGAAACATACATTCATTTATAAGCATAAATTTATAAAATTTAAAGCGATCAGAGCTTGACTAAGAGAATCACTTCTATTTAGAAACAAAAGTTAAAGTCTTCTCAATAGTGAGGATAAGAAAGTGGGAGCTCATGACAGGAAGAAGTTAGAGGGAGTTTCTGTCGTGGTGCAGTGGTTAACAAATCCGACTAGGAACCATGAGGTTTCAGGTTCGATCCCTGGCCTTGCTCAGTGGGTTAAGGATCTGGCGTTGCCGTTAGCTGTGGTGTGGGTCACAGACGTGGCTCGGATCCCGCATTGCTGTGGCTGTGGCGTAGGCCGGCGGCTACAGCTCTGATTAGACCCCTAGCCTGGGAACCTCCATATGCCACAGGAGTGGCTCAAGAAAACACAAAAAGACAAAAAAGAAAAAAGAAAGTTAGACAGAAAATACCAGGAAGAAAACATGTTAAGAGCACAGAGGAGAATAAATGAACTAGTTACTTCATGAACACTCACTAGTGGAGAGGAAAAAACTGGAGATCCAGGAATAAAAAATGGAGTGAATAAATTGTTGGAGGTGTGGCAAAACAAATATTTTTGCATGACTTCTGATTTGGTTCTTGAGTATCTAAATAAAGAATATTTAACATTGAAGGTGGTAGGTTGTGTCCAACAGGGAAAGATTCTGCCGGGCATGATTTGAGGCTGTGATTTGAGAGATATATAGAAGCTATATCTCCAGGTTCTCTATCTAAGGGTGAATGGTAGGCATGTTTAAATGATTTCTGTGTTTGCACAGAAGTAGATCTTAAATAATATGGAACTTCTGCCTATTACAATATTGAAGGGTTAGCCTGAAATGTCAATAGAATGTTTTACTAGCTTTCCTGTAGAGCATAATTAAGCCTAGAAATGTTTAACACAAATGAAAATGCACAATTCAAGAGAATCAATAACTCCATTTTATTTCTCCTTAAGGCATTGTTTCTCAAAGTGTTGTCTACCACCTACCTGCACGCCCTGAATGTTTGTTAAGAATGTAGATTTCTAGGCTGTACCTAAATTCCACAGAATCACTGACCTAAAACATAAAGAAAAAGATTCCTCAATTAAGATAGTAGTGCTTGATATTCAAAGTATTCAAAAAACATCTGACTGTTGAAACACTGATGCTACACTTGGTTTAAGATATTTTTAGTTCAATAAGTGAACAAAACTTATAGTCTAGCTCTAATTATGCTAGCAGGTGTGTACCAGGTAATCAGCTTGACTGAATATCTGTCTTGGGTTCCTACAGGCTGATGAAATGATTAAGGTTAAAACTGTGATCCTTGTTATCATGGAGGCTAAAGGGGCCATGGAAAATAATGTTCAATTAGAGCAGTATTTCTTGGGGGAAGACCTGCTTGTCTCATTAGTTATAATTCAAGATTATGTTTTGTGGGCATAAGGTAGGGGCCTATGTTCAGAGGTAGTTACAAAGCTTAGTGTAAAGATTCAGGTCTCTAATGAGGCAGAGAATATTGCCAGCTACTCTGAGAATGGGAAAAATTACAGAAAGTTAAAGATAGAGTATTTAATTATATGATTCTGTCTTCTTGAGCCAGTTGGAATAAGTCTACTTCTGAGGTACTGGCAGACAGAAGTCTCTCCATGCTTTGTCCAAATCTAAGTGAGATGGTTCCAGTTATGACGAGCCTTTTTAATACAATACAGTTTTCAGATGTTCAATAAAAATTTATTGGATTCATGTGCTCTAGGCACTGGGGAAACTGGTGTACAAGAGAGAAAAATCTTGCAGATCTAGTAAAGCTTGCACTGAACAGAAGATATACCATTCCTGGTTGCTCTCTTCTCATAGTCATCAGAAAAGAATATGCTAACTTCCCTTGTTCTGGACATACACCTCAATTAATTATTAGATTATTAGCATCATTGGGCAACCACACCAACCCTTTTGTTCTGTTACCTTATGGTCAATGGAAACTTCTGGTGGTCAAAGTTCAAAAATCAAAGGATCAAAATAGAGCAGGGTAACAAGACTTTTCCCAAAAGGGCAATAAAAATATTGGGGGGACTGATTGTGTAATACATACTGAAAAATAATACAGTTTACTCCAAATTGAATGGTTATCAAAGTGTCTTAGTCAGGGATCATTTTATTCCCAAGCAACAGAACTTATTCAACATAGCTTAGGAATATAAAAGTGAATTTATTGGCAGGATGAAGCTATGTCTCACAGAGCAAAATGTCAGCAACAAAGGATTCATAAATAAATTTGGGGTCCAGAAAGTCAAGAGTTTATAGTTTCTGATTTATACTTTGTGCGTATTGCACATGCCTTTATTCTCTCTGCTCATGCACATTCTTTGCTTTATTAAATAAATGAAGAATCCATCTCCAGCTTTACCTTGCCTTTTTAAAGTTTTATTAAGATATAACTGATGCACAAGAAGTTGTACACATTTAATTAACATCTCCAAGTGCATTTGGACATATGCATAGATCCATGATACTATCTCTACAATCAAGGTGCTAAACATATCCCTATCCTCCCCAAATTTTCTTGTGTTCTTTTGTTTGTTGTGTGTGTGTGCTAAGAACATTTAATATGATATTTATCTTAGCATATTTTGAAGTGCACACACATTCTGTGCTCTATAGATACTCTGTTGTACAGGAGATCTCTGAAATTTACTCATCTTGCATGGTTGCAACCTAATACTCATTAGGCAACAGCTGCTCACCTCCTCCTCTTAGCTCCTGGCAACCACCATTCTATTTCTTGACCCCACATGTCTGATTATTTGGGAAACTACATACAAGTGGAACCATGGAGTATTTGTCCTATCAAATACCCAAGAAAAGTTACAGAATCACTTCAGTCTCAGGAGAGGAATTGGTTCAGTTTACAACCAGGTGTTTACCCCTCATCCAGTCCAGAATGACCATAGTAATATGGTCCACACTCTCCCAGCATTGAGCATACTTGGAAAAATCCAAACCCTAGGTAAACCTTACCATCTGACTTCCCCATACCCACAGGGAGCAGTTGAATTTGGGGTGGGGGGTGGTAAATTATACAAATATTTTCAATGAAATATGTCAACCAAAAAGTCAAAAGACACTTGAATGTGACCAGTGTAAAAATGGACCTTTCTCTTCAAGGCTCCCTTTTCTGCATTCCAAGATTTCATATTTTCTCTCATCATAAAAATACACCTTCTCTCTTCACCCACACTTGAGAGTGAGAGGCTAGTCTCAAAGTTCATTGTGAAAACAGAAATCATACCCTGAAAGCTTCTCTATCTCCAGGCCACCCTGGTTACACCATCATCATCACCAGCATTATTATTGTCATCAATTACAACATTAACAACGGCATCAGCAATAAAAACAACAGCAACTGCACCTGCATCTTTATTTTTCATCTGTTAAAATGAAAGATGTCACTTCTCAATTTTTCACAGAACTAGGTAATTTTAAAATTTGAATGGAAACATGAAAGACCCTGAATAGCCAAAACAATTTTAAGAAGGGAAAACAGAGATAGAGAATCATGCTACTGACCTCAGACTACACTACAAAGCTATAGTCATCAAAATAGTGATACCAGCACAAACACTGACATATAGATAAATGGAACAGAAAAGAAAGCCCAGAAATAAACCCACATGATCATGGTCAATTAATCTATGACGAAGGAGATAAGAATATATAAGGGAGAAAAGGCAGTCTCTTCAATAAGTAATACTGGGAACACTGGACAGTTTCCTGTAAAAGAAGGAAATTAGAACACTCTCTAACACCAATACACAAAAACAAATTCAAATGGATTAAAGGCTTAAATGTGAGACCAGACACTTTAAAACTCATATAGGAAACATAGGCAGAACACTCTTTGAATAAATTTCAGCAATACATTTTTGGACCCATCTCCTAAAGCAAAGGAAATAAAACCAAAAATAAACAGATAGGACCTAATTAAATTAAAAATCTTTTGCACAGCAAAGAAAACCATTGACAAAATGAAAAGACCACCTGTGAATTGGATATTTGAAAATGATATGATTGATAATGATATGAAGCACATATAAACAGCTCATACAACTCAACAACAAACAAAAAACATCATCACTTAGCAGTTAATGAACCTGACTATTATCCTTGAGGATGCGGATCAATCCCTGGCCTTGCTCAGCGTGTTAAGGATCCAGCATTGCTGTGAGCTATGGTGTAAGTCACAGACGCGGCTCAGATCCTGCCTTGCTGTGGCTGTGGCAGAGGCCAGCAGCTGTAGCTCTGATTCAACCCCTAGCCTGGGAACTTACATATGTGACAGGTGCAGCCTCCAAAAGACAAAAAAAAAGGTAAAAATGAAAATAAAAAATAAAAAATGGCAGAAGAACTGAAGAGATATTTTTCCAAAAAGGAAATGAAGATGGCCATGAAAAGATGCTCAACATTGCTAATTTTCAAGGAAATACAAATCAAAACCACAATGAGATATCACCTCACACCTGTCAGAATGGCTATCATCAAAAAGAACACAAATAACAAATGTTGGCAAGAATGAGGAAGAAAGGGAACAGTGGTACACTGCTGGTGGGAATGTAAATTGATACAGCCACTGTGGAAAACAATATGGAGGCTTCTCAAAAAACTAGAAATAGAACTACCATATGACCTAGCAATTCTACTCCTTGGGTATATATCTGAAAAAAAAAAAAAAACCACTAATTTGAAAAAATACATGCATCCCATGTTCATAGCAATGTTATCTACAATCGCCAAGATATGGAATCAACCTAAGTGCCCATCAACAAATGGGTGGATAAAGAAGATAAGGTATGGTATAAAGAAGATATCAGACTTCATATATTTTGGTTGTAAAGGGCTCCAAAACAATAGAATACTACTCAGTCATAAAAAAGAATGAAATTTTACCATTTTCTGCAACATGGATGGACTTGGAGGATATTATGCTGAGTGAAACTAGTCAAACAGAGAAAGACAAATACTATATCATTTATATGTGGAATGTGAAAACTACACCAAACAGAGTTCCCATTGTGGTGCAGCAGAAACAAATCTGACTAAAAACCATGAGGTTGTGGATTCAATCCCTAGTCTAGCTCAGTGGGTTAAGGATCCGGCATTGCCATGAGCTGTGGTGTAGGTTGCAGATGTGGCTCGAATCTGACATTGCTGTGGCTTTGGCGTAGGCCGGCAGCTGTAGCTCCAATTAGACCCCTAGCCTGGAAACCTCCATATTCTGTGGGTGTGGCCCTAAAAAAACAAAAAAAGACAAAAAAAAGAAAGAAAGAAAAGAAAAGAGAAATATACCAAACTAGTGAATAAAAACAAAAAAGAAGCAGACTCACAGATATAAAGAAGAAACTAGTAGTTACTGGTGGGGAAAGGGAAGGGGGAGGGGCTAAAATATGGGTGGGGAAAAGAAAAGGATTATTATGGCATTATATGAAATCATGTGTGTGAAAATTTTGAAGATCATAAAGCTCTTTAGAATTTAAAGAATCTTTCATTCAATAATATTAGAAAAAAAAGGACTAGGTTCGGGAGCCTTCCAATACCTCTAAATTATGGATGTACAGGTCTATCTTCCTTACTTGAATACAAATCCTTTAAGAAAACAATCATATCCCCATCTCTTAGGGTCTTACCTAGAGTGGATCCCAAACAAATATTTATTGATTAAATGGTTTATTTTATGTATGAGGTATTGGATTGTTTAGTAAGTCAATCACATTTTATTTTGTTTCATCCTGATGGGCTAAACAGTTTGAGTAAGGGCTCTTTCAATTGCATGTGACAGAAACCCAACTGGAACTAGTTTAAACCAAACAGGAATTTATACCAATTGACTTAAAACCAAGCTCCAATAAGGAGGCAGGCATGGACATGCCTTAAGGGAAATTTTGAATGATGGATGGACAGACTGTCAAAAAGGGCCTTCTCACTCTTTCCATCTCTTGTTATCATTGCCTTGTATTTACGCTTTATTCTTCTCTCTTGCAGATGTTTTTCTCCATGCAGTAGGATACCTGGGTTTAGGAAGTTCTGTACTCATACACTTTCAGTTTGACAATCAAAGGAAAAGACAAGTTCTCTCTCCCAATTGAAAATGTTCTCAGGAAGAACTTATACTGATCTAGTTTGGTCCGCCCCACGGATCAATCACAGCAGCTGGGGAAACGAGATTTTATCATTATTTGATGCAAAACAAACCCCCAGACTTAGTGGATTAAATTGCATCCATTCATTTATAATATAATTCTGTAGGGTGATAATTTGAATTGGGTTAGCTGTGTGGTTTTCCTGGTCTTGGATGGGCTCATTTAAATAGCTGGGGTCAGCTGCTCATCACTGGACACTAGCTGGCCTAGAATGGCCTCCACTGGTATGTCATGTCTCTGTTCAACGTGGCTTGTTGAATTTTAGCAGTTTATGTTGGGCTTCCTCTATTTTGGCTGGACAGGGATCCAAAAGAGGGAGAGTAGAAGTATGCAAGGATTCTTGAGGGCTGTACTTGGATCTGGCCTTTACCAACTTGTAGTATGTCCTATTGGCCAAAAAATAAAAATAAAAAAATCATAAGACCCAGTCAGACTGAAGAGGGGGAGAAAGAGACTCTAATTTAATGACAGGTTAATGGTAGGATTTGTAAATAGTGAGGAAACAGGCACAGTTGTAAAGATGTGGCCATCTCTGCAGTCTTTGACAGGGGTACAGTTCTGATAATGTATCGCTTGTATATGTTAAAAGGTATGGATAAAGATCAGAAAAAACAGCACAGCACACACATAGCTTGTGGGAAAATTCCTTCAACTTCATATTTACTCCTGTTTCTGTCACCTATTCTGTTCTACCCATTGTTTAACAAATATAATTTGTGCTTTCTTGTCTTCCTCTTGTTCTTTGCCTAACTGCCCCTGTTTCTGATGGTCCTGACCCTTCTGTGCATATCTGATCCCTCCCTAGCCCTTAAACTCAGTTTGGTTGCCTATCAACTATGGAAAACCTTCTATGATTACTCCAGGTGAGGGTAAGTTTTTCTTCTCAGGTCCTGTAGCAATGATTCTCAATTTTGGCTCTACAATAGAATCTTGTGGAGAAATTAAAAAAATTGCAATGCTCAGGTGACACATTAGACCAACTAAACTCAGGTCTCTGGGAGCAGGATCTTAGCATCAGCTTTCCTGGTGATTCTAATGCACAGCCAAGGCTGAGAACCACTTTTCTAGAATATTTCTGGTAAAGTTAATCATTTGTTAATCACCACTGTAGGGTTATAGTGGTTTATTTCTGTTTGTATTGCAAGTACTTTGAGGGCAGGAATCTCGTTTGTTTCTTCATACCTGGCTGACACTCAATATGGGGTTGCTGATAAAGTGAGCTAGAACTAAGATGCATTTATATAATAAAATTCAAAATGGCCGTATAAATTTTAAACAAAACATTTCAAAAATTATAACATCCTTATTTTAGAAAGTCAGGATATAAGTTAATTTCTCAGAAATATTTGTGAAGTTAATAAAATTTTTAATATTAAAAACTGATATATATTTTTAATATGTTGATGTGCAAATCTATTTTTTTTTCATATAGATGTATTTGGTTTTTGTCTCCCCAACTGTTACTACATTACAGGAAGACTTTATTTTACATTCCTTTGCAACCAACCCCCTCCCTGGCCTAGCATAGTGTTAGATTGATATATTTATTGGTAGAGTTAAAAAAAATTATTTTTTAGGGCCACACTCCAGCATATGGAGGTTCCCAGGCTAGGGGTCGAATCGGAGCTGTAGTCACTGGCCTGTACCACAGCTCATGGCAACACCGGATCCTCAACCCACTGGGTGAGGCCAGGGGTCAAACCTGCATCCTCATGGATACTAGTCAGATTCATTTCCCCCGAGCCGCAACAGGAACACCTAAAATATTTTTTAAGGCCCAAATACAAATATTTACTACATATGAAACTTGCACTGAATTAAAATATGATTGTTGCAGTGACAGTGTGGGTGTCTTTTAGAAAGATGTAAATTACACTTGCCTTCAGACATTAAAAAATAATATTCAACTAAGCAGGAAATCATTTCTAAGTTACGAATGTGTCTTAGCAGTAGCAGTAGATGAAGAAATGATTGACTTGAATTGCTAAGTCATTTCACAGAATGATATCAGGGTAAAATATTTCCAAATTGTTCTCACTGAACATCTTCTATTCCTCCCACATACAGAGAAGGGAAAGAAATCACTATACAGTCAAAGTAAATTTGCATACATATATACAATCTGAATTCCTTCAGAGGAACAAGAACAAGGAAAATTTTATTTCCTTAGAATATATTTGCTTGAAGAAAAGGGATCTTGTTCCTGTTACACTGAGTGTTCACATCATCTGTAGCTAAAAAATAACAGTGGATAAGAGAATAAAGAGAAAGGGAAAATATAAAAATATAAGATTTCCTTATGCAGGAGTGTCTGTAGGTGGTATATGTGTTTATTCATATTTGACTTACACTTTAGAAAGACATTGAGGAGTTCCTGTTGTGACTCAGTGGGTTAAGAACCCGACATAGTCTCCATGAGGATGTGGGTTCAGTTCAACAGTGGGATAAGGATTCTTATAACTTTTCTATCTCTTTGCTCTTGAGGTTTATCTTAAAACACTGATTAGAAACCCCCCCCACCACTATCACCCAAACACTCCCCACAAACTGACACCATTCATTGATTATAATCCCCTCTTCTTAAACCAGCCTCATTGCATTGTCTGTACTGCTCACCTCTTTCCCAAACTTAGTTCTGCGAAGGCTATTAGGATTAATATCGCTGCTGTTGTGTAGGCCAGAAGCTATAGTTTGGATTCAACCCCTAGCCTGGGAACTTCTATAAAAAGAAAAAAAAAAAAAAAAAAAAGAGGCACTGATTCATCACTCAGTAAACACTGTACTCTTTCCACTCTCTTCAAAGTAAAAAAGTAAACAACAACAACAACAACAATAAAAACCCAGTTAGGTATATCTAACGAAAGAGCAAAGCATGACTGATGTCCTTGAAGAGAAAAAAAATTGTCTTCACTCACAAAGGGCTTGAAAGATATCAGCTTTAACATACATCAAAACTTGATTTAAGGCCTTCAAATTTCATAAGTGAGGAATGAAAAAGATCTTCTACTGGGACTCACCTACCTAGACTCAGAAAGAGATAGGCAAAATGACTCAGTATATTTGCAATAAATATTTAACCTGCTGTTTCCTGATATCCTTTGACTTGCCTGTTATTTTGGACTAACGAATGATCCACAGGAGAAAAGCAGGCTTGGAAAGACTAGTGGGGAACCATGTCAGGAAAACAGTGTTTTATAAAAAACATTGTTTTTCTTTGTTATGTGAGAGGGAGAAAAGGAACATATAAATTATGAGTTTTTATAATCACTTCCCCTCCTCCTCCATAGAGGAGAGTTTCTGCTGGTACTTGATTGCCTAGGTTTTTGTTATACAGACTGAAGATAATGGGTGATGGAGGAGGAAATAAAAGACTGGCTGGATTTACTCCGGAAAGAGATTCTACTCAGAGAGCTTGTCTTGAAGTAGAGAAAGAGGATCCAAAAAAGCAGTAATGGGGTGAAACTGGTCATACTAGTGGAATTGTTGACTGAGACCAAAGGAAGGAAAGCATGGGTGTGATTTTCAGATTCGTGGTCTGGGCATCTAGGGTGGTGATACTAAAATACAAAACACAAGAAGAAAAATAGGTTTGAGCATAAAAAATATAGAGTTTAGCTTTGGACATATTTGGATAGTTGTGGAATCCAAGTGTGGGGAAAGCTGTTGGGTAGGTGGGTCAGAAGTCCAGAAAAGAGGACTAAGTGGAGCTGGAGACTTGAAAGTCTTCAGTATCATAACAGCTAGTGCTTGAATAGTGTATGCTCTATTTTAGGTACTGGAGCAGGGTTCACACCAGAGGTCCAGTCCTTTAGTACAGGAACCTCGTGAAGAAAATGCATCATTGTTATCATCATCTCCATTTTGCAAATGAGGACATTTAGGCTCAGAGAGGTTGAGTAACTTGTTAAAAATTATCCAAGTAGGAAGTGGCAGAGCTATCGTGCTAAATACAACACTCTGGCTCCAGAGTCCAGACTCTAAACCACTGCTCTGTGTTGCTTCACATTAAACAGGTAATTGAAATAGTTTAGGAATTTTTCAAGAGTGAGAAGAGAAGTGGAAGTAGGACAGCAATCTAATTTCATAACTTTCTTTTTCTTTCTTTCTTCTTCTTCTTTTTTTGGGGGGAGGGGGCTGTACCCAAGGCATATGGAAGTTCCCAGGCTAGGGGTCAAATCAGAGCTGTAGCTGCCGACCTATGTCACAGCTTATAGCAACACTAGATCCCTAACTCACTGAACGAGGCCAATCACTGAGCCATGATGAGAACTCCTTAATTTAATGACTTTCTGTTCAACCACTATTTCCTAATATTTTGAATGTTTATTCTGGGAGGGCCAACTAAAAATTGTCATTTGCCATCTGTGTCTACAAGGATTAAGTTACTAGCCACTGACAGTCAAGACACCCTAAAGAGTTCAGGGTGGAGATCAGGAATGAGTTACTCTGTGCTCTCAGAAAAACTGTCTGAGAAGGTCTTCAGATAGATATTTTCAGGAGGTTTACGATACCAAAATTCTTGCCTCTTCTTATATGTAGAAAAACAATACAGTCATTAATGGAGACATCTACCCCTTGTGACTATGAGCAAGCCATGTATGCTTGACTGAATATACATCCCCTTTACTAAAATCATACATAATGCTGACATTCCTGCCTACCTCTTCAGAGCAGTTCCACAGAGCTATCTGAGATGCTGTCTCCTGGGCTACAGTCCTCATTTTGCCCAAAATAAAAGTTAATTCACAACTCTCACAAGGTGCTTTTTTTTTTTCAGTCGACAGGAAAAACAATACAGAATGGAGTTTCTGAAGATATTTGACTGAATAATATTTTCTAAAATTGAAATTTTAGAAGCTGTCAAGAGCCAGAGAATGAAAGCCTTTATGTGCCATGATAAAAAGTTGGAGCTTGTTGCTGATGGTAATTAAAGGCCCTTTTTCTTCTTCTTCTTAGCTGTACCTGCAGCATGTGGAAGAACCCAGGCCAGGGATCAAACCTGCGCCACTGCAGCGACCCAAGATCTTTAACCCTCTGAGCCACAATGTTAATTCTAAAGGCCTTTGCAGAACTAAGTTTGGGAAAGAGCTGAGCAGCACAGACAATGCAATGAAGTTTAAGAAGAGATTGTGGGGATTATAATCAAAAAATGGTGTCAGTTTGTGGAAAGTGTTTGGGTGGTGGTCGGGGGAAGAGGCTTTCTAATCAGTGTTTTAAGATAAACTTCAAGAGCGAATAGGGAAAAGTTACAAGGATTTCTCCCAAGATTATCTCCAGATCTAAAGGATGACTCTCAGCCATCACAGGAACTTGCAAAAGAGATGGTAAAATTGAAAATATGGAGGCCTTTTCAAGAATTTAGACAATGTAAATAAAATTCCTTTGACCATATCTTTCTTTTCTCTCTCCATGTTCCACTGGAACTAGTTGATTCAACAATACAAGTACTTTTCTCTGTTCAAAGATAATAAAATAGGGGAGTTCCCGTCGTGGCCCAGTGGTTAACGAATCCGACTAGGAACCATGAGGTTGCGGGTTCGGTCCCTGCCCTTCCTCAGTGGGTTAACGATCCGGCGTTGCCGTGAGCTGTGGTGTAGGTTGCAGACGCGGCTCGGATCCCGCGTTGCTGTGGCTCTGGCGTAGGTCGGTGGCTGCAGCTCTGATTCAACCCGTAGCCTGGGAACCTCCATATGCCGCGGGAGCGGCCCAAGAAATAGCAACAACAACAAAAAAGACAAAAAAAAAAGATAATAAAATAGGGAAATAAAAAGTGTAAAACACTAACTTGGGATTAAGTTGGCAACTCTAGTTTTGGGGGAGGCCAGGTTGTTTTGAATTGTGTAAAATATTGAAGAATTTACTAAAGGGATATCAAACCAAAAGTTTCCCCATCACACATATAGAATAGTCTGTAATTTTTATTCATAGGATTTAAGGCTGTTTGCAATTTTACATACATATCATTATTTTATTAAAGTGTATCTCCCCACTAGAAAGTAAACTCATGGAACACAGATTTCTTCAGTTTGCTTATATTTATGTCCTCAGCTCCTGTACACAATGGTTGATTGATACATAGTCGTTACTCAGTAAGTATCTGTTAGATCACTGAACTAAATATCAAGGAAATACCTATTTCTTTGCAGCTAGGGAATTAGTGCAGAATGGCAAATAGTACTGCGAATAATTGCAATGAAAATGCAAAGAAAAAGAGAGAAAAAAGTTGCAGGAGTTTGTAGCAGAAAACCTGGACTTTAAATGACTTTGATATATTTAGCTATGTTGAGGGGGTATTGTAGAGAATTCCAATTTGCAGTGGGAATGGCAATAGGTGGGTAGAATCAGTAAAAAGGAAGATATGTTTATGCAGGATAACTTAGAGAGATTAACTTAATTAATTTGGATATCCCCTCCAACCTTGGTAGCAATGTGAAATAAATGATATGTTCGGGAGTTCATGTGGAAAGTAAAGAGATAGGAGACAGTAGGTGAAGGAAGAGTTTTGCAGAGTCCAAAGTTGGAAAAACCAAAGTTAGAGACAAGGGCTTTGGGATAACAAAAGTGAAAATGAAGTTGGTTTATTGACTATAAGACAATTGAGAGGGGAAAAAATAAAAAGGAAAATGTAACAAATTGTATTTAGGCATAAAAACAGGAAGGGGGAAAAAGCTGAATTGTAGCTGTAGTTTCTAATTTGAGTGTTAGGAAAAATTTGGTACTACTAAAAATTGTAGAAACATTTAATTGGGAATTCTTGTGGTTTATGAGGATAACATCATGCAAACTTGAACACTTTATTTATTTATTTATTTATTTATTTATTTAGTCTTTTTGCCTCTTCTAGAGCCGCTCCCATGGCATATGGAGGTTCCCAGGCTAGGGGTCTAGTCGAAGCTGTAGCTGCCGGCCTACGCCAGAGCCACAGCAATGCAGGATCCGAGCCACGTCTGCGACCTACACCACAGCTCACAGCAATGCCAGATCCTTAACCCACTGAGTTAGGCCAGGGATTGAACCCGCAAACTTGTGGTTCCTAGTTGGATTCGTTAACCACTGAGCCACAGTGGGAACTCCAATCTTGAACACTTTAAAACGGAGGGGAATAAAAGACAAGAATAAAAGTTATCCTATAAGTAATGTTTTGGAAAATTGAATCATGGAAGTCAAGGGAGAAATTTCAAGAATTGTTTTGGCTTTAAAGGTGGAACAAGAGGTTGCCTCACAAGAAAAGAAAGGCTGATGAAAATGAGAACTGTGAAAAAGTTGAATGAGGCAAAAGGAGACAAAAAATGGTGGTAGAAGTAGAATTTTAGAAAATGAGGCAAAAAATATTTGATGAGAATGCAAAGGAAATAATCTGAAATGAACTGTATGAGAAAGGAACAAGACTGGATTGCAGCTACAAAGTGTAAAAGAAAAATATCCTCTGACTAGTGAAACGAAAATTTGAGACTATTGCAATAGAGGAGAGAGATTAAACTATGCTGAAAGTAAAAGTGAGAGAATTTTTAAATGCTGGGGTGAGCTAATGGAAAAGTACTAGAGGACATTGCTGGGAGATTGGTCAAAGTGATTAGGTCATCTGTGTGATTGCTAACTGGCACTTATTGAAATTAAGTTCCTACCCTCCCTTAGAGACTGGAAGACAGGAACTCTAATTTCCTTGATGATTACATTTCAAAAGAGATGACCTCTACTTCCTTGAGAAAGACATTCCAGATTTATTGAAGATTCACATTTCAAAAAGGAAGGCAAAGAATTTACAAAGCAAGTTGTCTAAAGCAAAAACTCTTACAAAAGGAAATCAGGGGTCTACAGTTAAGGAGAAGGCTAATTAAATTTATTCAGACAGAAGAACACTGAGGCCATCTTGGTCAAGGAAGAACCACAGATGGGCTTACTTTATTTAAGATGAAAAATATGACTCTATAGTCAACTTTGCTAAATTGGGGAATTTACAAGCCATATATGATGTCTGACTAATGATTGTTTTCTTTGGTATGAAAGCTTAGAAGCTACACTTCTGTGAGATGATTCAATGGTTATCATGGCTAGAGTTATCAGGTCACAGAAAGTTATTGTTTTAAGCATAGCTGTTTTTGAAACCCTTAACTTCAGACTTGACAGTTATTTCACACTGAAAACACAATTTCTGAAACTAACTTGTGTTGCCAAAAATGCTGAACAATAAAGGGTGAGGTCCCCAACTCAAAGAATTTTGATTTTATAGATACTACCTTTAATGACAACATTCCTCCAGTTATTCTTTAAGAGAAAGAAGCAACAACTCCTAATGCAGACACAAAATATTTATTTATTTTTACATTTCTTCTAATTGGCTATTGAGTGTAGTTATATTTCATTCATTCAATCAATAAATCATTATTTGTTGAGTATCTACCATGTAGCTGACATTATGCTTCAGTTTTTAAAATCTGTGGTTTGTACAAATCACGTTATCATTTGTATAAATTACCAATCTCATTAAACTTCAAACTGCAAACCGAACTTCCATGTGAGAAACTCTGCACAAATCTGTTAACTACAATCCCATGAGATTCAAGCCTCTGCCACCTAACTCATCTTTACAGTCATCCCTTGGTATCTGTGGACGATTCATTCTAGGACCCCCAGCAGATACCCAAATCTGAAGATGCTCAAGTCTCTTATATAACAGGATGTTGTATTTGCACATAAGCTATAGAGTTCCTTTTGTGTAGTTTGTTTGTTTGTTTATTTATTTATTTATTGGGCTGCACCCGTGGCATATGGAGTTTCCTAGGCTAGGGGTCAAATCGGAGCTGTAGCCTCTGGACTACACCACAGCCATAGCAACGCCAGATCTGAGTTGCATCTGCAACCTACACCACAGCTCTCGGCAACACCAGATCCTTAACCCAAAGTTCAAGGCCAGGATCAAAACTGTGTCTTTGTAGATGCTAGTTAGATTCCTTTCCTCTGGGCCACAACGGGAATGCTTCCATGTACTTTAAATCATTTCAAAATTACTTATAATAACTACTTAATACAATGTAAATGCCATGTAAAGAGTTGCCAGCAAGCATCAAATTCAAGTTCTGCTTTTTTGAACTTTCTAGATTTAAAAAATATATATATTTCAATCCAAAGTTGGTTGAATCCATAGACGCACAATCCATGAATACAGGGGGTAGAATGATATCCAGGTTTTGGATTTCTACTCCAGTGCCATCAATGGTGTGTGCCTATTTGTTGAGGTGAAAGTTTTTAGGGTTATACTGGAGGTTTTCCTCAATCTGATACCCTCTTCTCTATAAAAATCTCTTCCCTCCAGTCAAATACACCTGGAAGAATTAGGAGCTAACTCTTAAGTTTAAGTTTTTAGCAAAATTGGATCTCTTTTATTCTTGGTAAAAGTACTGAAAGATTGCAAAAAGGATGGAATAATGTAGAAAAGGGTAATTTGATAATTCAAAGATGAATTCACTTTTATCATATCTACACTGAAATATAAATTGTAGGTTTTGCTTATGCATGACAGGAAGGAATTTGTCATTGAAGTAAGAAGTGTGCTTTAAAAAAAGATGACTCAAGTGTTAATAATTGGCCAGTGTCTAGGAGAATCAGTTATATTAAAAGCACAGGAAACATTTAAGCTTTTCACATCATGCCCAACGTGAAAATTCATGTCTATAAATGTTAGGGTAAGCTAAACTGCCAGCCTGAAGGAGCACCTTATTGTAAGACAAAAAGAGGCAAAAATAAAAGGTCGTGACAAACTACACTTGGTATGTGCAGTACATTATCTTCCTTAAAAATAGCATGTCTCTTTCCTAGTTATATCAGCAGTAAAATGAAGTAACTAAATTTAATCTTTAAAAATAAAAGCAAATTTAAAAGTAACTTCCTCTCAAAGATGGAGAACTCCATCTCCCCCCCCCCCATCTTGTAAACCTTACTATCAATTTTAGCAATAAACAGTGCATGAAATGAAGAGCTCTGGGCTTTTACTGATGGACTAAGTATGTGAGTCAATAGATGCAGCTGATTTGAGACTTCTAGAAGCTTCAAGCTTCACAGTTCTTTGATTATTTTAGTTCTATACTTTTATCACCTATCTACGAATCTTTAACAACGTTCACCCCAGTAGCACTAAAGCATTGTGACATGGGGTGGGTGTTTTCTCATGCTTCAGGTTTTAAAATTTGTGATTTGTACAAATCATGTCATTATTTATATAAATTACCAACTCTCTATTTATTTATGTATGTGTGTATGTGTGTAATTATGAAATAATACTAAGAATTTTAGATATCAACTCCTGCTGGGAACAAAGCTTTAAGAACTGAGTCCAGATGATTTCCTGCAGAGTCTGCCCAATACAAATTTAGTTTTGTAATTGCAGTAAGAGGTTTTAAAGTATCAGTTCTAAGAAATGATCTTGTATGTCCAGCCAAGAGCCTGAACTTAAAGAGAAGGGCAGGGCAAAAGGTCACATTTGTAGGGCAGGATGCATGCTTCCTGACAGAGGAGTGGGACTACACTTAGACACCAACAGAGCTTCAGTTGCACAGTTGTCATCTCTCTCAGAACATCAAATGGAAATGGGTACTAGACACTTTAATTGGATCTGTATATCAAAGAGGACAGTACTTAGAGTGTAATCACTTTTAGAAAACTACCTCTTTCTAAATAAGTCCTAAAAAACAAGGCTTTATATGTGTAGCCAAACTCTTTGTGTGTGTGTGTGTGTACTCACACATTTTGTTTTAATCATCAACTTTACCAACAACATGGTGACTACTGCATTGTGCTACAGATTATTACTTTAAAGAGGCAAGACTATAATAATATTTATCATCACTTATGTCATTCATGGGGTCCTATCTGGAGCATCTCCTTTCATGCACCACACCTACCAGGCAATAGGATAAATTCTACTGTCACAAGGTTTATGTTAATAGCCAGCTTATGCTCTCATACCCCATGGAAAATCTCTGAGACCAGTGTGCCAGGGGGGGACATTGCTCTCTTGCTCTTTTAGCTTTTACAAGACAGACAAGAGAAAAAACCTTATTCATAGTAGGATTGATTGACGTCAAGAAGACTGTGTATATGGGTGTCAACTGTTTATAGAAGGCATCTAAAAATACCAGCTGCCTGACACCTGGAGATCTTGGGTCCTGAAGAATGCTTTAGTGGATAGAAGCCTGAAGTCTCCTAGAAAATCAAGACTGCAGGCATAATTCTTCTGCTGGGAAAGCTGGGCATGAGATGTCACACTCACCTAGTTCATATTCCAGGCAGCCCAGCATGACTTAGAAAATTCTGCTCATTGCAACTAGAATGTTTGATGTGAGCCGAGAGTTGGGATAAACTTTTTTGCAAAATTTATCTCATTTTATACTCCTAATTACCCTAGGAAGCAGAAACTATTTCAGTTCTGCATTTTCTAATTATGGAAACTGAAATATAACAAGATTATATAACTCTACCATGGCTACATGGAAGTGGGAAAGCCAATTTTTGTAGCTGGGTTTTTGAAGCAGTGAGGATATATAAATATGGCAGACAAATAGAATTTCATTGATAATGCATTGATCCAAGTAATTTATTTTTAAAGTGTCAGTGTACTATTGTTAGCATTAAAAAAATGATTACAAAAAGCAATAAAAATGTTGGATTGATGTCAGATTAATAAACATGCCTGGGTATGGCACTAAATTTTATCCCAAAATAAGGAAATGATAACTCCTAACATGTATGAATTTCTTCCTATTTATTTCTTAGATGATCTCTGATGGTCTAATGGTTAGGATTCAGTGCTCTCTCCCTACTTATTTCTAATTAAGAAGTGTCAGCAGATGGGCTAAGAAGGGCAGTGAGACCACGGTTAAGTCCAGGGATGATCATGGGTAAAATTATTAAATAGATAATTTGTCATCAGTTTCAGCATTGTCATAAAATTTCAAAATTCTTGGCATGGATGACTCTGTCCAACAGCTCCATAACCCTTCACACTGTGAGGCTTGACCAAATTCTAGCATGTCTTCTACTGGCTCAAGACCATCTCACTAAAATAACCCCAGCCCCACTCCAAATCCTTGCCTGAGAAATTTCAGCATTTCCCAAAGAAATGACTGTTTGTTCCAGCCAAAATATAGCTGTAAGCTCTTGTCTTCCATTTTCTTAGAGTAGCTACTTTAAAAAACTTGCAGTTATAAATCCCTTCTCTTCCCTTCCAGATGTAAACTGTCTGTCCCCCAGAAATATATCCTCAAGGACTTGGGAGTCATCTCTTTGGCATGTACACATCTAGAGACATGGTTCTCCTGTCTCCCCATTTCTGTGGGATGGGCACCATTCTCCCAATTTACAAATCTCTTTTCTCCTAAAGATATGAAAAATTTCTCTATCAGATAAGTGCCAATCAACAAACCACATTGAACACCCGCCTTAATATCCTTACTGCTTTCTTTAGCATACCTCAGCATTTAAAAAGCCTCCGCCCTTTTTTTAATCCCTGGGTGGAGTTGAATGAGCTGTTTACACTGCATGTCTCTCCCCTTCTGTAGTTGTCTGAATGAAATCTGACTTGGTTTCACAAGTCTCCAGCTTTGTTTTTCCTTGAACTTCATGCTTATATAATGTCTTGTCACTCTTCCTGTCTAGCCTAGATCCATTGCAATGAGATGCAACATTGACTTGGGTGCTCCAGAAATGTCCTTACACCTGGAAGTTCCCTAAAATGCTCTTATAATTGATTTTCCTCTCCTAAAACCCCCCTAGCCCTAAACTTTTCAAATATTAATCCACACACAAATTACTTTGAGGGTCTTGTTAAAATTCAGACTCTTGCTAGGGTAGGCTCAAGATTCTGCATATTCTTGCAAGCCCTCACATGATACTATAAGTAGCAGAGCAGAGGAGAACGCCTAGCAATATTGATTGATTGACACTTTTTTGGCTATTGTTTAATGATCAGCTCAGTGATGATCTGGATCTTGCTACCTAAATAGCCAATCCTCCCCAATCCTCCCCAATCCCTATTCTTAACACTCCCATTTCTCCTTCCTGCATAGTTTTTCTCCAAAGCTCTTGTCACCATCTGAATTATTACATATTTTCTTATTCATGATGTATAGGCTTCACGAAGGCGCACACCTGTGTCCCTGTTGTTCACAGCCATGTCCACATCATCCAGAACACTCCTCGCCACACCATACGTGCTCAGCGAATGATCGTGGTGAATTAATAAATCATCTAAATTATAGGAAGAACTAAAGGCTTAGTGTGATTAAATCTCTAAGATAACATTTATACAAGAAAATGGACACAAATGAAATCAAATGGAGTGATTAAAGAGCAGGAATTCTAAGCAGGGATCAAACCTGCGTCCTCAGTGAGGCAATGGAAGGAAAACATTCTGGATAAAAGGACTTATAGAACTTTAAGTGTTGCCATCCAGGTGACTCCTCTGGCTGTTCTAAGAATCATCTACTAGTAGGTAGTCTGCAAGACTGATTGATTGATTAGTTAATTCATTCATTATTGAAAGATAAGCCTCACATTCCTTCTATTTTAAGATTATTTTTCTATATTCTGCATTTCAAATTTTATAAATCTGATGATAGGAAGAAAGCTGAAGGAAATGGAGTCCACTTTCCTATTTCCAAATTAATTTGATAATTTCCCCCTTGCTGCTGCCTATTCTTACTTTTTTATTCTTCCAACTCCAAATATTTACTTTCTATTATAAAATGTATTATATAAAAATTAGAATTATCTGTTTAGCAGTGAGGCTAATACATATTATGCAGCGCAAATCCCTGTACACAGCAGTATTTAGGATAATTGTTCTTAGCCTTATCTATACCCCTTTTTTATAACTAATATTTGATAATAGTATAGTCTTTGATAGAATAAGAAATTTTAAATGAATAAATATTATTTTTTATGTGTAATGTGAATCAGATGTAATAAAAAGGTATTTGTATAAAATAATTTAAAAATCACTGTGTAAGTACTAGTACATAGTTATATCACAATTTTTTGTTTTAATTCTCATCTTCCCTATACAAACCCATGTAGTCTAAGGATTCATACCCATTAGATTGGAAGTCTGTACAAAAAGAATTCTGCTGTTGTTAAGTACATGAAGTAATAGGTATTTTGATAACATGCAGCTTCGTGTGCTTTTGCATAGTATTATCAGACTTCTTATGTTTAAATTCAGTAATCATTTAACTATTCACACTTGCAAGCTCTAGTAATAGCAGAAACCCTCTGTGTGTCCTGCCCTGTTCACCTAGCAATTTTCCCTTCTGTTTAACCATTCTTTGTCCACCAGTTAGGTTTGTTTCTCTTTCAGTTGAAAAGCTGAATTTTGGTTGTATCTTATTTCTGAATAGGCCACGTTTTCAGGCTTTTTTTTTTTTTTTTGTCTTTTTGCTATTTCTTTGGGCCACTCCCGCGGCATATGGAGGTTCCCAGGCTAGGGGTCCAATCGGAGCTGTAGCCACCGGCCTACGCCAGAGCCACAGCAACGTGGGATCCGAGCCGCGTCTGCAACCTACACCACAGCTCACGGCAATGCCAGATCGTTAACCCACTGAGCAAGGGCAGGGACCGAACCCGCAACCTCATGGTTCCTAGTCGGATTCGTTAACCACTGCGCCACGACGGGAACTCCTTTCAGGCCTTTCCACATTCTTATTTCCATACCCTTCCCTCTCCAAAAGGGTGACTTTTTTTTTTTTTAAAGTGAAGTACTTGATATTTATAGCAATGCTATTCTTAATATGTCATAGATATGTAAGCTTAGTTTTGAAACATAGGCATAAAAATATCTCACTGTTTTCCAAAACTTTCCTCCTTCCTAATGTATCCAATATTTCTAACATGTTGAAACTGAATTTCTATAACCTGTGATTTCCTTCACCTTCACCATTATAAACTAACTAGTTCTGCTTCATTATTATTATTATTAATATTTTGTCTTTTCAGGGCTGCATCCGCAGCATATGGAGTTTCCCAGGCTAGGGGTTGAATCAGAGCTAGAGCTGCTGGCCTACGCCACAGCCACAGCAATGCCAGGTCTGAGGCATGTCTGTGACCTACAACACAGCTCACAGCAATGCCGAATCCTCAACCCACTGAGCAAGGCCAGGAATCAAACCTGCGTCCTCATGGATGCTAGTCAGATTTGTTTCCCCTGAACCAGGACAGGAACTCCTGCTTGATTATTTTATTTGTTACTTATAAAAATTTTGCGACTCCATTTGAAATACATATATTTGCTTAAGGTGTACATTTTCAGCTCCAGTATGAACAAGGGCACATGGTTATTTGAGAGAACTTGTCAAAACAAGTAAGGAGATTGTCAGGTACATTGTCACAAAATGTCGATAGAAAACATCTTTAAAGAGATTGAGAAATCTGTGAAAATATACCAGAAGGAAAGTAGGAGGAGAGAATGTGGTACTAAGTGAAGACAACAATCAATCCCTCCGTAATAAACCACATTTTATTTATTTATTTATTTATTTTGCTTTTTTTTTTTAGGGCCACACCTGGGACATATGGAGGTTCCCAGACTAGGGGTCCAATTGGAGTTATAGCTGCTGGCCTACATCACAGCCACAGCAACGCCAGATCTAAACTGCATCTGCAACGTACACCACAGCACACAGCAACACTGGATCCTTAACCCACTGAGCTAGGCCAGGGATCAAACCCGCAACCTCATGGTTCCTAGTGGGATTCGTTTCCACTGCGCCACAATGGGAACTTTTTCTTTTTTTAATAAACCACATTTATGCCACATATCCTAAAGCACATCTTCTTAGCCTCCTCAATGTCATATTCCTTTTTGCTCTTTAGAACTACTGTGGTGATACTCCTTCCTATCGAAATGAATATTTAAAGCTTGTTTCAGATATATATTTGATCTCCTTCAGTGTCATTTTCCCTCTTTTCATTCATGGTACTCAAATTGCTTCCCAAATGTATATTGTTGGCAAAGTTTGCTTCTGAATCCAAAGACCTGTATATAGTCCTTTGGATCCTAAAACAATTCCCGGTAATGTGAGGAGGAAGTGATGAATTGTGTTTATGTATAGAAAATTAGATTAAGGTCTCAGAACTGACATGTGAAGTATCTTCGTTTTTGGCTGATGGTCAGTCCCACTTATTTTTCTTGCTCTCAGATTTAAAATAAATGAATCAAATCAGTTTTCAAAATTTCCAAAGCCGTGATCTCCTTGTATAAGCCTTTAACTCTGTCAAACGCTTCTTAGTTTGGAGAGATACAGCATCTTTAGATATGTCACTTGTATTTTGCAAGAAACTTTGCTTTTTGCCATCAAAGAAATGTGTGTTTTGAGAAACATGTTGTGCTGAGAACAGGGTTTAATTTAGATGGGCTATCGCAGATACTTAATATTTTGCAGATATAAACTAATTCTTAGGTCAATTGAAGTCACGTAAAAATGTGTGCAGAAAAGTTTAACTTTTATACAATATACGTTACAACTTAAAAGAAAAAAGTATTTCTCGAACCTAAGGCCAGAACTTTCTCTGTGACATATTTTATTGTACTTTGGAAAGCAGTTAACATTCATGATAAAATGCTTGAGCAATTTTCTGACAGCTTTTCAAGAAATTAAAATCTTTACTGGGAATATTTCCTCACTCACTGATACTCAAATTTATAAAGAGATTAGTAATCTTTAACGAGATAATTCTCTAAAAAAATGATTGTTAAACCAAAGATTATTTTTTTTTCTTACAAAATAGTTCTATCTAGATGGAATCTTTGAATCTACTTACCCAGAATTCTCTTATTTGGTTTAAACTAAAGATTTGACATATGTAATCAGCTTATATGACAAATTGTTTTAACAAGCTAGATAAGGTCTCAATACTTGCCAACATTCATAGCTTGGAGCAATTAATAAAACCATATAGTAGAATTCTTATATGGCTCACGAAAAAGTTGGTAATAAACTAGCTTGAGAAAGACTAAACTTTCATTATAGGTCTAACTTAAGAAGCTATTATCTGAGAATTTCAAATATGGAGAAATTAAAATTCAATACCATTTACTCATAGACACATAAGATATCATATGTAAAGTAAATAATTCAAATAGAACTATGCAAAACATGCCCAATCAATTGATTTGATCATTGTTCTTAAATTAAACAAAACAACTTTAGTTTAGATATAAATTTGTAGTTACTAGACCATTATAAATATTATAGATGTTTAAATTTGGGGAGAGCTTTAATTTGGGAAGCTAACAATATCTAAAAGATCTTGGAACATGTCTAGAAGGGCTTCAGAGAAAATTTACGAGCCACATATAAAAATAGTCACAGAGTTCCCGTTGTGGCTTAGAGGAAATTAATCTGACTAGCATCCATGAGGACGCAGGTTCACTCCCTGGCTTTACTCAGTGGGTTATGAATCCAGCGTTGCCCTGAGCTGTGGTGTAGGTCACAGATGGGGCTTGGATCTGGCGGCTGTAGCTATGGTGTAGGCTGGCAGCTCCAACTCTGATTCGACCTCTAGCCTGGGAACCTCCACATGCCATGGGTGCAGCCCTAAAACAACAAACAAACAAACAAATCACAATTTTTTTTTTTTTTGCATTTTAAGGCGGCACCCGTAGCATATGGAAGTTCCCAGGCTAGTGGCTGAATCAGAGCTGTAGCTGTCAGCCTATGCCACAGCCACACAGGATTCAAGGCGCACCTGCGACCTATACCACAGCTCACAGCAATGCCAGATCCTTAACCCACTGAGCAAGGACAGGTATCAAACCTGCATGCATCCTCATGGTTACTGGTGGGATTCATTTCCACTGAGCCATGACGGGAACACCCACAATTTGTTTTTGATCACAAACAGTGATGCCAAACAAGATTATTTACTGTATTAAGAAAATTGGGCTTCAAATGAGTTTTGGCTGACCTCCAATGGGATTTACTGTTACCAAGCAGAGATAAACCACTGTCGAGGGTACTCATATCAACTTGCTACTGGTCTTCAGGTTGTTCTGAATTGAGGGATCACACACATTTTGACTTATGCCGCTAGCTTTGGGATATGTGTTTAGCATTTTAAGGTAATTATGGCAAAGACGACAATCACTTGAATCTTTCCATCTGCTTATTTCCAAGCCAATATTGTTAACATATATTTGATCATTGGCATGGAGTTACAGGGGGACTATATTCTCTATGGTGTATGTAAGTTTTTAATCTATTAAATACTATTGAATATTTCTCAAATGAAGAACTTCATTATGCTAGATATCAGAATATCACAATTTGAGGGTTGAGAACTGTACATTTTCAATATAATTGAGACTATAATCAAAACTGAAAAGCAATCAAGTATTATAAAATTACTAGTGTTTTCTTCAAAACAAGTAAAATTAAAATTATCTTTTTTCTGGAGGCAGATTTGTGACTATGGCATAGCATTCTTCCTGTATAGAGAAGCTCATGCTTTTCATATCCTAAAACTATGAAGGAAATGCTGAACAAAAACAACAAATATTAATGGCAATGTCAATTGCTCCTGGAAAAGAAAGGGATGTGGTCTTTGGTCAAAAACTCCAAAATGGGAAGAGAAGGAATACGGCCAACTTGCTTCTAAATTCTTGATGAACTCAGGCAAGGTACTTTCTACTTCTTTGTTCTCTTTTAGAAGTGGAGATGCTCATCATGACTGACTTCACTGCTGGCCAAGTTATAAAATATAGACGCCACTTTTTAAAAAGGAAAGCATCAAAATTATTTAAGAAAGTCACTGCTTTCGTGTGTCAGTAGCAGATACACTTAACCCTGAATAAAACAGCAAATCTTCTTCGTTCCATCCTATTTTCCTGGAAAAAAAGGATAGAGTGAATAAAATTATAGAACTGAGCTAACAATTCAATGCAGCCAGTCAAACTTTTTAAAATTTCTGACTATTCCTTTCAGGACTCAAGTGGCTAGTGATGCTCAACATCCAGTTGTCCTATAAAGGACTTTGTTTCTTTCATATTGAACAGTATGTGTAATTTTTTCAAAAAGAGCATGTAATAAAACTGCTCAGTGTATGAACAAAATAACCACACCTGGGTTTTATGGCACATATTCTAGAAGGATAGAGGTAGGAGGGAGAGAAACCTTGTTTAAAGAGCTTAATGTTACAGATGAAAGTGAGATCCATTGCAGAAAAGCAGCATAGTAAAATTAGCAAATATAAACACTTATGTCTTTAAAAATAAGCCTGAAAGATCGTAAAGAATGCTTGTACTTTAAAGTACAAATAATTTAGGATTCAATATAATACATCTAAAATTCAAACTTATCATAGTGTTTAGATCACTCAAGTCCATTAGGATTATTTTAGTAATCCTAAATGGCTGTGTACTTTGCAGTGTCCCACAGATGTTATGCTCACTTAAGTTTGTAAATAGAAAAATTTGTAAAGTGTAATAGCATCAATCAGGGAATTATTCACTTATGGGGAGTGGTCACTGAGACCCGGAGACAGGCTATTTATCTGATGAATATAACCTGCCATTTATCCTTAGATTTTCTGAGATTCTTTCACTCACTGTAATAAACTCCATCTCAGGCTTTTAAGTCTGATTCAAAATCCACTTGCATAGGGAGGTTCTGTCACTAACCAAAGCCTTTGCAAGGCTGAAGGATAACTTGAAATAGGTTTGTATATGTAAATTATAGGGAAATTATTTCTCAACTTTCATATCCAATCATAGCACAGAAATGTCTGTTTTTTGAAACTGGACGACAACCGTACACCAAGGAAGTACAGTGTGAAGAATAAAAAAATTTCAACTTGTACATTATAGAAGAGGTAAAACACAGAAATAGCTGGAAAATCCATGTTCTATTTAGGTCCTTTTCTTTCTACAGTTATAGAATACCTATAATTGGGAGTTCCCATCGTGGCACAGTGGTTAACAAATCCGACTAGGAACCATGAGGTTGCGGGTTCGGTCCCTGCCCTTGCTTAGTGGGTTAACGATCCGGTGTTGCTGTGAGCTGTGGTGTAGGTTGCAGACGTGGCTCGGATCCCGTGTTGCTGTGGCTCTGGTGTAAGCCGGCGACTACAGCTCTGATTCGACCCCTAGCCTGGGAACTTCCATATGCCACAGGAGTGGCCCAAAGAAATAGCAAAAAGACAAAAAAAAAAAAAAAGAATACCTATAATTGATTTTATAATGATTACCAAGTACAAACCCTCTTGGAAATCTTATGATGTAAAGATAGAAAGAGGCAAATATGTATACTTTAATAAAAAAAAGTTTGATTAAAGTATATTGATAAAATAAAATATTCATGGTTTTAGTTTATTTTGTTGAATTTATTAATAATCTTTATATATATTTATATATGTATGGCTTTGAGCAAAGACAAAAGAAATACTCTAATTCGTCCCTGATCATACAGTTGTTATAAGAATCAGCTAGTCTACTATTTTCCCAGCAGCAGAAAGACCAGTCTTTTCAATAATACATTTCTTTCTGTACAGTTTAAAACTCCATACTTGTGGGCTTAGCTATGTACAGAGAAAAAGAGGTCACTTTTCAACTAGCAATGAACTTTTATATTACAGGAATGTGAGTCATTTTTTTCTTAACCTAAGTATATATACTCATACATAATATGTATATAATTTACCCTGTACCACTTTATTAGTTTAACATATAAATTTTAGGGTTTCTTTTGTCCATTCTATTACAAAGTGAATAAAAATTTTATGGTTGCACTGAAAGACCATGCAATTCAATTTTGCCTATGTTTCCCAATAGTGCTCAAAATAAAAAAACAAAAATTTATATATATATATAAAAATATTTCACTACCAAACCCATTAGTCCTATCAAATGTAAACTTTTAATAATTTAAAGGACCAATACATGATCTTAATAAATTGAAGTTAATTCTCAGTATTTTAATAAAATAAAGGAATTTTGTACTGATATGTAAATGGTCTTGCAGCTTCCCCATAGGTTCTAGGTAGACTGAACAATCCCTTTCTTACACCATTCCTGATGCACCATCATATGTCACCAGCATGTTAATTATAATACCACATTGATTAGCACTGTTGATTCCTTCCAAACAAGGTGGGATCTGTTAGAAATTAAACATCACAACTCATTTTGGTACTATAGGTATTATACTCAAGAAAGGCATAACAGGCAGCATGGATCCATTTTAGAGTTTTCGCTTTTGTTTTTGTTTTCTGTTCTCAAGTCTCTCTGGAGGCCCTGACCCATTTAATGTATGATCTTTATTAAGTTCTTCTTAAATGCATCTCCAGTGTTAAAGATACAAAAGACCTCCACTTTAGGTCATTCTCTTAACTTGGGTTATTTACAGAAGTTGGTTATTAGGTATCTTCCAGTTGTGTTCCAGTCATCCACCACATTTGTGGGATGTGTTAGGCACAAATGATTTCTAAGGGACTTCTTTGAGAAGAAGCAGATGCTCACTGATCATGGGAAAGGTCAAGGAAACAGACAAATAAACAAACAATGCTCATAGACATTCAGCCTGACCCCTGCTTGCTATCACCAGGTCTGTACTTTTTTCAGCACTTTAAAATAACAAACTTTCTATCTAAGGGCTTTGTTAGTCACCACATGCCTTAAGATTTACTAACCATTTAGTTACAATACACATAGAGCAAAGTTTGTGTTCCCAAGCAGACATGATGCTATAGTGTATTTATTTTTTTTTAATTAACACCACAGTAAACTACCAACTACAGTGAAGACACAGAACACACTGGCAACTCCAAATCAAGTTGTGGTTTACAAATCATTATTCAAATAATAATAATAATAATAATAAATGAAAGTGAAAACCTCACTTCTAGACTTAAGTCAGAGCTCCAAGTCAGCCTTATAGGAATTTTAAGATAGGCAATTAATGAGTGGTTATACTTTTCTAGAAATGAGAAATACTGTAAGCCTTTCCCTACAATGATTGCTTTGAACCTATTTGTTTTTCCCAAAAGCATGCAGGGACTATTTTCAGATGCTTGATTATGGCAAGAAGGAAGAAAAGTAATGATTTTTGGTGCAATACAAGCAATTTGTAGAATCGAGCATACAATTTTGCATAAAACATTGCAGGTTAAAATAATATTGTAGGTTTCAAGCCATTGCATTACAGTTGAATATTTGTCACAATTAGGTTTTGTAAAATTTAAAACTCTAAGTTTTGAAGTGAAGCAATAAAACTAAATTCTTAAATGATGACTTTTACCTTCATACAGCACAGAATAGCTATTTTTATTTGGGTTGAAAAAGTTATTTACAACTAACATTGATTGAGTCTTGGTAAAAGTCCAATAACACATGAAGAGAAATATCCCCTCAGCTTTCTGAAAGATGGATGAACATGTTTGAGGTTCCAGATAGTCACAACAATGGCAATCCTAGTTTCCTACCATGGCCAAGCATACAGTGTGTTCTTTAACCTAATTCAAAATTGAAAGCACCAAAATACAATTTAGAGCTATAAAATGGGATTTGCTATTTAATCCTCCCTAATCAATGATTAACAATTTAGATGCAGAGAAACAGCTAATGAGAGAAATTTTGATTGGTGCTCTTCAGTAGCTCACTTGAGTTGCCTTTTTAAAATCAGAGTTTTGTTTCCATTGAATCCAAGAACTCTTCATAAAATAGAGAAATACATATATCAAAGGAATTAAGTAAAAGTAGGTTAAAAATAAATAATCTTACAACAACATTTTAAATCCTTTAATGATTTAAAGAAAGGAAGACATAGAACACTGAATGCTAAACAAGTCTTTTGAACTTCTCTTGAGATCTTTAGATATAGATTTAATAGCATATGTATATATATATATTTTACATTTTGCATGTAGGCCAGAGCTGTCTAAAATATTTCTTCATAGTTGGCTATAGGGATCTATCAGGAGATAGAATAAAATAAGATCTGAGAATACTCTCAGTTTATTAGAGTATTTCTTTCTGCTTTGACAATCAGCAGGGATCATAAATTTGAAGCAAATCGTGGCTTTTCTGCCTCTGGGTCTGTACTTAAGACTGAGGAAGGCTCTCTCTGATGAGCAGCTGCTGGTGGAGGGGGTGCCGGGGGGACTCCTCGGTTGGGGGGAATGGCTCCCGACGACATCTGTCGGAACAGGGTGACTCGTTGGGGGACAGTGCCCCTGCCCCCTGCCTGCAGGCCCGAGCCATGGACAGTGGTCACAGGTTGAGGGATGGAGGCCAGGGACTCACCCACAGTGGGATGTGGTCTGGAAATCAGGGTGGAGACCTCATGGGGCAGCGAGGGCTGCGAGGCTGAAAGGGGCCTGACTTCTCGGGTCAGGCTGGTGTTGTGAAGCGCCTGAGTGCTCTTGTGCACTTCATTTTTCGGTGTGGAGCTGCCAGGTGTCTGTGGCTGTTGGAGCTGCTGCTGGGTCTGCGGTGGCTGGGACTGCTGTACCTGTTGCTGCTGCTGCTGCTGCTGCTGGATGAGTGACAGCTGGGAAGCGGTGGGGGAGGCATAGTGGAAAGTTCGAGTGGCTAGCGGGCTCTGTACAGGAGGGCTGCAGACCGCAGTGGTGTAGGAGCAGGGGGAGAGAATGGCTGACGGTTGAGGGGTCTGTGTGCTGGGACTGGGGGAATGCAGGTTGCTATGAGACAGACTGGTAGCTGTGTACACTGGCGGAGATTGTGTCCTCATGCGAGAAGTTGGAGTAGTAGTTGAAGACGTGGAATTCAGGGCTGTCATTTGAGGATAACTGATGGGAGCGATTGCCTGCACCATCTCCCTGTCGTGTTTCACAATCTGCTTCAGGATCTCATTCTCCTGATTGTTGAAAACACCAGTGTTCAGATCCTTCTGGAACTTTTGTAAAAGAATTGAATTTTTCTTTCCTGTCAGTGAAAGAAAGATAGGCACTTAGAAAGTCTACAGGACAACAGAAAGACTGATGGCAACTCCAAATGACAGTGGTTCCTGCAAACAGAACTATGGCAGCGTTTCATAAGAGACTTAAGAGCCAAGTACTCACCTTCATCTTTTTATATTTTTCATTGAAATATAGTTGATTTACAATTTTGTGCTATTTTCAGGTGTGGAGCAAAGTGATTCAGTTTTATATATACATTCGGTTATATATATATATTCTTTTTTACATTCTCTTTTATTATAGGTTATCACAAGGTATTGAATATAGTTCCCTGTGCTATATAGTAGGTCCTTGTTGGTTATCTATTTTATATATAGTAGTGTGTATTTTAATCCCAAACTCCTAATTTATCCCCTTCTTTCCCTTTTGGTAACCATAAATTTGTTTCCTATGTCTATGAGTCTATTTCTGCTTTCTAAATAAGTTAACTTGTATAATTTTGTCTTTCTCTGTCTGGCTTACTTTACTTAGTATGATCATTTTTAGGGCCATCCATGTTGCTGCAAATGGCAATATTTCATTCATTTTTACCGCCGAGTGATATTCCATTGTGTACATACACTACATCTTCTTATCGATTCATCTGTTGATGGACACTTAGGTTCCTTCCATGTCTTGGCTATTGTAAATAGTTCTACTTTGAACACTGGGGTGCATGTTATCTTTTCAAATTGAAGAATAAAAAGCACATGGTTATCTCAATAAATGCAGAAAAAACTTTTGATAAAAAACAACATTCATCTATGACAAAAACTCTCCAGAAAGTGAACATAGAGGGACGCTCACAACATAATAAAGCCCATATATGACAACCCCACAGGTAACATCATACTCAATGGTGAAAAGTCAAAAGCATTTCCTCTAAGATCAGGAACAAGATAAGAATGCCCCTTCTCATCACTTATTCAACATAGTTTTGAAAGTACTAGCCACAGCAATCAGAGAAGAAAAAGAAATAAAAGGAATCTTAATTGAAAAAGAAGTAAAACTATCACTATTTGCAGATTACATGATACTATACATAAAAAACCCTAAAGACATTATGAAAAACCTACTAGAGCTCATGAATGAATTTGGTAAAGTTGCAGGATACAAAGTTAACATACAGAAATCTCTTGCATTTCTATACACTAACAACATAAGATTAGAAAGAGAAATTAAGGAAACAATCCCATTTACCATAACATCAAAAAAAACAAAACAAAAAAAAAACCTAGGGATAAATCTACCTAAGGAGGCAAAAGACCTGTGTTCCAAAAACTATTAAGATGATGAAAGAAATTGAAAATAATACAAACAGATGGAAAGAAACACCACGTCCTTGGATTGGAAGAATCAATATTGTGAAAATGACTATATTACCCAAAAGAGTCTACAGATTTAATGTGATTTCTATCAAGTTACCAATGGCATTTTTCACAGAACTAGAATAAATAATTTTAAAATGTGCATGGAAACACAAAAGACCCCAAATAGCCAAAGCAATCTAAAGAAAGAAAAATGAAGCTGGAGGAATCAGGCTCTCTGACATCAGACTACACTACAAAGACTCAGCCATCAAAAAAGTATGGTACTGGCCCAAAAACAGAAATATAGATCAACTGAACATTATAGAAAGCCCAGAAATAAATTCATACACCTACGGTCAATTAATTTATGAGGCAAGAATATCCAATAAGTCTCTTCAATAAATGATGCTAGGAAAACTAGACAGCTACATGTAAAAGAATGAAATTAGGACACTCTCTAACACCATACAAAAAAATAAATTCAAAATGGATTAAAGACCCAAATGGAAGACCAGGTGCTTTAAAACTCCTAGAGGAAAACATAGGCAGAACACTCTGACATACATCACAGTAATATCTTTTTGGATCCTCCTCTACACTAATGGAAATAAAAACAAAATAAAATAAAATAAAACAAAATAAAATAAAAGCAAAAATTAAACTTAAGTCTATGAACAATAAATGTTGGAGAGGTGTGGAGAAAAAGGAACCCTCCTACACTGTTGGTGGGAATGTAAATTGGTACTATGGATAACAGAATGGATGTTCCTTATAAGACTGAAAATAGAGCTGCCATATGATCCTTCAGACCCACTCCTGGGCATACATCTGGAGAAAACCATAATTAGAAAAGATACAAGTACTCACCTTTAGACACCAAATAGCAACGTGGCTCCTGCCTCTTATGTTTCTTGCATCTTTCTGATAAATCTTACCTTCTACACAAATCAAGCTGAAAAGTCTGTAATATGGCAAAAGCTATCTTACAGAAGAAATGGAGATATTTGCATGAGGGCTACCTTAGGAGAGAAAAGGGCATTTGGATCAGGATAGGCCTGAAATCAAGATTTCTCAAGAAAGGACAATGGAACGCTTTCTGTGACAGGAAATCTACCCAAAGCTTTAGGTAGATTTATTTTATTTAATCCTCAACTCTTTGAAGTAGATGTGCTCATTATCTCATTTCACCCAAAGGAGATTGGAACATAAGAAGGTTAAGAGTAATGTCCAGAAAGCATGGTTAATAAGTGACAGAGCTGGGAAAGGAAATCAGTAGATGTGATCATAGATTTACTACAGACTATGAACCAGCCATATCTGTATCATGAGAGTGTTGGCTGGAAATGAAGTCTTCTGGGCTTTGCTCACTCTCTGAACCAGATGCTGCCTTTTACTATGATCCCCAGGTAATTCTTATATGCAGGTTTGAGAAGCAAAGGCCTTTACTTTTGACCAGTGCCCCCCACCAGTGATTCTCTAACTTACCTGCATATTTTTCTTATTTATGGAGCCTTAAAAGTTACTGATTTCCATCTGTACCCTAAGAACTAAATGGGAATAATCAGACATGGGTCCATATTTCAGTATTTTAAAAGCAAATTCCCCTCAGGGAATTCTTGATTTACAATGTTGTGAGTGTCTTTTCTTTCTTTCTTTTCTTTTTCCTTTTTTTTTTTTTTTTTTGAGCTCAAAGTAGGATCCTCAGTTCCCAGACCAGGGACTGAACTGTGAAAGTGCCTAATCCTAACCACTAGGCCACCGGGGAACTCTCTCCAGGAGATTCTTATGTGCAGCCAGACTGAGAACTATTTCATAACCTTTCCTCTTCTGAAAGACTGTTGTCAGGATCAAGGAGCATAACATATGGCAAGCTCTCTGATCCCTCTAGACCCTCAATAAGCATTACCTCTCCTTTCTGCCATTGTGTTTGGGGTGGTTTGCAACAAGAAGACATTCTCTGGCAAAACAACAATTAGAATCAACTGTAGGTTGGGAGTTCTTGCAGTAGCTCAGCTGAAACAAATCTGACTAGTATCCATGAGGATGGAGGTTTGATCCCTGGCCTTACTCAGTGGGTTAAGGATCCAGCATTGCTGTGAGCTGAGGTGTAGACTGTGAGATCTCATGTTGCTGTGCCTGTGATGCAGGCCAGGGGCTACAGCTCTGATTCGACTCCCAGCCTAGGAACTCTATATGCCATGGGTGTGGCACTAAACACACAGACACACAGACACACACAGACACACACTCACAAAGAATAAAATTGTAGGTGGATGAGAGAGTGGAAATTCAATGACTTTTAATGATATCATCAATAAAATAATACCCAAGGAAATATGGTAACTGGAAAGTAAATCTTTTTGCCATATAATTAAATAAAGTATCACATGTAAAGTAAAAGGAAGAGGAGTTCCCTGGTAGTTCAGTGGGCTGAGGATCTAGCATTGTCACTGCTGTGGTGCCAGCTTAATCTCTGGCCCAGGACTTCCACATGCCATAGGCACAGCCAAAAATAAATAAATAAATAAAGCAAGGAATATTTTTTTTGTCTTTTGTCTTTTTTTTGTTGTTGTTGGTGTTGTTGTTGCTATTTCTTGGGCCGCTCCCGTGGCATATGGAGGTTCCCAGGCTAGGGGCTGAATCGGAGCTGTAGCCACCGGCCTACGCCAGAGCCACAGCAACGCGGGATCCGAGCCGCGTCTGCAACCTACACCACAGCTCACAGCAACGCCGGCTCGTTAACCCACTGAGCAAGGGCAGGGACCGAACCTGCAACCTCATGGTTCCTAGTCGGATTCATTAACCACTGCGCCACGACGGGAACTCCAGCAAGGAATATTTTTGAATGGAAATGTATGCTATAATTTACTTGGCTGCTGGGAAAGGCCATCATTTTGAATGACTACCAAAATGAATAGTTACCTCTCTCCTTAAAGAATTTTCCTGATTTTCCAAAGAACAAGACTTATATTAGGAGAAAATATAGTGTTTACTTAGCATATTTTCTTAACTAACTGTAGTATATAAAATCATAAACAATGGCCACAAAACTGAGAAGGATATTTCTTTGTGATATGTGAGCAGTCAACATTTCATAATCTCAGTATCTGGGACCTTGTAGAAAAATACTATAACTTTTTGTTTTGTTTTGTTTTTTATTGCTACACCTGAGGCATATGGAAGTTCCCAGGCCACGGGTTGAATTGGAGCTGCAGCTGCTGGCCTACACCACAGTCATAGCAACACCAGATCCAAGCTGCATCTGTGACCTTTGTTGCAGCTCAAGGCAATGCCAGATCTTTAACCCACTGAGCAAGGCCAGGGATCAAACCCACATCCTCATGGATACTAGTCAGATTCTTAACCCAGTGAGAGCCACAATGGGAACTTCCTTAGGAGAACTTTTTTTTTTTTGGTCTTTTTGTCTTTCCTAGGGCCAAGCACGGCATATGGTGATTCCCAGGCTAGGGGTCTAATCAGAGCCGTAGCCACCGGCCTACGCCAGAGCCACAGCAATGCGGGATCCAAGCGGTGACTGCGACCTACACCACAGCTCATGGCAACGCCGGATCCTTAACCCACTGAGCAAGGCCAGGGATTGAACCCGCAACCTCATGGTTCCTAGTGGATTCATTAACCACTGCGCCACGACAGGAACTCCCCTTACTAGAATTTTTAATGCTAGAATCTTGTGAGGATTAAAAATGCAAATGCTGGTGCTCACTAGCAGTTTTATTGGCTACATTATTGACTCCAAACCATTTCATGCAAACTTTCTTATGAAAAATTTACTGCAGTAAGTTAGATGATAGTGATGCTCAATCAGATGAACAGAAATCCTCTTTTGAAATATCCTGATTTTGATGCTTTTGCTCAAGATGTCTAGCTGACTTAGGGAAAAACTCATATGCTCAGAAATGAGCCACTGGATCTACCATGAACACTCACATACCATGGAGAGTGAAGTTATCTTCAAATTAAGTAAAGATGTTTTCAGGTGTACTCACTTCTTTTCTAAGCACTGTCTCCTGGACACTCCATCCTGTTACATCTCTAAGTTATCAGTATGATTTCTAGTATGTGCCTTATGTCTAATGGTAATGTCCAATACTACCTTTACCTCTCCTAACCTTAAGATCCTTATGCAGTCTGCTATCCTACCACTATAGAAAAAAAGAAAGCTGTAAAGTACAGAAGAGAAGCTGATATAATCATACATCAATCAAAAGTCCTCACCTTTAATAAGAATGAAGCCATTGAAGTACCTCTTTGTTTATTTTCCAGTGATTTCCCAACCCCATCTTTTGAGTTCATTGATTCCTTCATCCCTCCCTAACTCTCTTCAACAATATTCATTGTGTACTAGGTACTGTGAATGTAATAGTGAATTAGACATGATCTTTACATTCATAAAGCTTAGCGTTTAAAGAGCAATTTAAATAATTAAAGCAGTGCTGCGATGGAGGAACTTCCCAGGGATTTGGGGGAACATGTCTGGGGTACTCAGCCTATTAAGGGGGTAGAAGGTCATAGAAGGTTTCTACAGGGAAGTGTTGTCTAAACTGAGATGTGAAGGGCAGTCGAGTTCAGCAGGGAAAGGGGGCAGTGGAGGGCAGGGTAGGGGAGAAGGATCTGGGTGTGGAAAATGAATACATACCATCCTCTGACATAAGAATGTTCCAGCATATCTTGGGAAGTTAACAGCAAGAACAATATGATCTAACTTTACTATGGCGATTATTCAAATCTTAAACTAGTATAACTAATAAAGTTTAACTTGTATATTTTTATTGGAGAGCAGAGAAGATTTTAAAATAAGTTGATGCTGGCGAAGTAAAGCATCTAAGTGGGCACTTCTATTAAGGCTTTTTCTGCTTGAGTCTGTATTACAAACATTCCAAAAAGTTCATATTGAGACAATTAAAATGCACAAGTTTTCAATTCTTAACATAAAAATATATGTTGAGTTGATCCTTAAGAATTAAAAAAAAACCTTATGATAAAATTTAGTTTGTAATGTAGACTCATATTATTGTATTTTTAGTTCTATTTTAATGCTATCTAGAATTCTTATCTTCTTTTTTACCTTAAGATTCAAATTGTTTTGGTATCACTGGGGAAATCGGATTGCGTGGCTAGTAAAAATAGAGATGAATAAACAAACCTAGAATACTTAGAAGAGAAAGTTAGATAAAGCCTCAGATCTTTCTAGAGGGGAGAGCTCATTGCTATTTCTAAGCTAACTAATAAGCGATCTATAAACTAGCATTTGGGGCTTATGATTGTATATATATAACAGTCTGCCAGATTAAAACTGAATTGTGCGCAAAAAAAACTAAGCAGAGTACCTATCCGATCTAGTCGGTCAATGGCAACTGTCTCAAAGGCTCTTCTCATCATTGGATATTCCTCCAGGACCTCATTGAAATTGTCCACAGAAAGTGAATAAAGACGACAATATGTATCAGCTCGAACACTAGCAGTGCGCCGTCCCTTGGTCAGCAGGCAAATCTCTATAAAAACAAGAAAGAAAGATTTGTTTGGTAATTTTTTTTAAAAGGCCATTAAAACCTACCACAATTAAAAAGTCTCTTAACATGAGAAACCAATGATAAGCAATATTTCCATCTTCTGTTAACTAAAAGTATCCAATTGTTAATACTCAATCTTAGAAGTCTTTTTTTTAGAACAATTAAGGATTTTGGTTCAAAGAGAAGGCTGAAATAAATTTATCTTCCTCCAGCTCCATTCCAATATTCCTGAAGTAACAACAACAACCAAAGAAAATGCAGAAAAAAGAATAATAAATCCAAAATGTAGTTGAAACAGGAAAAAACAACACTCAGAAGTTTTATGAATTTTGGAAGGCAGAGAGCAGATGGTTTTATATAGACAGAAACCGAAGTGAGTCCCCAAATCACTGGCTTAGAAAGTTCTATGATCAAGCAAAACTGGATTACAGGTTCAGATATATGCATTATAGGCATGCTTTATGTAGTCCACATATTCCCAATAAGATCAGTGTAAAAACTATATTCCACATGCACAGAGGGCTTTTTATTTAAGTAATTTCTAAAGAAAATCCTTTATTGAAATTTTGAGTCCAATATATGGTAAGCAAACATTTGCAAATTTGGATTTTCTTATTAGCTAGCCAAATAAATGATAAAAGCAATGACTTTCTATTTCATTTCCCAAAATTTATTCATGAAAATCCCGTAGACTTTACTTGTTTAAAAAATTTAGAAATAACTGAAAAACTTTGCTTCAAAATAACCTATTCGAAAAAAGGAATGGCAGAAGTATTCCTGAAATGTACAGTCCTTTAACAAAAGGAAATAAAGCAAAATACTTATTGAAAGGGGCCGCGTTCATACTCCTCTGAATTCATTTAAGGAATTTCAGTTCATGTTGGTCAACACTGTGAGCGAATCATGTTGTGGACACTATGTACTTGATGTTACGGCTGGAAACAGGAGTCAAACACAATACCTAATTTCTTTTTTTTTCTTTCTTTCTTTTTTTTTTTTTTTTTTCTTTTAGGTCCATACCTGCGGCATATGGAAGTTCCCAGGCTAGGGGTTGAATCAGAGCTGTAGCTGCTGGTCTATACCACACCCAAAGCAACACCAGTTTCAAGCTGCATCTGTGACCTACACCACAGCTCACGGCAACGCCAGATCCTTAAGCCACTGAGAGACGCCAGGGATCAAACCCACGTCCTCATGAATGCTAGTCAGGTTCTTTTCTGCTGAGCCACAAGGGGAACTCCCATAATACCTACTTTTGTATTACTTATATGCTGGTGATAAAAAGGAAAAGTTCATTTTAATTAAGAATTCATTTAAATGCAATCTGGTAACAGTAATACAGAAAGCAGGCATGCTGGGAGTACTAAAGAAGTGCATCTGAACCAATCTGGCAATTGAGACGATTTTAGGAAATGCTCCCTAAGCCACCAATTATGTTGCTATTGTTCATGCTGGCAAACATGTTTCAAATTTAATAAATGATATTGTGGTGGACCCAAGATGGAAGAGAAGGAAGACCCTGAGCTCACCTCCTCCCTTAGGCACACCCAAATCACTACTATTTATAGATCAACTATTGATAAGAATGCCTGAAGACTAGCAGAAAAGATCTTCTACAACTAAAGATATCATGAAGGAACCACAATGAGACAGGCAGGAGAGGTAGATGTACTGTATAGTCAAGACCCACATCCCTGGGTAGGTGACCCACAAACAAGAGGATAATCACAATTGCAGAGACTCCCCTTAAAGAGAGAGGGGTCTCAGCCCCACACAGGGCTCCCTGGCTTGGGGGTCCTGCACAGGAAGGTGATGCCCAGAAAATCTGACTTTAAGGCCAGTGGGGCTACATTTAGAGGGTTGTAGGAGAGACTCTGATCCTTAAAGGCACCTGTGAAACCTCACACCTTCCAACCAGCAGCACGGAAGCAGTCATTTGAAGGAGCCTGGGTCAGACTTACTTGCTGATTTTTAGATCCTCCTAGATTGGCAGGAGGCAACTGGGACATACCCTGAGGACAAAGGTGCTGGTGGTAGCCAGTTTTAGGAGCTCATTATACCAGGAGAACACAGGTGCTGACAAGCACTGTTCTGGAGTCCTCCCTCTGCTCTCAATACCAGAACCCAGCCCCACCTACCAATGGGCTACCACCAGCCCCAGGACCCTCTAGGCCATGCAGCCAGCCATGCTGGGACCCAACCTCTCCCACCAGCAGCCAGCAGCCTACATACTAGAAGGAATAAAAAGTACATTTTATGGGAGCTCCCTTTCTGGTGCAGCAGAAATAAACCCAGCTAGTATCCATGAGGATGCAGGTTCGATCCCTGGCCTTGCTTAGTGGGTTAAGGATCCGGCGTTGCTGTGAGCTGTGATGTAGGTCGAAGATGCCAACGAAGATCATGCGTTGCTATAAGCTGTGGTGTAGGCCAGAAGCTGTAGCTTTGATTCGATCCCTAGCCTGGGAACTTCCATATGCCCCTGGTGTGGCCCTAAAAAGCATAAAAAAAAAAAAAAAAGTACATTTTATGAGACAGAGGACTGGATCAACAAACTGGAAGACAGAGTAGTAAAAAAATCATTGGAGAATGAAAGCCAGTGGTGTGGCAGAGTTTGTAGATTTGAAGTTTCTCTTTAGGGTGAACAGGTGGCAAGTTTATCCTCATAATTCCGTAAATGACAGAATGAGGAGGGCTGTACTCCAAGGTTACCAACACCTTACCTATTCTTTTGTTTGTTTGTTTGTTTTTTGTTTTGTCTTTTTAGGGCTGCACTCACAGCATATGGAGGTTCCCAGGCTAGGGGTCAAATTGGAGCTGTTGCTGCCTGCCTACGCCAGAGACAAAGCAACACTAGATCTGAGCCGCGTCTGCAATCTCCACCACAGCTCACGGCAACGCTGGATCCTTAACCCACTGAGCGAGGCCAGGGATCGAATCTTCATCCTCATGGATTCTAGTTGGATTCATTACCACTGAGCTACGAAGGGAACTCCTCACCTTACCTATTCTAATTCTTTTCCTAGTTCAGTTGCTTTAGGGAAGAACCACTGGCTTTTTTCTCCCCTCAGGAAAATAAATGTCTTGTTACAGGCTGTTCTGCAATGCGGAGAGAGGGGTGGAGAGTCCCTTGTACCACATACAGACCTTCTATAAGCCAGTTTTCCCCCTCACTTTTCAGTTGTCCGTTATCACACCATCTCTTAGCCAACAGCTTTTCTAGAGTTCCATCAGGAGATCTCTCTCCTTGGCCACAGTCCTCAGTTTATATATTCTAGGCCCCCTTTACTTTCCCTTCAGGTTTCATCTGTAAACACCAGGATAATTTAAAAAAATTTTTTTTTTTGTCTTAAACAACAGAAGTGTATTTTCTCACAGTTCTGGAGGCTGGAGGTCCAAAATCCGGAAGACAGTATGGTTGGGTACTGGTGAGAGGTCTCTTCCTGGCTTGCAGATGCCATATTCTCATGTGACAGGGAGAGACAGAGAGAGCTCTGATCTCTTCCTTTAAGAATCTGGTCCCTAATCCCATCAGGAAGACCCCGCTCTCATCACCTCATCTAACTCTAAATAAAATACCATCAAATTGGGGGTTAGGAATTCAACTTATTAAATTTGGGAGGTGGGGAGGAGACACGGACATTCGGTCCATAACACCATTCCTCTCTTCCTGAAATACAGTTTCTCCAGCTCTTAAAAAACAAAAACAAAAAACCCAGCTTTATTGAAGTATAAATGATATACCAAAGAAATACACATATGTATGTACACAATTTGATGAGTTTGGACATCTACATGTACCTCTGAAACCATCACCGTATCCCTGACCTACAAAAATTTTCTTAATTGCATGTTACAGAATACCTGAATAACACTGGCTTACCAAAAATAATTTATATTACAAAGCAAAAATCTGGGAGTAGGCAAGGCTAGGGGTGATTTAGCATCTCAGTGATGCTCAGACACTGTGTTAGCATGACTTTCTTTCTTGGCCAACCTCTCATAATCACAAATTGACACAGAAGAAACTACAAGCATTTATATCCTCATACAATAGCATCCAAAGAGAGGGAAAGACTTGCCTTCTACATTTCTGTTTCTTTATTGGGAATGACTTGCCTTCTACATTTCTTTTTCTTTATTGTGAAGGCAAAACATAATATTCCCTTACTACTTTTAATTTGGTCTCTGTAAAAGGAGGAGGTAAAGACATGTATTGAAGGTTATCTTAAGAAATGGATTTTTATTTACTTTTATGTATGCTTAAAAATTATCTGAACACTTTTCATAAGAAGCAGGTATTTCCTTGTTTTATATTTTAAAAAATGCATTTAAAAATTAGACAAAGGAGTTCCCTTCGTGGCTTAGTGGTTAACGAATCCAACTAGGATCCATTAGCATTCGGGTTTGATCCCTGGCCTTGCTCAGTGGGTTAAGGATCCGGCAATGCCATGAGGTGTGGTGCAGGTCCCAGATATAGCTCAGACATTGCTGTGGCTGTGGTATAGGCCAGCAGCAGCAGCTCCAATTCAACCCTTAGCCTGGGAACTTCCATATGCTGTGGGTGTGGCCCTAAAAAAAAAAAATAGAGAAAAATACAGCTGTCAATACTTATAGTCATTTTGGAGATAGGGTAAAAATAGATTTATTTCTGCATAGATATACATGTATTCATGTTTCCTCTAAATTATCTCTGCAAGTGATTTTCTGGCTTCTATCACCTGGAGTCCTCATATGATGGATATACAATATATATAGTTACATGGAATAGATATATGACATGGTATAGATCCCCGTAACTAATGAATTAGTTCAATACCGCTTTTGGTAAGAAAAGAAATCTTCCCAAAGAATGCATTTAAATAATATTTCAAGCCTATATAAAAAGTGAATAATGTGCCATGAGAGCTTACCCTCAAATTTCCATACATTGCCAACTCAGTAAAACTTCAGAGATGTTTAATGTCCAGCAAATCTTGCTTCTTCACTAAATTTTATTTAAAATGTAATGCACTTATGTAATTCTTTACCTTTTGTGAGTTTTGGAATCAAAACTGTTACTTCAATTTGGTTGACTTCTCGTCAACTAATGAAATAGAGTGCTATTTTGGTGATTTTCTGCAGCAGTCATGATTACCTGATGATTCCGCTGTATACACACATCCAATTTCTTAGGTTATTTTAGATTTTTTTTTTTGGAGTAGTACACAAAGTACTGGCTTGGGGGCTAGGAGTCCTAGGTTATAGTGTCAGACTGATTAATCTTGGCTGGGAAGATCTGGACCAACACTTATATTCTCTGAACCTTCTTCTATTCATCTGTAAAATGTAAAATTCAATTACATCTCTAGAGTTTTATCAACACTTAATCCATAACTTTAGACAGGTCATATTTTATATCTAAAGTTCCATTGATTTTTATATCTTTAGTGCTTCCATGGCATTTAGTACGTGCTTAATGTTTGCTGAATTGAATCACTGAACAAAATAGCAACATTTTCTACAAAATGTGTTTCAATCACCCATGAAAAAACTAAGGGCTAAATATAGATTACACTAGCAAAGTCCTTTCCAAAGTTATCTAATGCTGTGTTCATTCCTAACATTTCAGTCATTATCTCTCAGCATCTCCTCAATAATTTCCAAGTGAGAAATAGAACAAATGAGCGTATATTCATGAGAGCAGAAATAGTCACTGGTCAGTGTGAAAAACAATTCAAATACTTCCTTCTTTTAATGGCTCCATAATTTTTGTTTCCATCATGAACAGAAATTAACAATGCCACACACTTAGCAATGAGAAAAAGTAAGCATGATCATAGCAGTTTTAGATTTTATGAACTGAATTTCCAGATTTAATATAAATTAATTTCTCTTGATATTAAGTTTTTTGGGAATTACTTATTGACTAAAGAGAGTCATGAGTTAGTGTTACAGACTGAGTTTTTGTGTATTTACTTTGTGTGTGTGTGCGCATGCATGAGTGTGTGTGGGCAAAGCACAGAGGGAGAAAAACAATTTAGTCATCTCATACTATCCTTTAGGTTCCTTAGAAATTGTATATATATTAGTATATCACTATTTTTGTTTTCTTGTACTGTTTTCGAATTGTTTCTTAACTATTGACCTTATCTCCCTAGCTAATTAGGACATTTTAAAGACAACCATACAGTCACATTAATTTTTTTATTATTTTTTCTTTTTTGCTTTTTAGGACCACACCGTGGCATGTGGAGGTTCCCAGACTAGAGGTCCAATCAGAGCTGTAGCTGCTGGGCCTACACCACACAGTTCATGGCAACACCGGATCCCCGACCCACTGAGGGAGGCCAAGGATAGAACCCGCATCCTCATGGATACTAGTCAGATTCGTTTCTGCTGCACTACAATGAGAACTTCCAGTAACATTATTTTATCCCTCATAGTGACTGCAACTTTCAGTTCCTAACTCAGACAAACTTGTTTTCAAAGGCTTATAAATACATAAATGATAAGGGACAAACCAGAGGCTGACATTAAGTTCTAGTTTTTTTTTTGTTTTTTTTTTTTGGTCTTTTGTTTTTTTTGAGGGCCGCACCGCAGCATATGGAGGTTTCCAGGCTAGGAGTCTAATCAGAGCTGTAGCCGTTGGCCTATGCCACAGCCACAGCAACACCAGATCTGAGCCGCATCTGTGACCTCCACCACAACTCACGGAAACAACTGATCCTTAACCCACTGAGCAAGGCCAGGGATCAAACCCGCAACCTCATGGTTCCTGGTTGGATTCGTTTCCGCTGCGCCACAATGGGAACTCCTAAGTCCTAGTTTTAAGTTTTAGATAAAATATTATTGTTTTGCCTGATAGGTATATCTCCCCTTTGTAACAGAACTTGCCAAATATTTTATGTACTTTCTTCTTCTTCTTCTTTTTCTTTTTTGTCTTTTTAGGGCCACACCCTCGGCTTATGGAGGTTCCCAGGCTAGGGGTCCAATTGGAGCTGTAGCCGAGAGCCTACGCCACAGCCACAGCAATGCAGGATCCGAGCTGCATCTGAGACCTACACCACAGCTCATGGCAATGCTGGATTCTTAACCCACTGAGCAAGGCCAGGGATCGAAACTGTGTCCTCATGGTTGCTAGCCAGGTTTGTTAACCACTGAGCAATGACGGAACTCCAACTTTATGTACTTTCTTTAAGGAGTACAATATATTTTTGAGGTTTTTGTTCAATGAATACAATGAAGAAAGTATCTGTAATATTTGGTAATACTGTCTTCCATGTTCTTACTCATCAGATAGGCAACTAACTTTCTTTTGGGTGCTCAGATTGACTTCACAAGAAAAATAAAATAAAATAAAATAAAATAAAATAAAATAAAATAAAATAAAATAAAATAAAAAACTAAATAAAATTGAGCTCCTGAAGAACAATCTGAGTGCAGCTTACAACTGTAACCTTTTTAGATTTTGGCATACTTTGGCATATTTTCTAGACTCTGTTGGTTGTTTCAATCTTTCTGCTTTTTGTACCTTGTCTGTTTACTCTCTGAGAACTAAACTAAGAATTTCCTAGTGGTGCAATCATAGCTTTAAAAATCTTACTGCAAATTTGTTCCTTCATCTGGATACAAATTTCTAAATGATAATTAAGTTCACAAGTAATGGGGACTTGGCCTGTTAATTTTTTAAATTTAAATTTTTTTTTTTTTTTTGGTCTTTTTGTCTTTTTAGGGCCACACCTGCAGCACATGGAAGTTCCCAGGCTAGGGGTCCAATCAGAGCTACAGCTGCCAGCTACGCCAGAGCCACAGCAATGCAGGATCCGAGCCGCGTCTGCAACCTACACCACAGCTCACAGCAACGCCATATCCTTAACCCACTGAGAGAGGCCAGGGATCGAACCCGAAACCTCATAGTTACTAGGCAGGTTTGTTTCTGCTGCCCCATGATGGGAACTCCAAGGCCTATTAATTTTAATTCTGCATGATTTCTCCTGTTTTTCTTTATGAGTTATTTTCTTTACAAGGTATGTTATTTCACTTACCCAAGAGGGGAAACTAAGAGTCATGCAACCTATTATAGAAATATTAGAAATCTGTTTCCAGTTTCAACACCATAAGAAGTGTGTCTCAGGAGATTAAATTTGGCCTACCACACACTACATATATATGCTTTTAATAATCCTTAAGGTATGAGATATATCAATCACCCAATGCTATTTTTGCTGACATTAGTTAACCCTGATTATAAACATTTTTGCCACTTGACATTACTGTCACCTATACAAATAATCATTTTATAAGTCAGAACAAATAGCCTCAAGAATTTTTCAGCTCAGTAATATTTCTTTGACCTCTAAAACAGAGCTTGACATTGCAGTAACACAGAGTCAATCATGAATTTACAGAAAAAAATTTATATGGCAATGAAAAGTGTTTACCTGAGTTTCTAGAATTCATGGGAACATTTGTTCTTGGCTGCTCAGTAACCTAAACAAAAGCTGCTTTCTTTTTTTGTACACAATATGACAAAATAAATTCTCTATTGTGTATCAAAATACAAATTTCCTAGAAATTACCTAGACTTCTAATCCAGTGTCTCATAATAATGTGCTAGAGGAAATATTACTTTTTACTTTCCTATTTGTATTTGTAATCTTTATACTAGTGAACTAGTAAAATATTACCTCTTATGGCATAGGATAGGGTACTACCTCGCTTAAATAAATTTGCATATCGAGCATGGCTAATAGAAGCACTTTAAATGTCAAATGGATCTGAATAAGGATCTAAAAAATTCAGAGTTGAATAACACATAAAATAGATGTAAATTTTGTAGTATTTGATGTATTTTGAAAATTTTCACATTTTTTATATTTTCCTGAAACAGAGATTAGATATAACATATTTCCAAATACAGGTATTATATTATAGTGCATTATATATGGATAAATTTTGTATCATGATAGATATTCTAATAAACAGAATACCCAATTTTGCTTTCTTTCTAAGATTATTTCAATTCTCACAGACACAGTCATACCTGCACTCTTGTTAGTGTCCTCTACGAATGCTTGTGCTGTCATTTATGATTATGTAGTTAACTAAAGTTATTGCTTTGTCAGAGTAACCGTAGATCTCCCCATATGTTTGGTCAAGTTACTTCTCTTAACTTGGAGTTATTTCTCTTAATACAGGAATAGGGTGATCATCTGGGGCTCTGAGTATTGACTCAAGTAGCAGCACTTCAGACAAGCAATGCCCTGGCAAAAGAGTTATGTGGTTTACTTAAAACAGTGCCTATAAAATGCCCACTACAAGCCTAGTACAGTATGGACATTCTTACAACATGACTTTCCTTCCTTTTTCCTTGATGTTCCTTCTCTTTGGAGTTTTTCCAGCGATTTTGGCTCTACCTGCCAGAACCAAGGAAAATTGATGCTTCTTCTATCAAGCTACTCTTCAAATTTGTGAAATATAGCTATCATCTCCCACACCCTCTACCTTCTTGTAAACAATCTGAGTCTTTAGACTTGTCTCAAGTACGATGGCTTCATATGATGAACACCTTTCCTTAATCACCCCAGGGAGAATTCACATTTGTGCCTCTAGTCTACTTCGATCCTTTTGCATCTGAGCCCCATTAGGCACACTGTTGAATTTATTTGTTTATATGATTTTTCTCAATGCTAAACTAAAAGGTATTTAATGAAAAGTACAACAATCACGTTCGCAATGTCTAGCACTTACCATAGATTTAGCACACAATTATCACTTGGTTCACAAAATAAGGAATGAACCAGTCAGTTGAGGAGAAGCAGCATAATTTACACCAGATTGGAAACTTCCTTCATAAAACAAAGTGCTCACACTTGAACACAACATCCCAAATAGCCACTGGATCTTTTTGAGGAGTGTTGGTACTAGGCACCAGATGATGCTACATTGTGCTTATCCTTTATCTGGTTTCATTGATTATAAGCACATTTATGACATGGTTGTTTCATTCTGCTGGCTATGTGCAACGTTCCATTAAGGTTTATCCTTTTTGTTTAACCTTTCTTGCTCTCCCCTTCCTTAGGATGTCTGTGTCTCTAAAATCTAATGAGGAGTTCCCATTGTGGCTCAGCGGGTTAAGAACCTAACATAGTGTCTGTGAGGATGTGGGTTCCATCCCAGCCCTGCTCAGTGGGTTAAGGATCCAGCAAGCTGCAGCATAGGTTGCAGATGTGACTCCCATCCAGTGTTGCAGTTCTGTGGGATAGACCTGCAGCTGCAGCTCTGATTCGACCCCTAGCTTGGGAACTTCCATATGCCACAGGAATGGCCATAAAAAAGAAGAAAAAAAATCTAATGGGATTTCTTCAACTGCCTAATGTCTGCATAAAATCAATATTTTTATGATTTAATAAACAATATTATACATAACCTGATATCTCCTATACATTGATATTACTTGTCATTGGCAAGTTAAAATACTTTATGGACTGTCTCAGTGATTTTCAGAATATCCTCTGGGTAGATAAGAAACAATCACTGCTAGTCCCATGTTAGCCCATGTGATACACAGAAGATTAAAGGGGATGTTAGGTGCTTGGAACAAAAAGTCACATAAAAATATCAAAGCTAAGAATATTAAGACCACAGTTTTCCTGCTTCTATCCATCTTTAAAAATCCATCAGACCACTCCAAATCTTTCCTTTTGATTTTAAATCTGCCAGCACTCAATTCTTTAAAAGTTAATCAAACATTTTGAATTATAAATGCCTTTAAAAAGCAGCCAGCTTCTTAAAAATTCATCAAATGATTTTGGCTCTTAGATACCTCAAGAGTGTTTTTTGAAGTAATATCTTGACAGCTGTTTTCCTATGTGCTTTAATATAAAATGAAAAAAAGGACAGTAGAAATAATAGTCTAAATAGAAAATACATTCACTAGATGTTTATGAAGTGAGTCAACTACAGCAAAAAAGTTGTTTGTCTCCAAAATTTTGTCTTTCTTCTCTCTCACACACACAGCACACATACACATGTGAATGATACGTAGGGATTTAAATACACATTTTTCATGGTTTATTGAATGTAAAAATCAGTGATGAACTGATTCACACTGGATTCTTTAGTACAGTGTTTCCCACATTTTAAAATGCATAATGATAACTTTATGCATATTGGTGTCTTGCTAAGAAGCAGATTAGGATTTAGTAAGTCTGGGAGTGGGGCCTGGGACTGCATTTCTAACAAGTTCTTAGGTAATGCCAATGATGGAATTCTTGGGGAAATGAATTCTAAATGTTAGATTTACATCTAAAACAGGGGTCTTCGTATAAGATAACTTGGGAAAAGGTGGTGAAAAGAAATGGAAATTAAGGGATAGTATGAATTCAAGTCAATGAATGATTCCCTTGTACCAGCATACTGGGGTAAACTAAATATAAAAGAAATGCAAGACACTAATCCTGCCTTAAAGCTTTTATAATTAATTAGAAATTCAAGCGCAATATATAACAAAAGTTTGAGCATAATTCCAAAGCTAAATTGTCTGCTAGTGCCTTTAAAGTTTATAAAAATCTAAAAATCCAGATAATACATAGTTTTTCGCAGTATGTTTCGTATATCTTTGGTGGCATGAAAGGCCTTACTTAGGCTCTGAAAGAAGTAGGGGGATTGCACTGTTCAGGCCATGAGGATGGAGAGGACAGGGAAAAAGGAAGTGGAGGGGAAACAAAAGACATTGGAATGAAGTAATCATGAGCACAAGTTCAGAGAAGAGTTTGTAAGGAGGTTTTCATGGAATTGCAAAAAAAGCAGCTAAGCAGCTTCATAGGATGGTAAGACTTTGACGAGGCATAGAGAATACCCCTCCACATGAAGCAGAATACTAAGGTAGTCAGGGTAGGAGCATGGGCTTTGATGCATTCTTTGATATGGCTATTGATTAACATTTGTGGCTTAAGGGCTCCAGGAAGTAACATCCCCATAGGTTTTGTTTACTACGGGGAGTGCACCTATGCCCAGATGGATCTTAATCACTAATTCCCTGTGACTCAGTTTATGGGAAGAAAAGGGTAAAGAAACCATGAGACCTACAGGATATTTCCACCCCTAAAGACCCTATTGGATAGACTGATATAGGCAATTGAGCAAGGCCAATGGGAGAAAACCACATCTTTCTGGACCACACGTTTGTACCCCCCCATCTTTAAGGGATATAAACCCCTATAGGACAATAGAGAGCTGGGTGCAGAGGCGGGGTGGTGGTTCTTCTCCCCCCTCCCAACAGCCCTGGGAGCTATTTGCTTTCCTTTAATAAAGACTTTGCTTGCTTGCTGCCTGTGTGTTGACGGAGTGCATTCTTCGACTATGTTCGAACAAGAACCCGGATTCTGGTAACATCTTTCCAGCATCACACAGATAAGAAGTTTGGTCTTGACCCACAACGGTATTGCACTTAAGGAAGTATTGTCTTAGGAAAGGAGACTGTAGGAAAGAGTGGGGAGTTCTAGTTCATTAGACCTCTTGCTATATATGGGAAAGGCAGTCATCCTTTCTTTCTCTTGAAGGCAAATTTATTCTCCTTCAAATCTTTCGTTTTATGACACAAGAATATTAATTTATAGTTGGTTTGTAAAATGAACTAAAAGGGAGGTTCTTACCAGTTAAAATAAATATTTTAAGGTAGTTTTGATAATAATTTTGGTTACAAGGTGATGGAGATTTGCCTGAAATAAAGCTGTAGCATCCAGAAGTGATCTCTTTCAAGAATCCCTGTGAAATGAAGCTTCAGAAGAACCAGAAAAGTGGTGAGGCACCCACAATTTTGAACCTAGATTAAAGGAAAACCACTAAAGGTATCTGTCCTATGAGTAAAGATAAGATGAAAAGTTACTTTGGAAAAAAATCAAGCAAAATGTTGGCATCGAGGAGTTCCCACTGTGGTGCAGTGGATTAAGGATCCAGCAGTGTTGTAGCTGAGGCTTGGATTCAATCCCTGGCCCAGGAACCTCCATATTTCATGGGTGTGGCCAAAACGAACGAACAAATATTGGCATCCAGAGAAAATCTCATTTTGCAAAAATCTTCCTGACATTAAGCCAAAAGCTCCTTTTTATCAAATTGGTTAAAAGCAGTATTTATTTGTGTGTATAGGTTGGTAAGCTTTTATTATATGACTCTGACTGTCTGTGATAACTGATTCCAAGACTGATACCTATCTCAAAGACGGTAAACTGTAACCTGTAATCTGCAACCTGGTCAGCAGCCCATGGAATGGCCTGGCCTGAGAATTCTTCCTAATGGGGATGATTGATATTGGATTGTGACTAATAGACCTAATTATACCTTCTCATGAGGAGGCTGAAAGTAAGGAACGGACAGCTGGAAAAGTCAGAGAATGCATAGGGAATGGTGTGTCCCTTAAGTGGTCCTTGGGCCACTGGAATCACTGTGGTTTCCGGAGGGGCATTCCCACTTGCCAGTGTGGCCTCTGACTGTACTGAGGTGGTTTGCTGGTTTTCTTTCTTCATGTGCTCCCTTAGAACAGACTGTCACTTTAGCTAACCTGAGGTTGGCTCTGTGCCATTCAGCTTGAAAGTGCCTGACTTATCCATATCTCCATCCATGACCTACTTTCTAGATGTTCACAGTCATCCTTTGTGTTAAAAGCCTCCCTCTACCTTTTCTCTTCATTCTCTCTCTTGAGCGACTACCAAGAGTTCTTTGAGTTCTCCAAGTCCAGTATGTGTGTAGCCAGAGAGAGGTCTTGAAATGAGTTGAAAACTAATACCCAACATATGGAGTTTTATTTTCTACTTCTGAGTAATCCAAAGTATCAATAGAGAGGCCAGCTGGAAATTTTTTTGTGCAAGGTAACAGCAAAAATATATTAGGCAAAAAAGAAATCCTACTATATTTCCCCACCAAAACAACAGGCACGTTCACAAATTAATCCTAACAAAAGTAAATATCTGTTTGTCATTTCCCTCTCCAAGAAATATCATTCTATATGACAACAAATGAGCAACTTTTTTTTTTTTTTTTGGCCACACGCAGGGCATGTGGAAGTTTCCAGGTCAGGGATTGAACCTGTGCCACAGCAGTGAGTGAACACAGCTGCTGAAGTGATAACACCTGATCTTTAAACCCACTGTGCCACAGGAGAATTCCCAAATGAGCAAAGTTAAGGTAACAATTACAGTCATAAAAATGACTAACATTTTAGGGAGTTTCCCTTGTGGCTCCGCAGTAATGAACCCAACTTGCATCCATGAGGATGTGGGTTCAATTCCTGGCTTTACCCATTGGGTTAAGGATCCAGTGCTGCTGTGGTGTAGGTCGCAGACACGGCTCAGTTCCTGAGTTGCTGTAGCTGTGGTGTAGGCCAGCAGCTGCAGCTCTGATTTGACATCTAGCCTGGGAACTTCCATATGCTGCAAGTGCAGCTCTAAAACACACAAAAAAAGACTGACATTTTGAGTTTTTGAGTTTAAAAGTTGTGTACAGGCTTAAGTATGCACTGTGAAAAATAATCTACATCAGTAATTAATTGGTTTAGTTAGTAGCATGTATTAGTTGATAGAGACAAATACACTAAAGGGACAATAATAAGAAAATATATTTTATTGAATGTTTTTACTTGCATTATCTTATTCAGAAGGAGTTGAATTTGGAAGAAAGGCTAGATTTGAAATGAAAGGTTATATCTGGAGTCCTACAGGCAAATCCAACCATCACAGTTTTCACATTTTAAAAGCTTTGTAAAACCATAAATAAACCAAATAATGAATACATGACAGAGGCTATCTGTAGTCCCCAAAGCCTTAAAATTATTTACTGTTTGACTCTACAGAAAAAGTTGGTCAATCCCTAGGTTAAACAGATTATTCTCCCTTGCACATAGATGAGCTTTGGTATATCTTAACTTAGCCAACAAAATCTGGAAGGAGTAGAAATCAGTGGGCTAAAGAATGCCATTTCCAGAGTTCCCGTTGTTGCGCAGTGGAAACAAATCCAACTAGGAACCATGAGGTTGTTGGTTCGATTCCTGGCCTCACTCAGTGAGTTAAGGATCCAGCGCTGCCGTGAGCTGTGGTGTAGGTTGCAGACGCAGCTTCGATCCTGCGTTGCTGTGGCTATGGCGTGGGCTGGCGGCTGTAGCTCTGATTTGACCCCTAGCCTGGGAACCTCTATATGCTGAGGGTGCAGCCCTGAAAAGCCAAAAGGAAAAAAAAAATGCCATTTGCAGCAACATGGATGGACCTAGAAATTATCATACTAAGGGAAGTTAGTCCGACAGTGAAAGACAAATACCACATAATACCACTTATATGGGGAATCTGAAGAATGGGATACAAATGAACTTATTTGTAAATAGAAGCAGGCTCACAGACTTTGAAAAACTTATGGTTACCAAAGGGGACAGGGTGTGGGGATGCTTGGACTGGGAGCTGGGGATTGGCATATGCACACTGAGGTATGTGGAATGATTGGCTGTGTAGCACAAAGAACTGTACTCAGTGTTCTGTAATAATCTATGTGGGAAAAGAATCTGAAAGAGAATGAATGTGTGTACATATACAACTGAATCATTTTGTTGTACAGTAGAAATTATCACAACCTTATAAATCAACTATATTTCAATAAAACTTTTAAAAAATTTAAGAAGATGTATGAACCACGTTTTAGCTTGTTATTTTAAGAAGAGTGAACTGAAGAATTGTGTCAAGTGCCCCAACAGTTTATCCAAACTTCATTTTTAAATATTCTTCCCTGACCTGCTTGGTCAGTATGACAGATGGACACCAGGAAACTCTCCCACTAGAGATGGTCTGGCTCTCATCCTGGAGAACAGCTTTATAAACCTGAGATGTGATTCCATCCTTTTCAAGCCTTATCTAACAACAGCTTCACTTAACCAGATACTCACTCAACCAGCATTTTCTTCTCAAGTTTGCAGAGGCATTTAGGGCAGGAGTTTATATTTAAAGAGATAAAAGTGACCAAAAGGGCTAATTTTTATTACTTTGATAAGGTTTTTATTGTGAAATATTTTAAATATATAAAAAAGAAGAACAGTGTAATAGCATACTATTAAATACTATTAGGATAGATAGTATAATATTACAGTCTAATAAACTTGTACAATAGTGTAAATAATAACAGTAAAATAACCCCTCACATGTTCATCACCCAGATTAAATAATTACTGACTCACAGCTAAACTATTTTACTGACGCCTAATACATTCCCCCTCCTTTATCACTTTGAAGTAAGTTGCAAATATATTAATTCAACTAGAAAATTCCCACATGCATTACTGACATATGAATAATCTTTTGATGTAAATACTCACCATAATAGAAAATAATATCTTCTGTTTTTTTTTTTTTTTTTTTAGGGCCGTATCTGCGGCATATGGAGGTTCCCAGGCTAGGGGTCTATTCGGAGCTGTACCTGCCGGCCTACACCACAGCCACAGCAATGCAGGATCCGAACTGCATCTGAGACCTATGCCACAGTTCATGGCAACGTCAGATCCTTAACCCACTGAGTGAGGCCAGGGATCGAACCCTCAACCTCATGGTTCCCAGTTGGATTCGTCAACCACTGCACCACGACGGGAACTCCAGAAAATAATATCTTAATAATACCAAGCATTCATTCACTTTTTGAATTTCTAGACTGAAAGAAATTTTGTACTGAGCAACAGCCCCAGCAACATACTGATTGTCATGGCAATGACTGATTCCCTGAGTAGATGGGTGAGTAATCCGTGTTAGCCCAATTTAAAAAGGTGCAATGCTGAGGCGATACCTACCTGTGAAAAACCCTTACCTAGAAACTGTTTTTTGTTTGTTTGTTTGTTTTCTGGTTTTTGTTGTTGTTGTTGTTGTCAATACATTTACAACTATCTGAAATTGTCTTATTGATTTGTCAGGAGACATGTTTCTACAATCTTTTCTTAGCTCTCGGTTTCTATTTTCTATGCTGAAAACTCCACCTTGTCCTGCTTTACTTTATTCCATCTTCCCGCTTGAAAAACAGTAGCAGTGCTGGTAAATGACTTAAGCTTAAGAACAAAGACCTAAAGGCATAAGTTATTCATGTGGTCAGCTGAATGAGGACATAACGCATTGGTCTAGGCATGCTGGACCTGTGCAGATAGGCATGCTGTTTGTGCAGCATGATATGTCCTCTAAAGAATGAGAGGAAGATGAGCCTCACGGCCCCAAGGGGTTTATGAGGGGTCGTTAGCAGGATATGCATTAGCAAGGAGAACCGAGGTGCAAACCTAGGCATACGGGGTTGCTGCAGATAGGCAGGCTGTGTGTAGAAGCACAATGGTGATTCTCTACATGCTAAGCATAGATAGCTGATGCCAAGAGCTTCCTCAATGCTAATGACTGTTAAATGCCTAAAGGTCAGAATAAAAGCTTAATCAGCTACCGACTATGTGACTCTTAAAATAATAATAATAAAAAAACTATATCCTGCACCTATAGACCCTGCCTCACTTGACGTAATTCTAAAGAGCACAATAAAAGCAGTGTGGTTTCTTGAGGCTGCGCGCCTGGTCCCTGAGACCTTGAGTCCCCTGGTTCCCACCTTTAATTAAGACAAATGTTTCTGTGTCTTGTTTTATGTTAACTTTTTCTTAAGTTCCACAGCACCCATTCTTCAGCCCTCACCTGCTGAGCTGGTCTGGCATTGATTCATTTCCTTTTTTTATTATCTCAATGCAAATGTAAGCTGCAGGAAGGCAGGCTATTGCTTTTCTTCCTCACTACTCTATTGTCATTACCTACAACAGGAACCGAACACTTTGCAGTTGTTCTAAATAGATTTGTTGAGGAAAGAATGAATAATTTAATGAAATTGTTATGATATATTTAGATATTATGGATCAGTAACATTAAAAAATTATCTAACTGGGACCCAGAAATCATCAGTAGGTTTTTTCTAGGTCTGGACACAGATTAAAAAAAAAAGATAAGAAAAATCAATAAAACAATCACCCACCATCACTATCAGTGCATTAAAGAAAAAAATATTTCAATAGAGAAACAGCAAGAGTAATTGCAAAATAAAAAAATAAGCACAGAATAAAGGGCAGGACACTTAAACTTATCTCGAAGGATAACTCAATCCATTGTTCTTATATTCCTTATTCTATCATAGACCAGTGAAAAATCTTGCACTAGCTGGCCCTCTTGAATTTAGGGAGACAGTTATAAAAAGTGGCTTTCCATATGATACATGGAGATGACATGAGTAACTATTAACTGTTTTTAATCATGCGCTCATATCTTTCTCCTGAGCCCCAGGCTACTCAATTAGTCTAATGTTAAAATGTACACACACACACACACACACACACACACTGCTGAGTAAAGTTTTAGGGTCAGAGGTTTGTCTTTCGTCTTCTCTTCTTGTTCTCATTGTCAAAGCCCTTCTTCCTGAATAACTTTCTCTAAGCTCCAGTATATCTTTTCAGCTCCCTTTGTTCTCCTACATAAAGGTTTAATGATGGAGTGTATCTTTCCACCTTTGCAATAAATTGTCTTTTCCTCTGCAGAGATAGCTGGGGGCATTCTATCAAGAATGTTTTCACAGTCTAATTGACAATGAAGGTATTAGAGAGCATCACTAAATAGGGACCTCTGTTCCCACTTTCCTATGTAAGATTTACATAACTTCAGCATTTTATGTAAGGTTCAGGTATAGACGGCCTTTTGGGGGAACAGAAACATCTAGTGATATGCACGATAGTTACAGAAAAGAGACAGTGTTTTAAATGTGGATCCCCAGAGACTTGTGAGAGGTAGATAAGGAAATTGAATATTACCCCTAATGATAGGACATCAAAAGTTTCTTTTGCTTTCCCTGTTAATAGCTCAGAACACTTTTTACGGGAAGTAGGTTGTTCTAATATGAGGGGGAGAAGGAGAGACCTCAGCTAGGGCTCCTAATCTAAACCATAAAACACAGAAAATCATTTCTGTGACAATTTTATGAATTCTCACAAGCATGGCACATAAGTGTTGCCATTCTAGACACATAAGGGCTAAGGTAATTCATTAATTGTGATATACGCTTTAAGACCATAGGGCTTGGTTCTGTCTAGGCTCTGGTTCTGAAGGGCTGGAGAGTAGAAGACTAAATTGGGAGAGGAGTAAATACCTTATAATAGGTTATAATAGGAACAGAGATAAACGCTTATAATTTTGTGAGAAATTCCTCATGTTTGTGAGACTAGTGATCATCTTTTCTGCTTTCATGTTAATGTCAGCTTTAAGAAGGGAAATTAATTTTCTCAATTTATTGTGAACCAGAGTCATCTTAATCATCATTACATTATTACAGGCCTCTGGTATTGGAAACAAACTCTTGATCCTTCTGGATATTTACAAGCTGCCTCTTCCACAGGCACTCATTCATCAAGGCAACAAATAGATATTGGAAAAACTCATATACTAAATAGCTGCAAATGTGGCAGACGTTGCTGATATATTCTAATTATGATGCACATAACCCTCGCATTCTTAGACTGTGTCGTAGAAAGTCCAACACCCAACTCACTTCTTCCTCCCACCTCTAGCTTTGCTATATTCACTATCAAGATGATTGGCATCACATTTGCCCAGTTATCCAAAGCAAAAACATTCATTTGTGATTCTTCCCTATCTCATTCTCCCTAAAAAGCTGGACTGCAAATTCCATTGATTCTTTCCTTTTAGTATCTTTCCTAATCTTCTGCTGAGGATTAATTTAAATCCTCATCACTTCTTGTCTAGGTTATTTTAACTTCCTAACTGCCCATTTACTCGTGCAAGTGTCTCCCTTTATGAGAATACTTATCCCTGAGTGCAAATTCAGTCATTCCATTCCTCATTTTAAGAGGCTTCAATTTTTGCCCAGTATCTATAAGATGAAATCCTCATTTCTTGCAAAGACATGAATCCACATTCACTCATCTCTTGCTGCTGTCTGCTCCCACTCTACAACCCAAACATTTTGAACATTATACGTGCATTTCCTCAAACCACCGTGCTTTCCCTATCCTCTGCTTTCACATGTACTGCTCCTTCCTTTTGGAATGCTCATTCCACCAGCATCCCTCAATCCACTACCTCCTATTCAGCCTTTGAAATTCAGTTTAGGGGTCACCTCCTTTAGAGAATATTTTTTTGACAGATTCTTTCATCTTAGGTTGTGATTTTATCTTATGCTCTTAATGCAGTGAATTGTGCTAATATGCACATTTAATTGAATTCTTACATGCTTACTTTCTCGAAGACATACTGATTACAGAACATAGTGACTGGCATGTAGAGTCTCCGTAAAGCTTATTGAACAAAAGAATAATCAATGCATATATTGTTAATATTTAGTTGATAACTATATTATTTATAACATAATTAATCTTTAATTTTAATGATTAACATGTAATAATAGGTCAAAAATAATTTTATAACAATAAACCAGTTAGGTAGATATTGATATGGAGTAGGGGAGCAAATGATGAATGAGAAACAAAACATACTTGCGTGCATGTATGTATGGATCTTTGTGTGGGTGGATATCTGACACACATTATTGAAGATCTACTAAACCCAGGACCAAGGAATAGAGTGACAAAGATTAAAAAGATCCAATCCAGTAGGCAAGTACAGATAATTTAACTGTACTACCTTCAATAAAAAGAGAAACACGTTGGGAATACAATGGACCAGCCTAGAGGATCAGTGCAGGCTTGTTGGAAAAAAATATTTTGCAGAATAAATTCAAAGTAGACAAGTAAAGAAGAGGAATGACAAGTTTCTGCTATGTATGAAAATGTTCCTAGATATCACCTTTGGCCATGAAATCTATCTAAAGAATTTCACTGGAAAATGATATTTTTCAGAGTTACTCAGACTCTGGGAGAATGAAAAGACATGAAAGATAGAGTCAGTCATTGCAAGCACATCATGCTACAGCAAATATTAATTTAACTAAATGGGTATATGGAAATATGTGAATATGCTGATAAAGATATGGACTAAAAAAATAAATGAATTTTATGTCTGCATCCACTTTACCAAACCACATCTGACATTTTACACACACACACATACACACACACTCCTTGTAACTGCCTTACAAACTGAGTAGTGTTATCTTGGTTTTATAGACTACTGTGCTCAGCCAGAAGAACTGAATTAACCTATGTAAGGCTAAATAACCAGTGGTAACAGGGCTGACATTTTATTCTGTCTGCATGAATCATTCTTTTTCCACCATGCCACCTTTACAGATATTGGATTGGGTTGATTAAAATGGCACTCATAAAGAAAAGAGAATATTTTAATACATAGTCAGCCCTTTCTTTCCCAACAAACACTTTTGAAATATCTTAGAGGTAGAAGACTGCATTCATATAAGTTGCTGTAAAGATGAAAATTAAAAGGAACTGAAACAAAAATATATTTAGTTATAGCTAAGTAGGAGCAAAGTGGTCCAAAGCATAGCTCCAAAGAGACTTAGCATCTGTGCACTGAAATGCTTGTTTTAACAAGTCCAACTGTGTTTCCTATCTCTGCCAATCCTTTCCCTTGGCTAATGCAGAAACCAGTTTACAGAATATATCAAACTGCAGCCTTCTTGCTGAGAAGAGCTGAACGCTGCTTTAATTTCCCAGCCGGGAGCTGGTATTTCATCATGAACCAGGCATATTAAATTGTTGTGTAAATGGAAAGACCACAATGTCAGCCATATGGCAGTTTCTCTATGCAGAAGAAGAGAGACCTTCAAATTAAACTAAGTCTGATGTCACAGTTATTAGTTTGGAGATATGGACAAGAGATTTCTTTTTCTTTATTTCTTTTCTTTCTTTTTTTTTTTTTTTTTGCTTTTTAGGGCCAAACTCTCAGCATATGAAGGTTCTCAGGCTAGGGGTTGAATCAGAGCTACAGCCACCAGCCTAACACCACAGCCACAGTAACACCAGATCCCAGCCACATCTGCAACCTACACCACAGCTCACAGCAACACTGGATCCTTAACCCACTGAGCAAGGCTAGGAATCGAACCTGAAACCTCATGGTTTCTAGTTGGATTTGTTTCCACTGTGCCACAGTGGGAACTCCCAACAAGAGATTTCTTTATCTAAGTGTTCTCCCTTCCCTCTTATGTGCCACAAGAGTGATAGGTCTATTTAAAGTTGGGAAAAAAAAAAAAACAACAAACAAACCTCGGTGTAAGTCAACTTTAAATATAGTATATTATGAATGGGACTTCCAGAATTTTCTATTCCATAAGAGAAGGGAAAATGCCTCTTTAAAATCAACTTTCCAAGTCTACACTTAGGAATGAGCTGGATATATTTCAGGCCCTTGGGGAAGGGTTTCCTAAGGTGAAAGAGCAAAAGTGATTCCACAAAATTTCCTTCTCTAAAAAAGCCACTCTTTGTTTCCATTCACTATCTCCATCCCAACTTTTACTTGGCTCAGCACACTATTGTCCAGGTTTTAGAACTCAGCTCAGAAAGTATTTCATTCATCCATTCAAGAAATTGGTATTATGCTCTAATATGTGTCAGATCTTATTCTAGGTGTTGCAGGTGTAAGACAAGTTCCTTATTCTCACGGAACTCACATTCTAGAGAAGGATATGGAGAACCTTAAATGCACAACATAAGATGGCTTGAATACTGATGCTTGCAGTAGAAAAATAAAACAAGGTAATGTTATGGAGTGATAGCGCATGTCTAAGAACAAGCTAATCACAGGATTGTGAGTGTTTCAGGACCTTTCATATCTCTGTTAATCTTTTTTTTTTTTTTAACGGCTGTACCTGTGGCATATGGAAGTTCCTGGCCTAGAGGCTGAGTTGGACCTGCAGCTGTCGGCCTATGACACAGCCATAGCAATACCTGATACAAGCTACATTTGCAAACTACACACAGCTTGCAGCAATACCAGATCCTTAACCCCTTGAGTGAGGCCAGGGACAGAAGCCACATCCTCATAGAGACTATGTTAGGCTCTTAACCTGTTGAGCCACAATAGGAACTCCAGAACACACAGAACTTTCTGAAGCTTTGAACTAGATTGCAAGTTCCTTGCTGACATGTTTAAAACCTCATTTTCTCTCCCACTGCTGTTGTAGTAAATTCTAGTCTAAATCCCTGCTACTATGGCAAAGCCATTAGCGTGACTGATGGGGCTCTTTTGAGTGAAGGCAAATCCACTCCTTCAGAGTCACTGGCAGAGTCAAGCCCCTGAGGGTCATATTTTTTGTAAAAAATAATCACTTCTCTCTTTCCCATGGGGTTCCACCTCTTCCCTCTCCTGGGCTCCTTTCAGGCCCTCAGGTATTTGGTTCAAGCACAAGTTGGCCAATGAACACAAAACAAATGCAAGGAACTGAACATTAAATCCAAGCTATCTTTCTAAAATGTTATCCTCTGGGCTGGAAATGAAATTTCACATCTGCTGATGCCATTTGTTTTTCTCATTTTCACTTGTCTTATATTATTACAGACTTTTCATTCAGAAGCCAGTGAGAATTGGGTATTTTTCTTAGGTATTCTTCAACTTCTGTAGACTTAAACATTTTAAAAATACTAAATTTCATTAGGAAGGAAATTCCTCCAAAACATTTTTTACTGATTCTTTTCAGTTTTCAGTTATTAAAGGTTTCTATATTTTGCTTCTTATTTGTTTCCATGGTCTCTGAGAAAAATCTCAAGACAACAATCCAAAAATGTAGCCAAGACCAATTATCACTTGTTTCTCTTTGCACAGTTTTAGTGACAAAAGGGCTTGGCATGAAGATGTTCAAATTAATGATGACAGGGATGCTGACTTTTTCCCCCTAAAAAAATACATATCTTTCAGCAAAACTGCAAGGTATCAGCCTATATCCACGTAAAAACATGGTAATTATGACATGAGTGATTCAAAAGGGCTTCATAAGCCAGAAATGACCTACGACTTGTTCAGCTGCATTCTATGATTCTCACATACCTGAGATATCAGACACCATACATTCCCAATCTTCTCTGATAAACTCTCTTCGTTGTTATAGGGAGACATACAGAAGATAACTTTAAGTTTCTAAACAACTGTATAGTTTAGGACTTTAGAACTAAGGTTTTGGACAACAGCAAACTTTTACTGGCTAAATAAAGTTCATGTTATGGAAGGGGGGTTATGATTCAATTTTAAAATTTCGTTTCTTTTTTGTTTTTGTTTTGTCTTTTTAGGGCAGCACCTGTGGCATATGGAGGTTTCCAGGCTAGGGGTCCAATCAGAGCTGTAGCCACCAGCCTACACCACAGCCACAGCAACTCAGGGTCCGAGCTGCATCTGAGACCTACACCACAGCTCATGGAAACGCTGGATCCTTAACCAACTGAGCAAAGCCAGGTATCAAACCCATAGGTACTAGCTGGGTTCGTTAACCACCTAGCCACAATGGGAACTCCTAAATTTCCTTTCTCCATCTCTCAAACAAGAATATATTCTGCAGTAGAAGCCCAAGATGCAAAGTGCTATTTTTAGAATGTATTTGATCACGTATAGTCATTTTCCCTAATTCAGCGTGCCTGAAATTTTCCATGTAAGATTATAAGCATTTTGAAATCCTGTAATACATATTATTCTTTATTGTAACACTCTTGTCCTTCCACAGCTGATCTCATTGCAGCTCAAAGAAGTCATGTCTAGTAAGAAAATTAATCTCCATCTATAACACAATATCTTGGCAAAGCTGTATCCACATAAATGCAAGGACGTGAGCAGGCACCTGTGTGTTCAATTTAACCCAAGATGAAGTCAAATCAGAAAACTTAGACTCTAGAATGATGAAATGTCTTACTTCAAGTCCTTTCTTTACTCTCAACTATGCAGTTGTAGCCAGAATACCCTGGTACTAAAGGCACTGAAGCCAAAAAACAAGCTAGACCAGGTCAAAATCCTCAGAAGCTAGGAACAATGTTTCTCTAGATCACTTCCTTTATAATTAGATTGGAAAAGTGGGAGAGATGCGGAACACCAGATATGCAAGTACTATTTTCTTTCCTCTCTTACTGGATTATTATGGTAACAATAATGATACCTTTACCTATATATATTGTTTCTTCAAAAAGATAACCTGTTAAAATTTATGAATCCAAACAAGAATCCTTGTTTTCTGATATTATATCCTCTGTTTTCTCCAACTTATAACAATACATGCACAAGCATGCATATTACTCATATAAAAATGATTTCAGTACCACTATTTCCAGTCTTTTTTTGAGGCAGGAAGCATTGGTGGTTGTTTTATAATTATGACTATCTTATGAACTTCAAGAAAATGAGAACTTTTCATGTGCTCATATGAAGTCCTTACAACAAGAGCATAAATAAATACGAAAGGAATTAATAGGTGACCAATTGCATTGTGTAATGAATTCAATTAAGATTTCAAATGCTTTTTCTTTAAAGGAGTCTGATCTGTACTAGACTTTAATTAATGTTCCCATTCATGTCCAGTGTGAGTGTCTGCTAATTGACTTGCTAACATCCAGAATATTTAGACACATCTTTGGAACCTTCTATTCCTTCCTTTGGGGCACTCATACATATCCTAGCAAAGGAACCACTCGCTGCACGCTATGAAAACACAGAGTGTTGTTGATGCGTTTCTCTCATGGCAAAGAAACTTTTTAAATACTTCTGGCATTTTAACTTTGCTAAAGATACTCAAACGTTTCAATAAATTTACTATCCCTTCAAAATAGGTGATGAAAATCAATTTAAAGTGGCTAAACTTTTCTCACTTTATTATCTTTTTGCTGGTCTATTCTGACTGGTAATTTCACTCCCCCCTTCTAAGTAAATGCAACCATGGGGAAGTGTCTCCACAGGTAACAGGTCGAAACAATCACACTTAAGGGAAGCATGCTCAGAATTAGTACATACAGATTATTTAGCAATAGGCTAGGAGGAAGGGATTGAATGTGTGTGTGTTTGCAATGCATTTCATAATTCAACCTAATAGGAAACAATCCTTGCTTTCTTTTTCTTTCTTTTTTTTCTGTTTGCTCTTTAGGGTTGTGCCCATGCAATATGGAGGTTCCCAGGCTAGGGGTCCAATTGGAACTACAGCTGCCAGCCTACACCACAGCCACAGCCACAACCACGCAGGATCTGAGCTGCATCTGCGACCTACACCACAGCTCACGGCAACACCAGATCCTTAACCCACTGAGTGAGGCCAGGGATAGAACCCGCAACCTCATGGTTACCTGTAGGATTCACTTCCACTGCACCACATCGGGAACTCTAGAATCCTTGTTTTCTAAATAAAGTAATACCATTGTAACAACTTGCAGGTAATGCACCTGTTACAGAACGAAGAGCAGTGGCCTAAAGTGACAGTCCATCCCTGTCACTGCTGATCTCTGTAGCCCATGCATCTCTCGGGCTTCCCATTTGCACAGAGAATGAGATAATGTATTAGATCCCTCCTAATTCTAAATTTTACAAAAATGTTTCTGAATAATTTAGTTTTTGAAAAATATGTGTCCGTTCTTCCATTTCCCTTCTAATGCATTTAGGAAATTGATACTGAAAATGATAAAGATTATATATTTTTGAAGTTACTTTAATGTGGAGTTATGATATATTTGAAATTAGTACAATGCCTGATATATTAAACTCTGGTTATTTGGAGAATTTGGATTTTATGAAATCCTAAATGTTACTTCCTAAATGTGTACACAATAAGGGAATTAGGATTTTCAGAGTTGAGATTACCTCTAATTTGAAAAAGCTTTCAAGACTATTTATTTCATCCTTACATTCCCACTCTCTACCATACCCACAAATTGATTTCTAGTGAATTTCATTGCTACTGCATTAAGACTAACACTGACTCATGGGAATATAAAAATTGTTCATTAGATTCTCCAGTGTTGATTCATATGATATGGGAACTGATTCATGAATAGCTCAGTAATATTTTACGCATATCTGCTGGTCTATACAACACCAGCCTGGTTGCTTTTGTTACTACCTAACATCGGAACACAGATTATGTTCTGGGTGCCATTCTAAGCGTTTTGTATGTGTTAAATCATTTAGTCCTCTAAGCAAGCATAATGAGGTAGAAATGATTGTTATTCTGATGTTGCAGATTTGGAAACAAGGACTTGGAGAAGATCAGAGATGCTCAAAGACAAACAGCATCTCAAGATCCAACTCTAACACCTAGGTCCTTCAACAATATCGTCTGTCACATTTCAAAGAGCTTTACAACCAGCCTCTGACACTTTCCGTTTTTTCACTACCCATGAAAAAGAGTTGTAGTTAATTTTCATTCACTAGAACATGAATCATTACAATTATCACCTGCCTCCATTTTTCTTAATGTTAGGGTCTCGTCCTAGAAAACATCCTCAATCCTTCAGAGATACTGTGGACTCTAGAATAAGTAAGAGGGTCTCGTCCTAGAAAACATCCTCAATCCTTCAGAGATACTGTGGACTCTAGAATAAGTAAGACATTTTAAATCCTCAGAAAGCTATTAAAACAAAAGGATATACTTCCATGAAGCCCAGTTCCAATAGAAGCATCAACCTGGAAGGCTGCAGATAATGTCTATTTAATAATCTCCTTTTGCAGATGATGATCCCAAACCCTAAAATGCTAAACAAGTTGCCTGGGGACATTCTGTTGAGTTTGGTCTTATTGACAGAGAGGGAATTAGTACCTGACTGAAAATTAGCTGCGACTCTGCTACATCCTATTGCTTCCTAATCCTCTTATAGTTTTGTTCCTAAAGATAGAGTTTAATAATTTAATTTGCAATACTGTGTGAGGGGACAATCAAGCAATAGAATATGCTTAAGCTACACAGATGTCACCTTTTAAATTACATGTGGTGCATAGCTCAATAGGGGATACCACCACACAGTTGCATAGTTTTAGCAATTCGGACTTTTGGACTTGAAGGGAGGGTCTAAATTGAAGAGTAAGTAAAACCTGGGCACAGAATAAAAGGTCTCTGTTATCAGCACAACTAGAAGCCCGCATGGAAAAGGAGCAAGCTAGAGATACAGTTGAAATGAGGACACAGTGAGAGCCTAGCCATCTGTCCACCAGCAATTATGCACATAAACTAACCACAGGGCATCACTCCAAATGAACCTGGTCAAAGAGTGGATTTCTAAAATCATAAAAACTATGTGTTGGAGACATTTATCAAATAAGATCTTAACAAAGTTTTGAACTGAAATACTACATTATTAGAAAGAGCCCAGCATGTTATGCATACCTGTTAACTTTTATAGAATAAAAATTTGAATTTGAGAATAAAAAAAAGTTTTAATTGCTTCTGAATGTGTACCTAATACCTCAAGAGGTAACAGTTATTATTCTCACAGAGATATGGTCTTACTTTACCTCACCCTACTCTGGGTTGATGGCAGAGAACAGAAAAGGTGAGAACAAGATAATATTGAAAATAAGAATTGGAACTCAATTCTTTCCATGCAATTGCTGTACTTTTATACTTTGTTGAAGTGTGCCTACTCAAAGATATGCTTCTCCCTCATTTTCTCTCCAAGACTTCATAAACACAATGAAGTATGATAATGATCCTTAAAGAACATGTCACAACAGAATAATAGCTGGCACAACTTTAATCCAAGGAACTCAAAGTACTTTACTAATGTTAGCTCATTTATCTCACCCAGCTGTGACAGAGGATGAGCAGATCTGCTGAAGTAGGGCAAGGAGATCTTAGTCAGCAATGTTGTACTGAGGCTCTAAAAGCTAAATGTGAGGCTGAAGAGTAAAATAAAAGAACAAAACCAGGAGCATTGAAAGAAGTAACTGAGCAGGAATCTTGCTAAGAATTACCAAAATACGAAGTCTAATGATGTGATTCAGATTTATGACTTCCGTTAAAAACTTACAGCAGAAACAAGAGCAGACACTATAATTTAAGTTTGAAAAATTGAAAAAAATGCAAATGAGAGCATTTATTAAAAGCATGATATAAAATATTCAATTAAAGATGACTGCAAAATTAGAATCAATGCCACAAATATTTATTCAATTAAAAAAAAAAGTATACTAGGGAGTGTGCTAAGGATTGTGAATTGAAGTTTTGCACTTGCCATCAGCCTCTACATGGAGTAAAACATGAGCCATTGTAGCTGCTGACCCGCGGCACTCCCTGAGCAAAGCTCAGGGTGGAGACCAGGAGTGAAACACTCTGTGCTCTGGAAAAACTGGAAGAAAAGTTCTTTAGATAGTTAGATATTTTTAGCAGAAGATTTTATGAGCCCAATTCTTGCATCTCCTCATATCTAGAAAAACACTAAAATCCATCAATGATGACTGATGTCTGTGACAAGTAGCAACCTTCAAGAGACCAGCAGCAAACTTCTGTAAAATCTATTCAAGGCTGCATACATCTCACTCTTCATCTTTATGACATATGTTGACATTTCCCTTTTCCTCTTTGGGGCTGCAGTTAGTGGACAAAACAAAAGATGTCAGCTGTGCGAACAGCCACTCCCAAGGGTGGGCCAGTGAGCCCTGAGGGAACTCAGGAAAGAAAGACTGGCCCAACAGCTGAGATGCATATCAAAGCAGTGATTCCAGTAAGCCCAGACCCTTACATCTTCCCATAGAAACTGGTTTTCTATAAATCTTTTTCTGTAAATCTGGTGATATATAAACCTTTTTTTTCCTACTACCTTCCCTTTGTTGCAAAAACTCATATATTCTAGCTCCCGCCCCCAACCCCTACCTCCTTGGAGCTACCTGAGATGCTGTCTCCTGGGCTTAAGTCCTAATTTCACCTCAAATAAAACTTAACTCTCAACTTTCAGGTTGTATTTTTTAAGTCCCTAGGATGAAGGTACAAATAATAATGAAGAATGATCAGTATAATAGGAATTTCTAGTCCCATGGTTTCTGTGCAACTTTTATATAAATCTTGCAAAGAAATCACAAAGAAAAATTAGAGATGGAGAGAAAATAAGGAAAGGAGTGTAAATAATAATAAAAAGAAAGAAAGAAAAGAAAAAAGAATAATTTAAAGTAGGCCTTCATTGAAATCCTTCTTTTCATAAAACTTAGAGCATGGAAACAACCTAAATGTCCAAAACAGATGAATGAATTAAGAAGATGTAGTACATATACACAATGGAATACTACTCAGCCATAAAAAGAACAAAATAATGCCATTTGTAGCAACATGGATGGAACTAGAGATTCTCATACTAAGTGAAGTAAGTCAGAAAGAGAAAGACAAATACCATATGATATCACTTATATCTGGAATCTAATATGTGGCACAAATGAACCTATCTACAGAAAAGAAACAAACTCATGGATATGGAGAACAAACTTGTGGTTGCCAAGAGGGAGGAGAAGGACGTGGGAGGGATTTGCAGTTTGGGGTTAGTAGATAGATACAAACTATTGCATTTAGAGAAGATAAGCAATGAAATTCTGCCCAGGGAACTATATCTGAGCACTTGTGATGGAATATGATGTAGAATAATGTGAAGAAAAAGGAATATACACACACACACATACACACACCTGGGTGACTTTGCTGTATAGCAGAAATTGACAGAACACTGTAAATCAAGTACAATAAAAAATTTAAAAATAAAGCATATCATCACTGTGTACATCAGAATGCTTGGAGATGCTTCCTCCAATATATCGACTTTAGTGTTCTTTGATAATACACTTTTTAAAAATATTTTATTTCTAAATTTCTATTTAGCCATGATTTTTATGGTCATATCAGTGGACTTTATCATCAATAGCTTAATTAACTTCTAAACTGCCCTCAGATCAACACTTCTTGGATTTCTAGCTCAATTTATTCTACTTCTCTAACTCCAACAATTTTTTTAAAAATCCCATAAAGATGCCCATTTCTTTTTTTTCCCCCCAATATTTACCACCTTTCCTCATGAACTAAGTCAGAGTTCTTGGGCTACCACTAAGATGACTTACATCATGTTCTGTGCATGCCCATCAGTTCCTTTTCTGGATACAACTTGGAACTCAGCTTCTACAATTCTTTCAATCTCTTTCTTTGCTCTATTCTTTTGTTCCTGGAAGTTATCATCTTGGTTCCCATTTTAGGAAATCTGTGTGCTATTCCCTAGGATTTTCCCTCTGATATTTATATGGCTAGCTGTCTCTTTTTATTAAGGTCTCACCCAACTGTTCTTTCATCACCTTGCTTTATCATTTTTTTCATGACATCTACTACTTGAAATTATTTCATATACTCATTTATTTTTTGCTTATTGGAAATCTCCCCAATAGCATATAGTATCCATGAATTCTAGGGTTTTATCTTATTTGCTACTATGTGACAAATATTTAGAATTTTTCCTGGAATACTGAAGGTTTTCAATATTCTATATGTGGCAGGAAAAAAAGGAAGGACTGAAGGAAGGAAGGAAGGAAAACATCAGCAAAAATATCCTTTGCTCTACTTATGAGATTAAATTAACCCTTAGGCATATTTGAGGATTAACATGAAATAAAGAATTTTTTTTTGAAGACTTCAACATTTCTAAGAAGGTAAGAATAGAGGAGAGATAACATCACTCTATACTCTTCTAGATACAATTGCCTTGTAAAGCAGCAATCTAGAACTGTTTTATCCAAATAGCCACATGTAGCTATTTATATTTAATCTAAATTAATTGCAATGGAGTAAAAGTAAACATGCAACTCCTCAGTCACACTAGCATCAAATGCTTGATAGCTGCATACAGCTAGTGGCTGCTTTTTGAACAGTATTAAGTAGAGAATATTTCCAGTTCTACTGGATGGCATTGCTCTAGATTCTATTGTTTTAAATTCTAGAACCATATTATCTGATCTCTAATATAGTGCGATTCATCTGAAATTAAATAGAAGGTAATTTAAATATTAACCGAATTTCTCAGAAATAGGTAATGCCTTGTGTTTCATTTAGTTTAGTTTATAATTTATCACTATTATTTGTATTGGTTTCTTTTTCAATAAAGGAAACTCAATAAACTCAATAAAGATAATGAGTTTAACATAGTATAAATACCAAAGTGAATGGAATGCTTGACTACTTTTCTTATTTTAGAACTGGTGAGAAAACAGAAGAGATAAAGAGTAGAAACAAAGAAAAATATATTCATCCATTCATCCATCCATTTATCCTTTCATCCATTGGTACAAGTTCTCCTTGAGTTTGCGTGATAATTTAAGCATTGTTCATTGGTGTTGATGATTTAAATTGGATAAAAACTGTAGTGTCAAAGCTACACTTTGAATTAGAAAATGTCAGAAAATTCATAATCTAATATGTAAGATTGCCATATAAAATAATAATGAAACCAGTTAGCAATAGGTAAGGTTCAAGTCCTATGAAAGCACAAAGAAAAAACCATCTGCCTGGGAGGAGATTAAAAAATAACGTTTAAGTGGTGTCTTAAGAAATATAGGAAGCAAAGTGTCAGGCTAAAGAGTGGGGAGGGTTGGGTTTTTGCTTTACTTTGTTTTAAATCAAATTTTTGCAAAGGCAACCTTTGCTCTTTGCTTATATAAGAATTAGTAGTCTTGAGAGGTTGGTCTAAGGGTGCCTGGAGGGAAAGATATGCATTGAAATTAGGAAAAAAGATTGGGCAAGATTGTACAGGGCAATGGAGATTTTTGTTAGAGTTTGGATATTATTCTTTTTCATACAAACGGCAAAGGACATAATTTAGCTGAAACTTCTTGAAAGAGGAATAGCCGCAAATGGATGAAAGCACAAAGTGCACAGGGCTGGAGCCTCCTCTACTGGAATTCTGGGATACAGGCATGAATGGGAAAAGTTGGTCTTCAAAATAAGAGCCCCATTGGTTATTCTCAAATCACTAATGCAGATTAACTTTAAGGAGAACCCCTAAGGAAAACATCAATCCAGGAGATACTTTTTTCTTAGACCCTCCTTATTGCTGATGTATATCCTGCTTAAAAAAATGTCTCCTCAAGCTATGTTTGATAGAAAGCCCTTCTTCTTTCTACCCCCTAAACTATACATACAAGATAAAAAATCCAAATCTTCCGTCCGTTTTTTATTATCAGACATTCCCTTAATAGCATACACAGAATTTATTATTACAAAAGTTAGCATTTGAATAACACAAGTAAAATGTGAATACTGAAGTGTATGGGTCACCAAGATCTCACAATTTATGTCTTCAAAAGAAGGGGAAAGAACATTCAAAAATATTCAAAACACTTCTATATTCTAAAGTGAATCATCATCTGCTACATTTGTTTTAGCTTGCAACAGAACCCCATACTTTTAACTAAAATCATTTCCCTCAATTTTTGATGGATATTGAAATTTAGGAACTAGGTAGAGGCACGTTTTAGAGATTATGGGCATGAATTAGAATTACAGATGATTAGAAAGTACACTTGCCTTATGGAGCTTTTATTTTAGTAAATTCAAGATATGGCCTGGTCTTTCTAATTATAAAAAGCAATGCCTTGTGAACAGTCATAGGAATACAAGAGGATCCACAACTGTAATAAGGACTTTTTAATTTTCTCCTTTTCCTTTTCTTTCACCTCTTCCTCCTTCTCTACTTTATTAAACAGGGAAAGGAGTAACTTCAAAGTGAAATGTCTTATTAATGTTCATCCTGATTTTTCACAAGTGTCTCTGATATTGGGACTTAATCCTTTATAATGCATTGAAGCATTTATACATGACACTAAAGAACCACACAACTACAAGGTTTAGATGTAGATGGGGGTTAACACTTCTCTCAACCCAATGATTTAGCAAAGAATCATCCCAGGGTTGTACATTATATGGGTTTCTAGGTGGGATAAGACCTGCAAAAAGATGCAATGGAGTTGTCTTATCAGTATTGAAACAAGTATTTAATTAGCCTGGCCTGAGGTGAGAATAAATAAGGCAGCAAAAGAAAACAAACAAAAACATCTTTGAGAAGATTCATTATTTTTCTCTGCTGCTGCCTCCTCTTCCTCATACAATATAATGAGAGAATTGAACTAATTAAGTTGTAACTTTGTTATGAACAGATTCCTCACATTTTCTAAAAAACCAGTATCAGCTTTCAGAAATGTACAAAAGACTAGAGGTCAAGTAAACTGTAAACTACAGATTGGCAGATGCTTCAATCCTTTTATAAATAATAAATAAGTCATTATGACAGCAATTGCCTGTGTGGCTTTGCAAACCTGTGGCTCTAAATTTAAAAATGCCAGATGATCATCATAATCTGACCAAATGCATTTTGGACATAAAATTCTAAATATGCACTTTAACCATATAAAGTATCTGGCAGTCTCCTTGAGGCTGGCAAAATGTTAAACATGATTAAGCAGCATTTAATGCCAAATGATTTATAATGGCTACAAACAGGGAAATTATTTCTTTATGGTAGCTTTACTTTATATCTCTAAGCTGTAAGAAGAATTTATGGGACAAAGGTTTTGAAAGAAGCAAAGTTGAGGGATTAAATCACTTAGAACACTTTGTCATGGAAACACATAACCATTAAGAGGTGAGTGGATAGAAATAATAATGAAACATTGTATTAGAGAAAAAAAGCTTTTCTCTAAAATAGTGAACTACTGAATACAAAAGATACATTATTTGAACTTTTAATGAAGTATATTAATGGCATTTTATCTTAGTGTATATTAATGATAATGATTAATAGGAGGATCAAGTAGAACATAGCAAAAATAGATGATTACAAAATGGTTTAACAAATGCATGAATAAAAGGGCCATGGATAGCTTTGAAGAGAAGCTAAGGGGTACTAAAGTTTAAAGCATACATCCTAGGGGATCATCATGCTCTATCTTGAGGAGCAGTGAAGTATGGTGGAGATGGGTTTTTGGGTTCAGATTCACAGCTAAGTTTGAAACCTGGCTTTGACCCTTTTCAGGCACATGAACTTTGCCACGTTTTTTAACTTCTCAGAGACTCATTTCCCTCACAGGTAAAAAGAGAATTATAAAAACTTTCCTCATAGGAGGAGTCCAGAAGGAGAGGAGAAAATCCTTTTCCTACAAGCAAGACCAAGGAGCATCCAAACTCACTGCCTCACTGTCCATCTGGCCGGAGCCATGAAGAACAATCTTATTAGTTTGTTTGTTTGTTTGTTTGTTTGTTTTAATCCCCACTCTCTATCACTCTCAATAGAAAGCCTAAGACTCCTAGGTAATACTACATGCCTGAAGGCTGATCCCTACCTGGCTGGAGGTGTTCCTTAACCATTTTTTTTCTGCTTGAATTTTCTAGGAAGTATTAAAACCAACTGATAATGTGTGGTTTATATTTTTGTAATTTCTAGGTTTCTTTATTAAATATTTGTTTCTAAAATATAAGCATTTAGTAAAATATAAGCTCTATGATTGTGGATAATTTTGTTTATTTTGTTTAATGCTGTATCCTAGGACCTTTAAACATGCCTAATAGACAAAAGGCACTTACTTACTCTATGTTCATTTTCTTCTACTCTGTCTCCTAGAACATTACTTGGGACTCTTGGTGAGAACACTGAATACCACGATATATGAGTTAATCTAACACATTCTCTCTCCCACCCCCACATAAAAAAGAAAAAAAAAAACCCTCTGGGTTAATATATACGCATACATCCATGTGTGTGATGTACATGAATATATGCATATATGTGATGTACCATATATACATACACACACACATATATATACACATACACATATATACACACCTCTCTGGATATATATATCTAGAAACAGAGCTATATTTTTGGAAAAATAAATCAAGTTAGGAAGTCAGGCAAAGAACATAAAGCTCTGAATTTGATCTTTCTTTGAATGTCTCCTTATCTGTTTTGCTTGCTAGTTAGTTGGAGTGTATTTTGTGTACTGGTTATGCTTACTTAATTCAGGAACTTTAGAAGAATGGAAAGAACACTCCTTAGTTGATTCCTGACTCTTCTGATTAACAGTACTTTGAGCTTATGCTCAGCTTATACAAATGTAAAATTAGTATACTACAAAAGTATGCTCTGTAAATTTCAAAATTTCATATTACGTACTTAAAGATGTAAAAATTATAAACCCTACTTGCTAAATAAGTAAAACTTATTATTATTAAATTCTAACAGCCTTTCTTTATCTTCTTAGATGTTTAAAAATTGAATACATATCAACTGTATGTATACAAGAATTAAAAGTAATACAGATCTATTTTTTTCCATAAACTGTCTATCAAAGGACAGGTCCACTAATAGCCAAATCTGGTCACTGTAGTGAAAATATGAATGACTCTAAAAGCACTGAACCCAAATAAATTATTATTTTACAGAATTTCTTATTGAAGTGAGTTGGGCTGAATAAGTAGATATTTGACCAATAGGAATAAACAATAGGGGAAATATTTGTTAAATGGCTGAAATGGGGGATAACTTCTTTGGTAGTTTTATGAAGCTAAATTTACAACTGATCATTTATGTCTTAAGAATTTTAGAGGAAGAATAGAGCAAAATATATTTAATATAGAATTACATTTTGGTATTTATAACTACGTTTAGTAATTGAAGACAATCTCATTCCTCTTTTAAAATAAATCTCATTTAATTTCATCATACTACCCATCACTTATTATCAATACAACTTATCTAACATCTTTGATATTACATAATTCTCTTATTCAAGCATATTATATATGCTTCCTTTCTCTCCCCATTCCACCCTCAAATGTTTCCATTTACAATTTTTAAAAAGAATTTAAATAAAAGATAACTCATGTACTATACAATGAATCTAGATGGAAAGTGCAATCTATTTTTAAAAATTGATATTGAATTATTATATTAAAAATGCAGTGTAATTTAATCAGATTAGTATAGCATATATGTGTAGTACTAGAAATTACAGTCATTAAAGATAAAAAGTGGTTGTAAAGAAATACACTAATTTTTTATTTTTTTATTAGATAAATAATAAGCACCTACTGCTTTTCAAAGTACTGTACTGACAGCCCAAAAGGACCTAAGATGAATAAGGATTTCACTCAAGGAGATTCCAGGTGAATAAAGCCATAACCAAAATATATCAATTTTTAAAAATTATTTTGAAATTTTATTGAAGTATAGTTGATTTACAAGGTTGTGATAATTTCTTCTGTAAAATTATACTTTTCTTTAAAAAAATTTTACTTTTTTTTTTTTTCTTTTTAGGGCCTCAGCTGCAGCATATGGAAGTTCCCAAATATCCTAATTTTTAAACTCAAGAAGCTAAAAAAAACCACAAAAACTAAAATAAAATGAAACAACAGATTTTATACAGAAAAAAATATAGAAATCAGTGAAATAAAAAGCAAAAATAAAAACTCTTTCTTTGAAAAGACCACAAAAATAACAAGTATTTATTAAAATTGGTTATTTAGAGTTATAATAGCGACAACATATGGGGTGATTATAGCATATGGATAAATGAAATGAATGAGAGCAATGCTCCAAAAGACAGGAGGGAAGAATTGCAAATACGCTAAGGTAATTAAATCACTTGAAGTAACCAGAAGGTTAAGTTGGCAAATTTTCTTTTCTTTTCTTTTTTTTTTTTTTGGTCTTTTTAGGGCCATCCCGTGTGGCATATGGAGGTTCCCAGGCTTGGGGTCTAATCAGAGTTGTAGCCACCGGCCTACGCCATAGCCGCAGCAATGCCACATCTGCAACCTACACCACAGCTCATGACAATGCTGGATCCCCAACCCAATGAGCAAGGCCAGGGATCAAACCCAAAACCTCATGGTTCCTAGTTGGATTTGTTAACCACTGTACCACGATGGGAACTCCCAAGTTGGTAATTTTTCAAAAAAATTTTTTAAAAAAGTAAATGGTTATAAAAAGATACATTATTCTAATACCAACCAAAAGAAAGATGAAGTCTCTATATTAGTTCAGATGAAGTCTACTTCAGGATAAGAAATATTATCAGAGATAAAGCAAGGTACTATATAATAATAAAAGGTTAATATTCCAAGGAGATGTAACAATCTTAAACATGTATGCACCCAACAGCAGAATGCCAAAATACATGAGGAAAAATTTGATAGAGCTGCAAGAGAAATAGATAAATTCTACTATTATAATTGGAGACTTCAACACCCTTCTTTTACTAATTAATAGGTCAAACTGGCTAAAATCAGCAAGAGTGTAGTTGGCTTGAACAGCATCATCAATCAACTTGATTTAATTGACATTTATAAAACACTCCATCCACTAATAGAATAATAATAGAATATATATTCTCCTCAAGTTCACAGGGAACATTCATCAACACTCAGAGCCATAAAATAAATTTAGGGAATACAAAACAATGGGAATCATACAAAGTACATTCATGAGTTCTCAGGATGGAATGCAGAATGGAATATAAATGTATTAAAAGTGTATGAAAAACCTCAGTGAAGGAGGTGGGGGAATAAGATGCATATAAGTATATAGAGGGTACTATGATATACCCTGTGTATACTTAGGTAAGTACCAGAATCTCTGATGGGTGGGGCCTGAGTTTAAACAGCTTCTTTGGTGATGCTGATACACAGACCATTTGCTATCTAATATTAGAAGAAAAACAGGTAACTAACTATAGTGTTAATTTTAGTGTGAGGAAGAATGAGACTAGGGCTCTGGAAAGCTATGAGAAATACTATGGAGACAGAGTTGGGAGATACTGATTTTCACTGAGGACACCTTCTAAACAGAAGTCCTATTATAAAGACTGAAGAATGAATATAAAATAATAAGAATCATTTATCGAAAACCTCACTCATGGGAAGAAAAAGAGTCACGTGAATTCCTCTTGTAGGATAAAGCTGCAGATATGCAAAGGCAGACCTTCTGCTTTTTTCTAAAGAAAACATTTTAGTTTCCTACTGTTGAAGAATATTTAACTATTAAGCTTGCCAAGGCCTGACACCATAGCATTAATCATTGTCTTTAATGTTATAACAGAATCAGCACTAAGAAATATGAATAGTTGTTCCCCTCCACTTGTTCTAACTTGTTCTAACAAGTTAAAATAGTAATAAACATGTAATGAAACTAAATAAAGCAGAAGTAAATATGGAAAACATTTTCATAATTTTACAGCATACAAAAACCACTTAAGAAACACAAACCCTCTAATGCCTTAAAGGAAAGGAGAGATAGATTCAAATCAAATCAACAATAATGAAGATCAGAAAGATGAAAGAAAAATTAGAAAGTTAAAAACAAATTTTGGAGAAAATAGTTATAGCATATCAAAAATACAAAAGGAATGTTTCTACAAATTGGTTTTAAAAAGATAACACAAAAAATATGCAAAGAATAAAAACAGAAAAATAAAATGCAAGTGATCCATATCTATGAAGAAACACCTCAATACCACTATTAATAGTGGAAACTAAACAGTAAGGAGATGCCAATTTTCCTTATTAAGAGGACAAAAGTAAAAATCAGTGGGTAAAGCCAATATAGAAATGGGAAATCTATCAAAGAAATAATTTGATGTTTATTTTAATTTAAATATATGCAGTCTTTGACCCAGTAATTCAACTCATAGGCAAGTTTTGTACATTTGCACAAATACAAATATATATCTTATTACAGATAAAAAGTTGGAAACAATTCAAATTGTCAGAATTTTTAACAAGGCAAATTGCCACTTTTTTTTCCCCCCTTTTTTAGGGCCACACCCCGGGCCTATGGAAGTTTCCAGGCTAGGGGTCCAATTGGAGTTGACAGCCTGTGCCACAGCCACAGCAACACAGGATCCAAGCCACATCCGACACCTACACCACAACTGGAGGCAACGCCAAACCCTTAATCCACTGAGCAGGGCCAGGAATCCTCATGGATACTAGTCACGGATACCCACATCTTTATGGATACTAGTCGGGTTCGTTACCTCTGAGCCACAGTGGGAACTCCCAAACTGCCACACGTGATGGTTAATTTTATATGTCAACTTGACTGGCATTGGGTTACTCAGAAGAAACATTATTTTGGGAAATGTCTGTGAGGCTGTCCCTAGAATAGATCAGCATTTGAATCAGGGGATTCAGTAAAGTAGATGGCTCTCCCCAAGGTAGCATCCTCCAATCTAAGGGGGGCCTGAATAGAAAAAAAGGGAAGGAGGAAAAATTCACCCAATTTTTTTCCTGTCTCATTGCTAGAGAAAATATTTTATCTCAGCTTTTGCCTCGGACTAGATCTATACTACTGGTTGTCAGGCTATTGGAATTAGAATGAATTAAACAACCAGCTTTCCTGTTCCTCAGTTTCAGATGGCAGATCATAACATGTATCAGCTTTCATATTCACATGAGTCCATTTCTCATAATAAATATCCTTTTATGTATATATATCCCATTGGTTCTGTTTCTCTAGAAAATCCCAACTAATACACCACTCAAGTAGAAGCTACATTTCCTAGCCTTCCTTATGCCTAGAGGTGCTATCGTAGATAAATTCTGACCAATCAGATGTGAATTGCAGTGAGACTGGCCATTCTAGACATACATCTAAAAAGAAGCTGCTCAATCTTCACTTCCTCTGTCCCTTCCACCCCACTCCTGTGGCCTATAGTGTGGAGAAGAACTAATTCCTTTTGTATAAATGAGGAGCACACTGTAGAAGATGGCAAACCAACAAAATCAATGAAATCTGGGTGCCTAAATATTGTCTCGGGGAGAGCCATCTAACCCTCCTGGGACTTTTGTGTGAGAGAAAAACATACTTTCCACCGGTCTAAGCAATTGTTCCTTGGTTTCAGTTCAAGAGGATGAAACAATAGTCTAACTATTACGGAGGTAAAAGCGTATACCCTGAACATGTGACTCTGAAATGTGAAAACATCCCACTATAGACAGTTTTATCAGAATTCACATACAAGTATGTATGCAGAACAAACAAATCAACATTCTGACATCTCCAAAATTCTGATCAAGATACATACTGCAAGCAAATGAGATTTCACCTCAGTTGCATTTTCTTTTTTACTAACCTCCAAAGTAAGAGCCATCTGTCAGCTTCATTTCTTTACTGGATTTTGTGATGACACCAGCAACGCCATGTTGAATGAAATACATTTTTTTACCCACAGCTCCTTCTCGTATGATATAATCTCCAGGTTGAAACACCTCAAATCTCAATTTGCTCAGCATGGCAGTCACGAAATTAGGATCCGCGTTAGCAAAAAGAGGCATTGTAGCCACTAGTTTTCGGCAGTTGAAGTTGACTATTTCCTAAAGATGGCAAGAGTAAACAAATATTAAGAGAGATATTAGTCATAACAGGAAGAAAAACATGTGCTGAAATTAAAAATCTATGCATAGCATTACATTGTAATTTAAATTAAGTACCAAAAATATTAAATTCTAACAATTTATATGCTTCTTCAAAGCCAGGGATTGTGTTTTATTTTTGCATTTCGATGTTGTATTACCAGCATGTAGAATAGCATGGCCATGTAATACAGACTCAGTAAATGTAAACTAAATATATACAAGTTTACATTTTATAATTTCCCATTCTTTTCTTATGCTTTATATAAAATTAGAACTAAAATATGGAAGATTTTTAGTCTCTTTTTTATCTGTTTTTATGAAGGAAGCCACATCACTTCCTTTTTTTTTTGTCTTTTTGCCTTTTTCTAGGGCCGCACCTGCAGCATGTGGAGGTTCCCAGGCTAGGGGTCGAATCAGAGCTGTAGCCGCCAGCCTACGCCAGAGCCACAGCAACGTGGGATCTGAGCCGCATCTGCGACCTACACCACAGCTCACAGCAACGCCAGATCCTTCACCCAAGGCCAGGGATCGAACCTGCAACCTCATGGTTCCTAGTTGGATTCGTTAACCACTGCACCACGATGGGAACTCCCACATCACTTCCTATTAGCCAATACATTACTGCTTCTGTGGTACATTTGTGTTGAACAATCTAACATGTACCTACTTATAGGAGTTTTGTCAGGACAGGGCGCAGCTGCCAATAAAGTGCCAACAGGATTTTGATGTTTTTTCTTACCATTGTTCACATTAAAGCAAAGAGACTTACTGTTGTTCACATTACTCAAAGGAGACTCTAACTATAATCTGTAATTATTTAAATCAATGTTTCTGGGTTGCATCAGAAAAATCTCTCTTTCCAAAACCTCCTGGGTTTCCATTGGAAGTTTTGGACTGGACAGAGGCCATATTTTCCTTTTCCTGAATGGTTTGTTTTATTTCTGGGATCAGGTCAACTCTAAATTAGGAGATTTATATGTTTGATTTCATTCTGTGGATTCTAGCCCAGATTAGGCATAGTGCCATCATTATGAGCCAACATAGGGATATGGGACCAATCTCTCTCTCTCTCTCTTTTTTTTTTTTTTATGGCTGCACCTGCAGCATATGGAAGTTTCCGGGGCCAGGGATCGAATTGGAGCTGTAGCTGCTGGCCTGAGCCACAGCCAGGTAACACCAGATCCAAGCCACACATGGGGCCTATGCCACAGTTTATGGCAACAACAGTTCACTAACCCATTCGGCCAGGCCAGGGATGGAGCCCACATCCTCACAGAGACAACATTGAGTCCTTAACCTGCTGAGCCACAACAGGAACTCTGGGACCAACCATTTTTAACCCTGAAATTCAGATATGGGACAGAATAAGCAATGGGAATCTAAATTTTACCATGATGCCATTTCTCATATATATCTTTTCTAAAGAGCCCCCAAAGAAAAGGGTTGGACCTGAATTTGTGATCTTGTTTAAGGGACATAGGAAACGAAGTCATTTCTGCTAAGAAGTGGGAAAAGGGCAAAAAGATTCAGAAGTATTCAGCGATATTCAGAGATCTAGAACTCCTGCTTTGGGAATATAAACTTCTAGATTCCAAGACTGGGAAAAAATTTTCCCCAATCTTATTTCATAAAATAACCTGATATTATTCCAGGATAGTTAAAAAAATTCGAGCTGATGCAGAGGGCACACAATTTTGGGTCCACCGTGGTAAAGAAGATGTTTCATTCTCAATAATATGTTGTGAGTTCAGAAGAACAGAGAAGTATCTCTAATAGTGGGATTCCATGGAGGATGGTAAAATATTTAAAAATCAGCAGAAAGAACCAGAAAGTGAATATAACAACAATAACAAGTTGTTATTTCAATTTGAAGGGTGTTTCATATGGTACTTGGTGCAATGTCACCCAAGCCCAATAATGCAAAGTGGTCATTTTGTGGTCAATTCTAACTGGTACTGAAGAGCTGAGATGGCAGTTGGGAGGCTACAGTAAGCTCAGCACATATTAAGTGATCATTAAGTGTGCCTGCATGGATGAATGGATGAGAGGAAGGAAAACAGAAAGAAGGAGAGAAGGAAGGAAAAAATGGAAGAAAGATGGAGCTTTAGTAGTGGAAAAAAAGTGCTCACAAAGCCCAGTTTTACTCCTATTGGGAAGTGGATGCTTAAAGCTAATAGAATGCAGGAGTTCCTGGAGTTCCCGTCATGGCTCAGTGAGAACGAATCTGACTAGCATCTGTGAGGATGCAGGTTCGATCCCTGGCCTCCCTCAGTGGATTATGGATCCAGCGTTGCTATGAGCTGTGGTGTAGGTTGAAGATGTGACTCAGATCTGGTGTTGCTGTGGCTGTGGCATGGCGTAAGTCGCCAGCTGTAGCTCTGATTCGACCCCTAGCCTGGGAACCTCTATATGCCGTGGGTGCAGCCCTAAAAAGCAAAAAAAAAAAATCCCAAAAACCCAAACAAACAAAAAACTACTGGAATGCAGGGGTTCCCACTGTGGCTTAGTGGGTTAAGAACCTGACGTAGTCTCCATGAGGATGCAAGTTCAATCCCTGGCCTTGCTCAGTGGGTTAAGGATTCAGCGTTGCCACAAGCTGTGTAGTAGCCTCTTAGAATGTTTTCTTAAGCAAATAGCTTGAGATTATATGTATTAAAGTATGCTTTTTACTATTCAAAATACTTCTATACAAAAATCACATAAAGATAAAAGATAAAACATTCAAGGTACTCAAGGTACCACATGAGTTAAAAGAAGACAGATATGTCATTAAAATGACAGAATTGGTTGTTATGAAGGTAACAGTTTCACATGTAAAATGACATAAAAAATACAGTGTGGGAAACTGCAAAGAAAATAAGGGTTTTCAAGTGAAAATAATAAAATAGGGAATCTTTTCATCAATATTCTTATATTTGAACTATACAAATTCTTCTCTCCACTGTTTTCTCACCTTTTGTTTTAGAAAATAATTGAAAAGTACATTTTGCAAACAACTGAACTGATCTTTATTTGTATGAAAAACTCTTTTTCTATGATGTGTGCCATATTCAGGTGCACCAATGGAACTGCCTTGATTCTATCACTGCAAAGATAATTTCATATTATTGTTATTGACTGAAGGAATCCACTCATTTTCTCTGTCTCTGTGGAACTTTTACTTCTAGGAGAATACTATCTGATTAAAACTGTAAATTGTAGCAAATATTTGATAGAAAAAGATGTAAAAAAGAAACATTTATATTTAAAAGCTCTCCCTTTTCCCATGAAATCTGCTTGCTTTGAGGGTGTGTAGTTTTTTTTTTAATTAAAGTATAGTTGCTTTACAGTGTTGTGCCAACTTCTGCTGTACAGCATAGTAACCCAGTCATACATATCTATATATTCTTCTTCTCATACTATCTTCCATCATGTTCTACCACAAGAGACTGGATATAGTTTCCAGTGCTATAGAGTAGGACCTCATTGCTTATCCATTTTAAATGTAATTGTTTGCATTTACCAATCCCAAACTCCCAGTCCATTTCACTCCCTCCCTCTCCACTCTGGCAACCACAAGTCTGTAAAATGGAAAAAAATCAAGTGAGTCTAGAAGTTAAGCAAAATTTTAAAAGCTCTTCTCCATCAATCGCATTTCTTTATAGAACATTTTCTTAGAGAGAACATGTTTAGTTAAGTTATTAATACCTCTCTATTAGTAAAACAAGACTTTTAGAGCTTCACCTCCATCAATCAAAGGTCCCTATAACCCACTGACTTAAATAAAACACACAGTTATTAATAGCTCTACTCTCTATTCAGATTTTTTTTTTTGTCTTTTTGCCTTTTCTAGGGCCGCACCCGAGGCATATGGAGGTTCCCAAGCTAGGGGTCTAATCAGAGCTGTAGCCGCCAGCCTACGCCACAACTACAGCAACGTGGGATCTGAGCTGTCTCTGTGACCTACATCACAGACCACGGCAATACCAGAATGCCAGATCCTTAACCCACTGAGCAAGGCCAGGGATCGAACCTGAAACCTCATGGTTCCTAGTCGGATTCACTAACCACTGAGCCACGACGGGAACTCTTCCATTCAGATTCTTTATGGCAGCTGTTATAATGAGCTTTTTTAGCAATATGTCTGGGCTGTGTTATGAGTATCGTCTATATGTTTGAGGAATGCTCACTCCCTGAGGGAATCATACGCATGGCCCTGACCTTAATAATAAGGTACACCAAGGTACGAAGCTTACTCCGTAACTTAAAAAATACAATTATTTCTTTACTGAAGCATCTTATGCTAGAAAGTATGGCTGTGATAGAAAAGAATAAAGAAACAAGCAAAAACATCAACCAAAAAACCCGTCACAATGAAAAAGATATTTCAAAGGGGGCAACTGAAAGGCTACCAAACTAACACTGTAACAATTTGAATAACAAAATAAATAACGTAATATTGGTTTAATCTCAAAGTGTAAAATAAATGAGTCTATACTATATAAATCAATGACTGAGTAAATTAAAAAGTAGGAGAAAACAGACAAATCTATTCAGATTCCAAATAAATCAACTTTCATCTATTAAACAAAACAGCATAATACAACAAACGTCATCTGCATTTTATGATGATTTTGACATAATGTCAGTTTTTTTAAGATCCAAGTTCTTCCTTTTTCATAGGCTTTCCCATTATTTTGCTAATGGATTATTCATGTTCATTGTTGGGTCACAGTGTAGAGAGCATTTTTTTAAAGTATAACACAGATATAGTAAGTGCACAAATCTTAAATGTACATAAATCTTATGTAAATTTTTCAAATATGTGAAACTATATAACTACCTAGATCCACATATAGAACATTTCTCAGAAGACTTCCTTTTTTTCCTTTCCAATCAACCCTAGAGGTTCTAGCTATTCTGACTTTTATCAGTTTTACTTGTACTTGACATTCATATAAGTGGCATCATACATTGCAGGGTCTTTTGTGTCTTGTGTCCTTTGCTCATCATGACGTCAGTGTGATTCATCCCTGTTGCTATATGGTGGCAGCTCTTTTTTTATATTTCAGGATGTGTTCCATTATCTGACTAAGCCACAATTTATTTCTCCATTCTACTCTTCATGACATTTAGCTGTTTCCATTTTAGGCTAATAAAATAAACCTGTTATGAACACTCTGAATTGCTGGGTAATAGGATAAGCATATATTTAACTTTGGTAAATACCGTCAAAAGTTTTCTAAAATGACTGGATTATTTTTCTCGTATACCATCAATATATAAAGTTTCAGTTGTCCTATATCTTTGGAAAATTTTGGTGTTATCACTTTTTAAAATTTTAGCCATTTGTAGGTTATGTAGAGATACCTTATTTAATTTTTTTCTCATTGTGGTTTTATTTTACATTCCCCAAATGATTAATGTTATACATATTTTCCTAGGCTTATTGGATGAATATTCTGCTTGGTAAAGTGTTCCCTTGCCTCTTCTATTGTAGGGCTTATTTTTTATTTTTTTTATTTTTTATTTTTTTGTCTTTCTGCCATTTCTTGGGTCGCTCCTGCCGCACATGGAGGTTCCCAGGCTAGGGGTTGAATTGGAGCTGTAGCCACAGGCCTACGCCACAGCCACAGCAATGCAGGATCCGAGCTGCGTCTGCGACCTATACCGCAGCTCACGGCAACACCGGATCATTAACCCACTGAGCAAGGGCAGGGACCGAACCCGCAACCTCATGGTTCCTAGTCGGATTCGTTAACCACTGCGCCACGACAGGAACTCCTTATTTTTTATTCTTGACAGGAGATTTTTGTTGGGATATGCATGGCAAATATATTCTCCCTATCTGTGGTTTGCCCTTTTGCTTTCAATGGTATCTCTTATTGTTATTATTTTGTTGGTAATTTGATTCCTAGTTTGTTTAACTTTATGCCAATCAGAAAAAATGTGATTTGATATATTTAGATTGCTTCAAGAGGATTTGTTTTAACCATAAATCTGTGCTTTGGAATCATGCATACTTTGAGACCCTGGGAAATTTTAAGCAACATCTTGTTTGTTATTAAAAAGAATAGCAATATTTTAAGGCTCCTTCTAGCACTACAATTCTTTATTGAGAAGTATCATTGTGGAAAGTTCCATTTTTGTGAAACATTTAGTTCACCTTCATTCTACATAATTTTATTCAACACTGTATAGTTCTAAAAAGTTTTAAGCATAGTAGCTATAAATATAATCACCATCATTATAATAATGAATCATAATCTTAACAAAACAGAGCCGCTGTTACATTACTAAATCCCTATACCCAACACACTCTGTATTTTTAGACTGTGCAGAGCCCACAAGAGCTTCCTTCTAAGAACATACATCAGACATTCAAACAGCACCAAGACAAGCAGACTTCTATATTAACTGTAGAAATAAGTAAAATACATATGGTCAAATTCACATCAAGTGACACTTTATCACCTAGAACATCCTATTGTAAAACAATGCTGCTGATGTTGTGCTATTTTTTTTTTTTTCTCCTAATTCAGTAGCCTGGGGTAGTTAGAATCAAAACAGAATAAATAGGGGTTTCTTTAAGGCAGAGATAATTTTAAGAATGAACACAATAAAAATAAGAGACAATATTTATTGAGTTCTTGCTGGTTCCAGGTGTTGCTTTAAACAAAGCTTTACAAGTATTAATTTATTTTATCCTCACAAAATCCTATGCCTTAGGTATTATTACTGTCCCACGTTATAGAAGATATTGAGTAACATGCCAAGATATTAACACACATATAAGAGGAAGAAATATGGTTTGTTGAGCAGCCCAGCTCAATAACTTAGCTTAAAGGGTTCTAAGAAGTCCTCTTACCTTTGCACCAAAACCCTGAAGATTCTGATATCAGCCATAAATTTATTCTTTCAAACTGCATACCTTTTGAAAGCTTGACATGTGAGGTAGCAAAATGATGGCTACACACTTGGCTGTTTTTATTTCTCTCAGAGCAATTATTTCTAAAGATCCGAATTTGAGAGTCTTTACTTGACATCCATGTTCCAGTTTGCCACAGTTTTTAAAACACGCTATTTCATACAATTAGACTATCTGACTGGCTTTGTAAACCAATACACTCTGAGATCTTTAAACTATAAATCAAGGGAATGTAAGAAAAGAGAGGAGACCGGTAGTTGTAGTTGTTGTTTGTGGGGTAGGTCTTGTGCTATGGGGACAGTGAAATGTGGGCCTTTACTTCTCCCTTTTAGGAAATGTTTCTGGCCATTTGTGGCTTCAATATTTCTGGTTCTCCCTCCATAACCTCCAAAGGAATACTGTGATTTAATTGGACAAGTTAGAGATGGGAGGTGGAAGAAAAAAGAAAGGGAATAACATTTGCTAAATGCCAATTTAAGCAGGTACCTCATATTATGTCATTTACTTTAGAGAACAACCAAAGAAGAGACTTGAATTTGATTTTATTTCCCACATATACAAAGGAATGAAGATGGTGAAGCCTAGAGAAAGGAAAGAGATTGCCCAAGCCACAGAGCTAGAATACGACTAGAGAAACTAATCACTGCCTGTGACTTCCCAGCCGCTGTTCATTCAAGGCCACCATGGGGCCCCTCTATTACCTGGATTAAAGTCACAAAGCTCAGCACTTAGAATTAACCTACAACCTTATATTTTGCAATTCCTTATGTTTTGGTATGAAACCAAATAGTGACTTTTAGTCTTTTATAATTTTTTAAATCTAAAACTTTACCCAATTCAGACAAATATCTATTGCCTTTTTGTTTCAAGGTATTTCTAAGATTATTTACATCTTTAACCAAATTGAATGCCATGTTTTATGCAGTATAGATATTTTCAAGGCAAGCTGTTACATGGCAATATATTTACTGTCAGCGAATTCTTCAAAAATATAAGAATCTAGTAAAAAATATATAAAAAGAATCATTTGGTTTATTATATGTGATTCAATTTCTATAAAAATATAGCTGCTTTGACAATAATTAGCTACAATTATTGTGAAACCAAGAAAAATAATATTTCCTTTATGTACTCATTTAATTTTATCTTTAATTATCAGCATTCATTTATATGTCTGGTAAATGAGTATTTCCTTTGTACTAGAAATTAGGTGAAAGGTAAATATGGAAGAAAACAAAAAACATTTTAAAGCATAACTAAATGATTTAGAATGATATTGATAAATAAGCCTCCTAGTCAACACGCACTCATTTCCTCGAACCCCCAGAACATAGTCACAAATGATGGAGGGGAATAACGGAGCATCGGTGGCTGAATCTATACAAGAGTTAATTAAAAAAATAAGGAGATTTAATGTAAAAAGACAGAAGACAATATAAAAAAAGAATGTATACTTTCTCATTAATGATGTTTTTATATTGATTACATACTGAGAGAATATTTAGTTAACAAAATGTATTACACTTAATTTCACATATTTCTTTTTCTTAAAATGTAACTACTTGAAAATTTAAAATGATATGTGATTCATGTTACATTTCTACTGGACAGAGAGCACTACTGCAAAACAAACATGAGGTAATATGTAAGAGAGTTTGGAAAGTGGAATGCAGTTCTAGATTTTTCTAAGCCTTCATGTTAAATATTTTATTCACTGAAGAATCCAGTAAGACAAATATTAAAGTATAATTTTTCAATATTTATTTATACTTTGAAGAGAGAGGTGAAACAGAGTGTGTGTAACTTTCATAGAAGAGTAAAAATTGTTTAGTTTGACTCTTGGAAAGATTAGATTTAGATCCTAAAACTTATAAGAAGAGTAAATCAATATCTGGAAGTCACTAACCACAGTTTTTTAAGAGACCTCACTGAAAAGCTCTAAGAACATCATCTGCAATCAGTACCTTTAAGACCACTAAATGAAGTTTGTGAGGCAATAAATAAGTACAATAAAAACATCCGTATCAGCTGCTGAGTACTCCTTAGTGTCCTGGAAGGGACACTTCTGAAATGGCTTCTTAAGTGTCCAGTGCAACACAGGTGCATAGAAAATGCCCAGAGTGGGGTAAAGTTTGGGTTTTTGGGAGTGATGTAGAGCCATTCTTGGAAATAACAGAACATATTCAAGATTAGTCTGGGCCTTGCCCTTATGGCTCTCATGAAGACAGCATCAATAAGGAAAAAAATAAATGGCTTCGATGACCTGCCAAAGATGGCATTCTTCTCCCTGAATGTATTTATGATATTTTTCTTTTCTTTTTTAAAATTATTTTTTATTTTTTATTACTCAATGAATTTTATTACATTTTAGTTGTACGACGATCATCACAACCCAAATATTTTTCTAAAATACAGTTTACAAGACTCTAATCCAAATTCAGAGAATCCGAATCTCAATCGCCAAAGGATATGCCTCTAAAATCTCTGCTTTTAATAACACACTTCAAGTCATAAGCAGTCAGATGTGAAAACCATGCTTCCTAAAATAATGAGATATCTGAAAGTTTACTTCTAGTTGAGGAAGGAAGATACATATATTCGTATATTCAGCATAAAATAATTTTGAAAAATAAAATAAGCATGAGTTAGATCTTCTCTCTCTGCAGTGTGTGTGTGTGTGTGTGTGTGTGTGTGTGTGTGTGTATGTGTGGTGTGTCTGAACTCAATCCCTGATTCCAAAACTGACTGACTCAGTGCTTGTAGAAAGTGACTCATACTCTTCAAATCTTAATCTTTTCACCCATAAAATAGAGATAATACTAGCAAGTCTATTATGGATAAGGGTGATTATTTAACTCAATAACTCAAGTAAAGCATTTAACAAAGTTCACTAAATGTTATATATTATTAACCATTATATTTGATAGTTGTATTAAAAACAATATCTGTTGAAATCAAATGAATGGTAGAGACTATATATTCTATAAAATTCAAAAAAAAAAAAAAACAAAGATGCCAAGGTAATTTGTTAAGAGGATACTAGGTCAGATTTAAAGAAAATTCAGTGGCAGAACTGATTATTAAAGATTAAAGTCAAGATAGGTGCAGGGATTCAGAAGATAAAAATGACAAGATAGTCTTAGGGCATAGTCAGTGAAAATCCCCTTTGGCCAAAATCAAGAAATAAAATATAGGATTCTTATAACACAGCCTTTCTAATGATATAATAAATTTGGAAAGTGAATTGTAAATTAAATACACATTCTATTTTTTTCAAAGGAAACACAGGGGTGAAGTTAAAAAAAAAAATTCCCTCAGCATTTCCAGCTGGTTTATATTGATCTGGTGGTTTGTCTTCTAAATTATGAGTGACTGCATGTATAAGGAAATCAGCCCATAAAAATCTCATGCTTGGAAATGTTTTAAACATTTATTTAAATATTGACTACTAGGTTACGTATCTGCTTTAATTCTTTAAACTCAAGGCATTCCCTTTATATCTGTGTCACTATCAGGCAGGATTTATGATGAGTTGTTTCTCTAGTTGGGATAATCTTATTTTTTTTAAAGAGACCATTTAACTCTTTTTATAAATCCTAAATAATTTGTAGGTAAAATTATGTAATAAAATCCAAAGGTAAGAAATAAAACTTTAATATTTATTTGGGGGAAGCTAAAGAGTTAGAGACAAGAAAGTAAGGATTGATGAATTAGTAGAGGGCGCCTCAATTTTAGTTTACTGTGGTTTTCTATCTCATTAAAGAAGAAAGAGTAATCAATTTTTGTATTAGCAAATTGTACTTTTAAAAAGCTTAAAAATGTATATTCACATATCCCTTAAAATATATAAAAGATTAAGAACTCTATATTTTCATCCCCTTATTGAAATTATTTTATTTATGGATTCTTTTAATACAATCTTTTATTCACCTTAACATAGTTGTAATCATTATACACATTCAATATTTGTTTTCTTTTCTCCTCACTTTTATAACATAAAATATTTCCCATTTTGAGATTTATTTCTCATTGCCATTCTTTTAAACTTTTTTTTTTCTTTTTACAGCCACACCTGTGGCATATGGAAGGTACTGGGCTAGGGGTTGAGTCAGAGCTGCAGCTGAGACCTATGCCACAGCTACATCAATACCAGATCTGAACTGCATTTGCAACCTCTGCCATGGCTTATAGCTACACTGGATCCTTAACCAACTGAGCAAGGCCAGGGACTGAACCTGCATCCTCACGGTGACTACATCGGGTTCTTAAGCCAATAAGCCACAACAGGAACTCCTTGCCATTCTTTTTAATGGCCACACAACATTCCATCTTCTGTTAATCATAATTATATTATGAAAAATCCAATAGCGATGGAGAGAGAGAAACATAGTCTACAATGGCCTCTTAAATATTGGCAAGCTTTAGTATTTTTCATGCTTTCTTGTTTTGAAACTCTGCTATATTATAAATTAATACATTCATAGTCTCTTTAATTTATGAGTTAAGAGGGTTCCCTAGTGGCCTAATGGTTAAGGATTCTGCATTATCACATTTGTGGCATGGGTTCCATCCCTGCCATGAGAACTTCTGCATGCTTCAGGTAAGGCCAAAAAAAGGGGGGTGTAGGAGTTCCTTGGTGGCTCAGTGGGTTAAGGATCCAGCATTGAATAGCTGTGGCTCAGCTAAAAGAAATGTATGAGTTAAAAGGTAATTAGCCTAAAATCTCTGCATATGCAAGTGGTAAATTATAATTAAGTGGCTTAAATGAAATCTGTCTGCTTGTAAAGGATAGATCAGAACAAGATGGATTTTAAGAGATACAGATTCAAAAATTTTAACGTTTTCTGTAGGTACACTTCTCATATGCATCTAATTTGGTACTCTTACTGTTTTGCCTTCCTACAATATAGAAACATATTACTCAGGTACCATGCAGGATATCAGCAGATGACAAAAAAATTCACCCAGCATTCACTTAAATTTGATTATATAGAAAAAAAAGGTGGACAAACAGACCAAAAAATACTAAATGAAAAAATTATATACTAACAAGGACAGTTTTACACACTAGAGACTTAGTATCCCTGCCCCACTCCGTAATCTTAGGGGGAGGCTCAAGTGAGGATTTGTGTGAATATCAGCAGAGTGCAGTTTCAGTGGCCTACAAACTATAAGCAAGGTGTAAGAGTGATTTGGGGAACAGGAGTGAAACCTACTTGACAGGGTAAAAACAGATTAATTTGGACTGTCAAATACAGCAAATATATTAAACAACTAAACTAAAAAAATAGTATTACAATGGGGCAGTAGATAGTACAGTGAATTAGAAGACTGAGAGATGATTTGAAGACTTTGATAAAAACCTATATTTAAAATTTTATAATATTACCCACCTAAATTCCTTTTCATTGCTAACAGGTCAGCAATAGAAATAACCCCTGCCTAACAGTATATGTACATGTGCAAAATACACAGGAAATTAGGCCATACCCTAAAACCAGGGAGGCACTCTAAAACATATTAAACATTAATTTATCTATCACTTCAGTTAGATCGTATCGGGAACTGCATGTGGTATGGGCTGAACTGTGACACCTCAGAATTCATGAGTTGGAGCTGTAACTCCCAGTACCTCAGCATGTGACTGCATTTAGAGGTAGGACCTTGAAAGAGGAGATGGAAGTTAAAATGAAGCTGTTAGGATGGGGCCTAACGCAATCTGACCTCTGTTCTCTCTTTTTTTTTTTTTTCTTTTTAGGGCCGCGCTCGTGGCATATGGAGGTTCCCAGGTTAGGGTTACAGCTGCTGGCATACACCACAGCAACATCAGGTCTGAGTACACCACAGCTAATGGCAAAGCGGGATCCTTAACCCACTGAGGGAGGCCAGGAATCGAACCCACAACCTCATGGTTCCTAGTCAGATTCGTTTCTGCTGGTCCACGAAGGGAACTCCTGACCTCTGTTCTCTTAAGAAGAGGAAATTGGACACACAAAGAGAAGGGTGACCATCTGCCAGCCAAGGAGAGAGGCCTGAGAAGAACCTAAATCTGCTGACACCTTGACCTTGGACTTCCATCCCATGGAAGTGGGAGACAATCAATTTCTGTTATTAAACCACTGTGGTATTTTGTGATTGCAGCTAGGCAAAGCATGGTAGGAAGGATGCCCACTCTGAGTATTTGTCAAGACATAGCAATATCACATGATATTTATCTTTGTATGATTTAGTATGATAATTTCCAGGGCCATCCATGTTGCTGCAAATAGCATTATTACATTCTTTTTTTTATGGCTGAGTAATATCCCATGTATAAATATACAACATCTCCTCATGATAGAAATGAACTTGTACACAAAACAGAAATAGACTCACACACATAGAAAATGAACTTAAGGTTACCAAAAGGGAAAGAGGAGAAAGGACAAATTATTAGGAGTTTGGGATTAATATATACACACTCCTACATATAAAGTCGATAATCAGTAAGGACCTACACAGGGAACTATACTCAATATTCTCCAACAACATGCAAGGGGGAAGAATCTGATAATTGAATCACTTTGTTGTACACATGAAACCTACATGACATTGTAAATCAACTACAGTTCAATTTTTAAAAAAGGGAAAAAAAGACATATGAGAAATGGTAAAGATCCTAAAAGGATTAGAAAAATATCCAGGGGGAAAATTGAGGTTAATTGTAACAAAACTAAAGAAACGTATAACTATATGTTCATGAAAATGTGTGATAAAGCCAAACAGTAAGCAATGTAAAGATGAGATATAGATACATTAAGAAAATATTTCTATAAAGTGAATAAGTTTTAAATTAAGCCTAACCTCTTACTGATTTCCCTTTAAAATAAAAGGCACATTGCAGAACAATAAAAAAGATAGCAGCACCTCAGCTCTGAGAGTGAGGCAGTGGCAGGATCCAGTGAGGACCACTCTGAGGAGGTGTGGAACACAACCTGCACACTTCAACAACAGCTGGGCTCTTCAGTCTGGGCTGAAATAAATCCCCAAAAATTTAGCTACGTGAAAAAAAATTTATTTTTGTATTGGGTGTGACGTGTCATAGGCATTCAGATGACAAGAGCTACAGGCGGATGGAAACGGCTTTGGAGATCAGGACTACAGTTCTAGGACTGGGTGCTATTTTATAAAATTAATTTTTAGATGTTTATAATATATACAACACTATTCATAATTTTAACCAATTCCAAGTGACCAATTCACAAGTATATTCACAATGTTGTGTAACCATCACCACTATCCATACCTGAAAGTTTTATCAGTCTCAACATTCTGTGTACTTTAAACTCTAACTCCCCCTTTTTTCCTCTTCTTACTCTCTGATACCTTCTATTCTACTCTGTGTTGCTATGAATTTGCTTATTCCAGAGGCTTCATAAGTGGGATTATATAGTAATTATATAGGAATTAGTTGACGTCCTAGAAATAAACACTGCCACCCAGAAAAATACTGGGTGAGGGGGGGAAATAATGAAGCCATGTTAGGAAAAATCAAGGAACTGACCTGGTAATCTGCTTTTGCTCAGTGACACAAAGTATCTTCTCCATGACCCTTCCCCTGTTCACGCAATTCCTTTTTCTCCACATTCTCCCCAGCACATTACATCTTGTCCTTTGATAACAGCCATTCTACCAGGTGTGAAGTAACATCTCACTGTGGTTTTGATTTGCATTTCTCTAATGATTAGTGAAATCGAGCACCTTTCCATATACCTGCTGGCCACGTGAATATCTTCTTTGGAAAAAAAAGTCTCTTCAGGTCCTTTGCTCATTTTCCACTTGGATAATTTTTTGTGCTATTGAGTTGTATGAATTACTTATATATTTTGAATATTAACCCCTTATCAGATATGTGGATTGCAAATATTTTTTCCTGTTCCATAGGTTGTCTTTGCACTGTGTTGACCATTTCTTTTGCTATGCAGAAGCTTTTTAGTTTGATGGAGTCCTACTTATTTTTTACTATTTTGCTTGTGCTTTAGATATATTAGCCACAAAATCATTGTCAAGACCCATGGCAAGAAGCTTTTCTTCCCTATGTTTTCTTCCAGGAGTTTCATGATTTCAGGTCCATGCATTTAAATCTTTAATCCGTTTTGAATTTTGACTGTAATTTCTGCTTTTCTCTGGCAATTAACCATATGTGACTTCCTACATTTCTTGTATTTTTAGTAATGTATTTTAATTTTTCATCATAGTTTTTAAAAATGCATTTATATCTTGTCTCTATAAGGATGCAGTAAGCACTGTGAGATTGGAAACCACATTTTACATTTTATTTTCCTATCATGCCTGAATCTATGTCTTGCCCACATTAAGGAATCAATGAATGTGTTTTTTCTATTTGTTTTCTAGAAACTAGGGATGCAGAGGGAAAGCTCTAGGCTAAAAGAGAGAAGATCCAATTCTTTGTTTGGTAATTATGACCAAGACCAGGCCACTTACATAAATTTTCTAGTCTTTGGTTACCGTGTCTCTTACATGAGTATCTGATAATTTATAAGACGCCTGTACAGCTTCATAATACTCTCATTCTAGCATATTTTAATTAATCTGACCTAAACACATTTTTAGAAGGCATTTAAAAAACCAACAACTATTACTTAAAAAAAAATGATTCAGAATTGCACTAAATAAATATGTATACAAATTGTGATTTTTTCCCTAACAGTCTATTTGACAAATTAAAGGTCAGAAGGACAGTGTTATACTCTCAGCCCGATTCATGTTCTGTGAAAATGAAATATACTGACGTCCTATATTCTACTGGGACACATGATCTGTACCTATTTTCAGCTCACAGCTCTTCTTTGCACTCCATTGTTTAAAAATAGATCAGTTCTGAACTTTGGAGACAGACTTAGAAGGGCATTAACCTCTTTCTTGACTGTTAAGTTTGCCATTTTGCTCTAATCAAATCAGTATAAATCTGATCTTGTTAAAAATAGACCTTCTTACTTTGTATACATTCCAACAGGCTCTCATAAGCAGAGAGAAATGGTTCACTGAATTTTTCTAATTAGTTTTTAGTTTTAAATATACTTCCTGCTTTTGCTCAAGCATCACAGTCTCTGATCTTAACATTTCAATACCAAGTTTTGATGCTAAGGCAGTCTCCAGAAGGCTGGCTGTTAAAATGGAGGAAAAGCTTATTAGCGGTTTGTTTGAATAAATTCCCAAAGAAATGAGACATATGATAAAGCTGGACTTGGTACCTATCTGGTGTATGGCCTAACACCCTCTGAATGACCCTCTCATAGCACTTATACCCAGTTATAATTACTGATTTAAATTTCTGTCTTTCACTGGGTTCTAAGAGCCATAAGGGTTGGGACAATATTCTATTCTTCACTGAATTATAGTAATACTAAGAATTAAATTTTACCATGTACTTACTATGTGTCAGGCAATTTTCAAACTTTTAATGTTTTTTTTCTCATTTAATCTTACAACATTTCTCTAAGGTAGTTATGATTATTAATACTTAAAGATGAGGAAAGCGAAATAACATATAAGTTACGAAATAGTCCAAAGTTGTACAGACAGTAAAGCGTGCATCTGCATTTAAATGAGGCTGGAAGAATCAGGCCATACTTTTTTTTTCTTTGTCTTTTGTTTTTTTAGGGCCATACCCTTGGCATATGGAGGTTCCCAGGTTAGTGATGGAGTCGGAGCTATGGCTGCTAGCCTACACTACAGCCACAGCAATGTGGATCCGAGAGTCTTGTCTTCAACATACACCACAGTTCACCACTGTTTATGGCAACACTGGATCCTTAACCCACTGAGCGAGGCCAGGGATCAAACCTGCATCCTCCTGGATACTAGTCAGGTTCGTTAACCATTGAGCCATGATGGGAACTTCTTTCTTTTTGTCTTTTTAGGTCTGCATCCATGGCATATGGAGGTTCCCAGGCTAGGGGTCCAATTGGAGCTGTAGCTGCAGGCCTATGACACAGCCACAGCAATGCCAGATCCAAGCTGCGTCTGCGACCTACACCACAGCTCACAGCAACACCGGATCTCCAACCCACTGAGCAAGGCCAGGGATTGAACCTGCATCCTCATGGATGATCGTCAGATTCATTTCCACTGGGCCTTGATGGGAACTCCCAGGCCATACTTTTAACCATGATGCTGCACAGCCCTCCAGAGTAGGTTTTCACTACTCTGTGATTTGATATATAACTGAAAGTATAACTATTCATGGCACTGAATATCATAAAGGTGGTTTAAACTTTTCAAACCGATGAAACTGAACAGTTTTGAGCAAACAGGGGAAAACAGGAGTATATCATAAGCAGATGGAGGAAGAAGAAAAAGAGGGCTCTCCAGGGCAAGCCAGGACAGGATACAACTGGGAGGGAAAAGAGGTTTCTAGAGATTACTCAAATCCATTTTTGCGGCTCTGAATTTGAATTAGACACAGCCACAGAGCAACAAGGGAATGAAGATTATAGATGATAGATAATGAATGCTTCACAAAAGAGTGGCTCTACTTTAAAATGCCAAGTTTCTGAGTACCATCTTAGGTATTTTTCTCAGAAAATTGTAGCTATTCCTCTACTTTCTGGTCCCAGGTATATTAGTCCATGGTGAAATGAAGATACTTTTTTAAGATGACTTAACACTCACTTCTCAGAATGCTGACAAGGCCAGAGGAGCCAGCACTCAGGTCATATGGTCTAGCCTGAGGATGAAGAACACACAGATTTATCTGCCACTTTGAACCTTCTACACCTTAAGGTGGCTTACTACTTAGGTTTGAACAGGGCATCCAGCAACCTTTATTTTATGAGCCACTAATAACACTCTAGGGTACACCTGGCATAACAATGTAAGGAAAAAGTATTTTCTATTTGTTCTATGAATGTTATTACATTATTGAGATTCAAAAAAAAACATGTAGTATCTTTTATAATAATGTTCTATTGGAATATTCCCCCACCCCCAGGTTGACTCTGCAATAAATCACTAATGTGTGTATATAAATCTTGAGAAGGTTAAAAATAAAATAAAAACAGCCAGATGCAAAATAGGACCTTCTGGCTTACAGTGCACGTATCAAAGCTATATAGTGCATATGAATACATAGTGCACAACAAAAATCATTTTGTTATATATTAGAAACCATATTATCCATAGTATAATCTAAAGTGATATTAAGGAAATTGTGTGGCCACATTATTTCATGGTTCTGGGTATCACTTTCATCACTTTTCTTATCCATGCCAGCGTCTCTGTTGTGTCTACAAAACACTCTCTCCAAGCTCTAATAATCAATGATTCTTTGAGATGGTTGCCAAGTATGAGATCCTTATTTAATGTGTCTTTGTTTATTTATCCAACAAGTAATTGTTAAATATGTATTATCTAGGGGTTGGAGCTATGGTGGGAATTTCAAGAAAGACAAAGTCTTTTGTTTTCTTGGATCCTGAGTTCCTATAGCAGAAAAAACAATTAACAAACAAATAAAAACGAACAAGACAACAGAGTGATGTGTACACAACAAAAAGGCTGATGTGATAGAGAATGACTGCAAGGGAATTAATTCAGATGAATTTCTTAGAGAAGACCCTATTGCAGAGGTAACACTTGTATTGAGACTTGAACAGTAAGAATGAGCCATGTATTGCTTGAAGGGGTTTCAGCAATTTGTCTCCAATGTATGAAAAAGATAAATCATCTCATCTGTGCATAGAAATGGAAATAGAAGAATGCTTTCAACAAAGTAGTGATTTCAAAATTTCTATTAGTTGAATTAATCTGCATATGCATGATATGAGTTTTCTGCAAGAGTTTTCAAAGGTCACACAAATCAGATTCTTCATACATCTTAGAGATTCTTCATATTTAAAAATATTCACACACATTGGAGAGAAAGGTTGGGTTGGCTAAACTGGGTGTAACAATATAGAACTAATTGATTATGAGTATGGAACAATTTTTACATTCATGAACATTACATTGACTTTCTTCCTCTATTTTCAAGCAACAGGTTTTTTGGTATAAGTTTTTGAAGTTTGACCTGCCCTTTACATTTTTTTTTCTTTCGTCTTTTTGCCTTTTTCGGAGCCCCTCCCACGGCATATGGAGGTTCCCGGGCTAGAGGTCTAATCGGAGCTGTAGCCACCGGCCTACACCAGAGCCACAGCAATGAGAGATCCCAGCCACGTCTGCGACCCACACCACAGCTCACCACAACACTGGATCCTTAACCCACTGAGCAAGGCCAGGGATCGAACCGGCAACCTTGTGGTTCCTAGTCGGATTCATTAGCTACTGCGCCACGATGGGAACTCCAGACCTGCCCTTTACTTTTATACGTTCCTGAGTACCTAGATTTGTGTTAATAGAAATCACTGTTCTTAATTATACATTAGCATCTCAAATTATGCAAAATACTCTAAAAAATGAGCTTTTTGGACAATGAAGCATTATAAGTCAAAAGTCTTGTTAAAATACAAGATAATTGTTGGCTCAAAATTGAATACATGTTTAACAGTTATATATGGGAAGTGTATACAATGTACATCCTATATTTTTACCTTTTATTACAAAATACACAATAAATAATCTAGCTTTCTCTAAGTATCCTCATTTCATTAATTTGACATTTATTGTGTCAATCATTTAGTCTCTTCTCTGTGCCAGGCATTTTCTAAACTCTAGAGGCACAACAGGGACTTTTTAAAATATATCTTTGCATAAATTAATGCCCCATCTTCAAAACTGGTATACAGCTTTTGAAAGGTGGAATGATGTATTTTACTACTTTAAAAACATTTCTTTTTTTTTTTTTCTTTTTAGGGCCACACCTGTGGCATATGGAAGTTCCCAGGCTAGGGGTCAAATCGGAGCTACAGCTGCCAGCCTATTCCACAGCCACAGCAACATGGGATCCAAGCCGTGTCTGTGACCTATACCACAGCTCACACAGCTCACGGCAATGCCGGGTCCTTAACCTACTGAGTAAGGCCAGGGATCAAACCTACATTCTTATGGATACCAGTCAGGTTTGTTTCTACTGAGCCGTAACATGAACTAATAAGACATATTTCCCATTTGTTGTTATTGAACTTTTCTTCATAAAACCCAGGTTTTATTTGAATGATGACTTCAGTTATCTCTCTACCAATGTCTTTCCTTCATTTCCTATTCACCTCCTCCTGCTTCCTTTCTAATAAAATCTTAACTAAGTATAACATAAAATTTAGACTTTTGTGTGATTTTGATGCCAGAAGAACAAAAGCTGAAGAGCAGATGAACAAATGGAGAACACTATATTCGCTTTTATAAGATGTTAAGCATTTGAGTATTTCATGCTTCTACTTGCAGGATCTCAAATTTTTTTAAAAAAATTATTGAAATATAGTTGATTTACAATGCTGCATTAATTTCTTCTGCACAGCAAAGTGACTCAATTATACACATATATTATTTTCATATTATTTTCCATGTGGTTCATCATAGGACATTGAATATAGTTCCCTGTGCTATGCAATAGGGCCTTGTTGTTTATCCATCCTATACACACTAGTTTGCATCTGCTAATCTGAAACTCCCAATCCTTCCCTCTCCCACCCTCCCTACTCCTTGGCAACCACAAGTCTGTTCCTTATGGCTGTGAGTCTTTCTGTATCATAGATAGCTTCATCTATGTCATATTTTAGATTCCATATATGTGACATCATATGTCATTTTTCTTTCTTTTTCTGACTTTCTTTGATTAGTATGTTAATCTCTAGGTCTATCCATGTTGCTGCAGATGGCATTATTTCATTCTTTTTACAGCTGAATAATATTCCTTTGTGTGTGTGTGTGAGTGTATCTCACATCTTCTATAAAAGATGTCTAATTTTTTTAAAAAGTATCCATGATTTTTAATCCTGTTTTTCATTCATAATTCTGTTAAGGACCATTCACGCAGAAATATTTAATGAGTTCCTACCAGATACTGGTCACTTTGGATACAGAGTTATTTTAACACAGTCTCTATCCTCCAGAAACTCAGTCTTGAAAGAGACAAATGATAAATACAGTGATAGAGAATGGTCAGGGAAAATTTATGAAGAAGGTCATGCCTCATAAGAACGTTCGACGGAAAATGAAGGTAAGCTGAGTAGAAAGGATTGAAGATGGAGAGAACAGCATGAAGAAAGTTAAAGAAGCAATTAGAAACACCCCCCCCCCCCCCCCCCCCGCCCCAGGAAATCATCAACAATTTTCTTTTGATGAAGCATGAATGTAAAGAGAAGATAGAGACCCTGACCTATAACATTTGAAAATATAAGGGAAAAAATTATTCTAACTTAATGACAGGAATTGAGTTGTAAGAATTGAGGAAACTGGAGATGTATCTATCAAAGATCTTTTAAGGGGTTAAAAATTAAAAGAGGATTTTTTTTTCCAGTGAAGATTCAACTAAAGTGGGGCAAGACAGAGTAGTTAATAACATACACATTATTAAGAAAAATTTCTTGCTATCCTGATTTTACATTACAGTGAGCATTTTTAGCATCGAGGAATGCTTTCCATTGAAGCTTTTTTTTTTTTTTTTTTTTTGTCTTTCAAGGGCTGCACCAGCGGCATATGGAGGTTCCCAGGCTAGGGTTCTAATCAGAGCTGTAGCTGCCAGACTACACCACAGCCACAGTAGTGCTAGATAGGAGCCTAGTCTGTGATCTATACCACAGCTCACCTCACTGAGCAAGGCCAGGGATTGAACCCACAACCTCATGGTTCCTCGTAGGATTCGTTAACCACTGCACCACAACGGGAACTCTGATATATTCTTTTTTAAAATACAAAGTTGGACTTAACTTTCTCAAAGCAAAAAGATTTATATATTCTTATTTGATTGAGGACACTGTAGAGAAAATAAGCTAACCAATGGCAGATATTTAGCTTCTTCAATTTACAGAACTCTTAACTGATGTCTTAAGGTTTAGGAAAATACAGATAACTTTTGATGGATGCAGTCACTTAGGAATAGTTAGAAATGGTATAGATGCCAGTTGGAATGGACATATTTAATACATATTTTATATAGACTACATATACTAAGAATGTCAAGAAAAAATTTAAATATAGACTAAATGGTCTTTGCACTTAAGGAACTTTCAAGACAAAAGTTGAGGAAACCAATGTGGAAAAATTGTGATAATAGAATGAATAAGTAGTACATGAGCATGTGCCCCGGGGGTCAGAGAAATCAGAGACCAGATCTAGTCTGGAAAACCAAAGAAGGTAAATATCATTTGAACTAGATTTGTCAAGAGTTGAGAAGCATATCTGGAAAATATTTGCTGCAAGTTGAGAAATCAGAATTGATTTTTGCAAAATAGTAGATTGCATAGTTTGGCTCTAGATCACTTTGGAACATTCAGGGCAGCAGGGAAAAAAATAAAGCTGGAAATTTGGCCAGGATCAGAGCAGAGAAGGGCTGGAATATAAGCCTAAGGAGGCTATATTTATTTTATAATATAAAGACTGAAAATTTCTAAGCAGAGGCATGACTAGCTCATACACATAAAAGAAGATCAATCTGTCATCTTTGGTTTAAATGGTAGTTAGAGAAAACAGACCAAAAGCTGAAAGGTAAACTAAGGGAACAGTGCATTAAGTCCATGTGAGAGAAACAGAGTTAGGGGAACGGTGCTGGGAAAGGAAATGAGGGCATAGGTGTAAGATATATTGTCACAGTGAATTGATAGCATTTGGTGACTGGATGTGCAGAGGAGAAAAAATTTTTAAAAAGACTAAAATTTTACATTCCAAATGACTTGAAAGAATCACTAAAACATTTTGAGAAAGACTTCAAAGGATAAATGGTTCAGTGATGGAAGATAATGACTTTAATACACAGCTTACAAGTACTCAGGGCAAGGGATATCACATAGCTATTAAAAAAACAGAGCTTATGGCAAGAACTTGGAGCTCAAGTTCACAGAGTGGGAGAGTGAGATGAAATAAGTAAGAGAACAAATTCAAAAATGTAAAATGAAAAGCCAATGGCTCAGTTTTGGCTCAGGGTTAAAGAAAGCCCAGCAACGAGATTTGGGATATGGGTATTATTAAGAGTTTAAAAGAACCACCGGGGGCTCAGAGACAAAGGATTTGATGATTAAATGGTCACAGGTAATTTTCAAGGGAAAAATTGTCATAAACACGGGGAGATTGAACCACAAAGCAATAACTGTAAAGTAATCTTTTGAGAAGGTTGGTGGTAAAAGGAGAAAGAGCAAAAGGGTGTAAGGAAGACAAACAATCAATAGAATGTTCTTTTCATCTGGGAGTGACGTGAACATTCTAGTGGCCAGATTAAAGACTCCTATGCAGGGATGTAAAGGAGACAGGGGGCAAAGAGGTGGTTATTGATGTCGCCAAGTGTTTTGATGTGGTAACAGAAAACGAATTACTCACTACAGGTGGGGCGAGTCTGTGATCAGGGTCCAGGAGATGAACCGACAAAATGAAGACAGGAGGAAAGTAGAAATCAAAAGGAAGTGAACAAAACAGTTTGGTGAGCATAGGATGAGAGTGGAAGATTGGGAGGATACAGATAATGAAGATATCACAAGGAATTTTGTAACTAGGGAAACAGAACATGAAACAATGTCCTGAGAAGCATAATTAGGAGAACAATTTTTTCTTTTTTCTGTATTTTTAGGATAGTGCCTGTACCATATGGAGGTTCCCAGGCTAGGGGTCCAATCAGAGCTATCGCTGCTGGCCTACACCACAGCCACAGCAACACCAGATCTGAGCCGCATCTGCGACTTACACCACAGCTCATGGCAATGCCAGATTCTTAACCCACTGGGTGAGGCCAGGGATTGAACCCTCATCCTTATGGTTATTATTTGGGTTCATTACTGCTGAGCCAGAATGGGGACTGCAGGAGAAACATTTTTAAGTTACTTTTTAATATAAGAGCCTGCAAATGAGAGAACATAAAAGAAAATAAGAGCAAAAAAAAAAAAAGGTTAACATTGTTTTAATTTTCCTTTTGAGTGGTGTCAAGACATGAACTTGAGGCTTTCCCAGGAAAAGAGATAAAAAAAAATGATCATGCACATGGAGATGGGAGGACTATAAATCTTACCTCTCTCAGAGGATCATTGAGTTCATTGAGAATATTTTCCTCATCAAAGATTTTGCCTTGGTATCTGTGTTCATAGTAATCATGTATTTTCTGACGCATATCAGCTGGTAACTTATGGAATGACATGTACTGTTCCACTTGCTTATACTGTAGGGAAAGAATAAACAGAAATTAGAAAACATTATTAGGGTGTGTGAAAAATCACGATGCTACTTTGTTGTGTTACATTCAGTAATACTTGAATAATTCTATCTTTTAAAAGGAAGGAACTAATGTACTAGGTTATAATATACCTACCCTTGTCACACACACTATAGGCATTATAGAAGGCATTTGTTTAGGTAAACATTTCCTATAAAAAACTGAGATGTTATGGAGAGGAAGCCTGAAGGAGTACAGAGTGAATTTAAGGGAGCAGCCCCAGAAAAGCCAGTGATGAGGCAGGAAAAATAAATGCGATGCTATATTTTTGGAATTTTTTTTTTCAGCTGAGTTAGAAGTATGAAATTGTTGTTTCACTCTTCATTTGGAAAAAGAATCTCATAACTTCGAATAGTATAAAAGGTTTTATCTGAGACCTTATAGCAAAAGATCAGACCTAATTAAAATTTGAATCTGGAGACAGAAAGCTTGGCAACTGTTTACAAGTCATAGATAGTCAAGCAACACTGATGCCCTATAAATTAAGAGAATATGTCATGCCTCAGTTTAGGACTTAGAAAAAAAATGTGGATGAGACTAGATTCACATTATTTTATAGCTGAAACTTAGACATTTAGGTTAATTTAAGCAAGTTGTTCTTAAGCCTGATTGTTTATGAATCTGAGGTGAGGTAGTCTTTTGGGCAAGTGATTGCAGGCTTAACTCCAGACCTTGATTCCACTGTGGTATCTGCCTTTTTAAATTTATACACACATTCATATACATACACTTTTAAAAAATAATCCCTGTAAATCAAACGGGCGCACAGAAGTATGGATTTTACCTGGGAACTTATTAGAAGAGAATTTCAGGGTTTACCTCTAACTGATGAAGTAAGAATGTGCACCTCAAAAATATTCTTTCACATTTAAGTTTGAGAAATAGTCCCTGGATATTTCAAATACAGGCGGTCAGAATATTATACTTTGAAAAAATTAGTTAGAGCCCCAATATTAGTTTCATTGTATAGATCATAAAAATGAGTACCAAAAAAAGGTAGGTAATAAAACTGGATAAAGATACTGGAATAAACATCCTTCCTTAAACACAATACATTTGATGTATTACTATGACAATTTTTCTCTTAAATATTTTCCTGACAACAGAGCTCAGACTAGAAATTCTAGGTGACCAGACACTTTGCCCATAATCATAATTGTCAATTGTTAGTTGATAACACTTCTGTGTAATGACAAATAGCAATCCATTATATTATATTTCTTCAAATTTTTTACATACTTTCCTTACATATAATATTCATATTTTTGGATATTCTTCGTTAGAGATTAGTATTCTTAAAGGAAATAAAACTTTGTCATGCAATTCCTTTATTCAGTCACCAGACTGTTCCCTAAAGTATTTAAAGCTTCCAGGTATATATATATATATATACCTGTCACTGTGTCTGTGTGTGAGTGGCTTCTCATATGTATTTGGAAAGGATTGGTCAGAATCTCTACACCTACCTAACCTTGGTAGTCCACCAAGGTCTGAATCCCTAGAGACCTGGGATTCAGCCTACTTGACCCCTCATAAAGCTGGTTCACAGGAAAAAAGCTTTGGTAGCCTTTTCTACAAGATTGCTGTGTAGAATAAAGTTGATTTGCAGCTGGACTGAAAAAGCTCCATCTTTATTTCTAGAGACATAGGTGTACCTGATTTTTAGTCTTAGCTAAAAAGAGGGCAGTGGGATATTTGATGCATTGTTTAGGGTCTAAAACACCACTGGCGACCCCTCAACGCTAACTTTTACACTAATGATTTGCAACTAGCCAATGTGGTTTGACTAGTTTGGCTCAACTGAGAGCTTTGGTGGTGAGCTCTTTCCAAGTCGAGACTCCTCGCATAGATCTTGGTGAATCAGGCCAGAGACTCAGCATGTTCCAGGGGCCCAAAGACAGAACCCACAGGCACAGTGCTGGGAAAAGGCCCTCTGGTCGCTGATGCTTGTGACATTCTTTTTCTCTGCTTCATTGTGTCTTTCGCCTTCCAACAAAAGCCTCATGTGAGTATCACCTGTGGAGTCTAGTGGGTTCTGTCAAATATCCAAACTTGGGAAAACAATAAAATAACTTCAGACAACAGGGCTGCCAGGTTGGACACTTAGGACATTGATGAAAGTCCTTTCAGTTCTGGCCAAATAAAGGATTCAACTTTTATCAGGACCAGTAGGTGTCAAGTAATCTCTGTTTACTTTTCCTCAACAAAAAAGTGTTCGCCCAAACAGTGCTTGGAGTAGTAAGAATCCTTTACTGACCTTTAGAATTCTCCTTTCTCTGCATGCATCTCAAGGGTATAGGAGGCAGCACTAAAACTTAATAGTATTTTTTCATTCATATTTGTTTAGCTAGATACAAATGTTACCTATGAAATTATTTAATTTTCATGGAAATTCAGGCTTGGTTGAGTCTCATTATTTTTCCTCGCAGAAATCATTCATTTCTTTTAGACTTCAGTTTACTGATCTATAGTAAATGATTCTCCTGTTCCTTCAGACAAAAGTTCCATGAATATTTCTTGTCATTTACCAAGTTCAGTTTGAATTTTGAGTCTATGTTACATATTTTAAGCACTCATTTATTCACAGTAATTATTGGCCTAACAAGTATTAATTGACTGCTGTGGGCCAATGGTTCTCAAGGTGTGATTACCAAATCGCCAGTATCACCTGGGGACTAGAAATGCACATGTGTAGTCTGCACCCCAGACCAAGTGAATCAGAAACTCTGAGTTAGAAACTCTAGCAATGTGTTTTAACAGGACACTTCTATATGCCAAATACTGTGTTAGCCTAGGACATAAGGAAGTATGTCTGAGTGAGAGTAGGGGGGAAGAGAAGAAATTCAATTTCTGACAAGTAAAATTTAAGATGCCTGTGACACATCCTCATGGTTATACGTAGGTCAGAAGAGAAAACATACATGTAGTTCATGACTAAGGGGTCACTAAGGACTCATCAAATGAAGAAATAAAAAGACAAAAAGTGGAACCAATATTGTAAAAGCAGTTGTCTTGTCAGTTGTGCAAGTTCAGGGAACTCACGTTAGCCAGGAAGACATAAGAGCAGAACCAGAAAAGCTTGATTAACAGAATCCAAAGGATAAAGTTTCAAAGGGAGCAGGCTCAAAAGGAATATATTCTTAGAAAATGTGTATTGGACCCTGGCCAGTGAACTTGGGAATTAAGTAGTAATCTTCATTAGAACTGTTAGAACACACTTAAAGAAAATAGAAGCTATTTCTTTTTGTATATATTTTCCTCATATAACAATACTTACAAGAATGAATAAAAATATCACCTTCGTGTGATGTGAGGAAATAAAAATTACAAACAAATCTCTGAAGAAGACTCATAGTGGTAGAGGGACAATGAATGAACTCGAAGTTAGAAGTTATATATAACTTGGTAAAGTCAAAATGATAAAATAGCAAAGTTCTGTTAATCTTGCAATATACTATATGCAAAAGGTGATGTGTTGCCTTTCATATCACTGATGAAAAGATTTTTAAAAGCCAAAGATGCAAATACAATTCTCTCTTGAATATATAAAATCAAATTTCATCTCATCAGATCTAAAAGACTAAAAAACAGTTACCATTTAAAATTCTAATGTACTTTTATTTTTTAAATGTTCTGTGCACTTAAAATAATGTACATAAATAATGAGTGTACGTGATATTATAGGCATTCAGAACAGGCCTCCCCAAGATGTCATTTGGCATGTGGATTAGTTTGAGACTCTGTAGGTTCAGGAGAAATTACTTCCCCTTCCTTGACTACATAGAATAATTCAAATTGGGGACTTTTTTTCCCAGAAAAAGAGTTATTATTAGAGATAAATATTATCTAAGTGGTCCCATCTGTGTGAAGGCAAACATCTACTTACACAACTGCTTTTCTTTTCTTTTTTTTTTTGTCTTTTTGCCTTTTCTAGGGCCGATCCCACGGCATATGGAGGTTCCCAGGCTAGGGGTGTAATCGGATCTGTAGCCACCAGCCTACACCGCAGCCACAGCAACGCGGGATCCGAGCCGTGTCTGCAACCTACACCACAGGTCATGGCACCACCAGATCCCTAACCCAC